>NW_009954113.1:1077928-1091734 GCF_000747805.2 Chaetura pelagica | reverse complement strand
ATCCTGCGGGGTCGCGGTTCTCGCCCCCCCGGAGCCCAAACCCGCAAACGGCCCCTGCGGGGGGGGGGGGGCAGCGCGCGCCGCGCAGGAGCCCTTGGCGTAAGGACAGGCTGGTTTTAAACTGTATAAAGAGATTTGTCACTTAGGAGTCCTTCCCGAGCAAATAAAACACAAGTGCTGGGGGCCCCGAGGGGGACAGAGACCCTCTGGGTGCAGCTGCCGGTGCCTGCAGCAGCTGCCGGCACATCTGCCCCCGCCAAGGCAACCGGTGTCTCTAAACACCTGTATCAGCTCCTGCCGAGGCCCAGCGCAGGGGAGGCTTCCACCGCTGTATCTACAGCAACAAAGATGTAACTACGTTTTTAAACAAACGCTACTAGGGGTTTGAGGCTTCAGCTGCTGGTTTGGGGGCAGCGTTAGGAGCGAACGAGAAGGGCAGGGGTGCCTGTCGAAGAGACTCCCATGGCAGAGATACTTTGGTGTTCCTTCTCAATAACACAAGCAGAGCCTGTGCCTCTGGTGCCTGCAGCAGCAGAGGGAACCCAGCACAGCCCACACAACACTGACTGCAGCAACCGTTGCCACAAACCATTTGACAAACTGCCAGTTTTTCTTTTGAAACAAGGTTATTACAGAGAATTGTTTGAAAATGGCTTAGAAGACCACCCAAGAGAACCAGTCTCAGGTCTGCTACTTGTTTGTCCCAGCTATATGTGTCATGTAGTAGAGGTAAGTTACCTAAATTCCTAGTGGGATCAAGCAACCTTGATTCATCTTTGTACAAATTTGGCTTCTAAGAGCTTGCGAACTACAAAGGTATCACTGCCTCTGACTCCATCCACAGGCTTTAAGACCTGAATTACACCCTGGTGGGTTCCACAGCTCACCTCTGGGATTTGCTCCACCCAGCACTTCAGATATCTCCCCCAGAGGGTTATTCTGACAGATGTAGCTGGCAGGTCCTGTCAGACAGAACAGGAACCACGTGTGTCGTCCTCAGCACTTGTGACTCAAAGGGAAACTCCATGTGGGGCAGCTGATTAATTATTTTTACAAATTAGTTTGTAATATGCAATTCTATCACAACTCTGCCCTTTCCTCTGCAGTCTTGCACGAGCACAATCCATCTCATCATCCAAGATTTAGCTTCCATCCAAAATCAAGGCCATAGGTAAGTGTCTGATACCACTTAGATGAAACAAGATTTTAGACAAAGTGGTAGAATGCTTCCCTAAGGTTAAACTGAACGTTAGCTACACTGACACCAACCTTTTATTTTCCCCTGGATACCTGTTGACCAAAAGGGGAGCTGACATTTTCCAGCCAAGATGATAGTTGTCACCAGGCTCTTGCCCAGCCCTGTGCATTGGGGTCCATCCTCAAGACACCAGAAGTTCAACTGTCAACAGCCTTCACAGGCTTCAGAAAATAGGAACATTCCTTCCTCAGGAATCTGCTGTATTGTTTCTGTACCCTGCTTTGTAAACATTTGCAGATGTATGTACTGGAATTCCAGAAATTACCTTTAGAGCATTAGTCACTGCCTCCCAGCCTGTTTGTCCTTTCAACACTGCCCAACCAGTCCCACAGAGTTCAGCCAGTCTTTACTTTAATCTCCTTGTTTCTCTAGGGCCCCAAATTAGTTCACTAAAAACCAGGTTCCTGAAAACTGCATCATATTCCTTGCTGTGAATGGAATTCCTATCAAACCAAGCTACCATCACACTCCTGCATTTCCTTATTAAATCCCTACTTCCAGCATAGCTCTAGGAATGCAAACAACTCACTGCATAGTTTACAAAATTCCACCATCTCATAAAACCTTCCTGCTCCACTTTAGGATGGAACTCACTCTCTTTCCCTGCAGTGCTTTACTCCAGGAAATTAAAGTTCTAGTGGTGTCCCACGACATCCCCACCAGGCTGTTCCCAGACTGGTACGTGGCAACATCGACGACTCCCATGCCAAGTCCACGAGGCTGGACAGAATCACAGCCCACAGAAGAGGTGGTGGCAGAGTGCCTCACCTTCCTGCTCAAGCTGGCAGCCTATATTCAAAGGTCTGAGGTAAACAAATAACTGGGCTGTAAGAAATGTACCTAATTTAGCCCCAGAAGCCCCCCCAGCAAACAGCTGCACTTGCCCTGCAGGCAATTTATAAGCACACACCCCCACAGGACACCCAGAAGCAACAGTAAAGCCTTACAAACCTCATTATTCCAGGTTTCTTTCCAGTCCTCGGCAGCTAGTGGTGTCCCCTGACATCCCCACCAGGCTGTTCCCAGACTGGTACGTGGCAACATCGACGACTCCCATGCCAAGTCCACGAGGCTGGACAGAATCACAGCCCACAGAAGAGGTGGTGGCAGAGTGCCTCACCTTCCTGCTCAAGCTGGCAGCCTATATTCAAAGGTCTGAGGTAAACAAATAACTGGGCTGTAAGAAATGTACCTAATTTAGCCCCAGAAGCCCCCCCAGCAAACAGCTGCACTTGCCCTCCAGGCAATTTACAAGCACACACCCCCAGAGGACACCCAGGAGCAACAGTAAAGCCTTACAAACCTCATTATTCCAGGTTTCTTTCCAGTCCTCGGCAGGGTTCTTTTGTGCAGCCATTCGAGTGAACTCACCAACTGCACCAACCTGGAGGCAACCAGGTGAAGTCCCTCCTGAGGCTGATTACTTAGTGCTCCTCCCCCTGCCCATTGCCCTGCACTCACTCCTGGGAAGAAAGGATCAGCTGTGGGCAGAGAAGGGCAAGTTTCCAGAACTTTTAACTGTGCCATAGCCCTGTGCTCATTCTAACAGCCTGAAATCTGCTGTGTATTGCCCAGGATGACAGTGAGGATACCAGTGGGAGTGCACACACTGTGGGACCCGAGCTGCTCATCCCAGCACAGACAATTAACTGTCTGTGTGATGCTGAAGCAGGTGCCAGCCCAGATGATTTTCTGAGAACTTATTTAAGTCCTTCACAGCCTGTCCTGGATTCAGGTACACTCCACACAGTTTGAGATAAATGTCAAATTTAGTAACAGAATTAGAACTTTGGGCTTCTAACACTAAACTTAAAGAGTTACATGAGTTTGTGACAGCACTAGAGTAGTAACAGAGGAAAGCAGGTTCCACTAACAGGGTCATCTTCCCTGTTAAGAGGTGTCAGAACACAAAACAACTGGGCAGCCACTGGCATTTCAACTTAGGGCATCAATGAGGTAACAGCTAAAATATCATGTCACCAAGTGCAATGCTTCTTGGCAAGACATTTATGAAATGCAGTTTTATTTTGTAGTTAAGCCTGAGGCCTAGTTTAGTAACTTGATTAAAAGGTATTATAGAGTATTAAGGAATTTATAATTTAAGTTATTTGAACTAGTTACATAAATGTTACCTGAGTGATTTGTTTCCTCTCCCTCTCATTGGCAGAAATAGTATGGCCCGTTCCATCTTACTTCTCTCCATGATCCAGGCTGTATCCAGCATTCCTCTTTGCAGCTGGACTCACCTGTGTTCTGCAGGAAAGCTGCACATCCAAATGCACTCATTCCCAGCAGGCATCCCCTGCAGTCCTCAAAAGCAGAACAAGCTGAACAGCCAGTAACATGAGCTACAAACAGGGAATGACTGTGCAGCCTCCCATGCCCCTGAGAAGCAATGTTACTCACAAACTTGAATAAAGATGCCTTGAGTTGACAAAAGACAATCTTTAATTTTATAAATGTTCACCCAACTGACGAATCCAAACAGCTGTTTCAAGGTTCTTTCAAAATTCAACCGTTTTCAATGAAAGCAGCAAAGACACTTCCACAGCTTCATCTTGAAACAGTTGCAAGTTTCACATAAACAAAAGCAGGCTTGGTTAATACAAATAACTATGAAATAAGTATTAAGTACTGATAATTAAGTAGCAATGAAATGATTAAAGAGACAGTAAGTTTCCTTCTACAGTATGACAGTCCTTCAAGGCACTAGAATACATCCACAGTTTTGACAAGGTGACTGATAACCAGCAGTCACCACCAGCACTCTGGCATTTTTTGGTTCATGTTTTAAAAAGAATCTGCAGCAAATCAGTGAGGGAATGTCTCTTGCATCTCCTTGTAATGTCTAAGAACTAGAAATAAAGTCTAACCGTGACATTAAAAAGATTACTTCCATAGTACATGCACTTTAAATAACTAATGTTCTGCTTCTTACTCTTTTGGAATTTCTGCTAATACCGTCTGCATTAGCAGCAATTATGCTTCCTATGCAAGTTTCTGCAGTAATTAATTCCTTCCATCAAAGATTTTGAAAACCATTGTTGAGACACAGATCATTAAACTTCTTCTGAATGGCCAGATCACTTTCTCTGCGATGCACAAGTCACAGCTCTACACAGTCCTGCCACATCGTCAAAAGAAGCTTTTCACTGTTAGGTCTGTTAGTTTTCCCACCAGGAGAGGAACCTGTAGGAAGCTGGAGAGTTTCCACTACAGAGCAGTGCTTTCTGTGTCATTGTCAATGTCAAGCAGGAGGTGGTTGTGCAGTTCTCTGCTGGCTGGCTCTGGGAGAGGCTCTGAAGAAGGGGTTTGAAGTGGTTCTTGAATACTGGAATTGGAGTCTGCACAAAAAAGGGAAGAGCAGGTTTAGCAGCCTGACAGTGACATTCACTAGGGCATTTCTGGGGCATTTCCTTAGAAAGGAAAGGGAAAGGAAAGCTCAACAAAGGCTTTTCAAACAGAGGGCTGGCATGTATGTGCACGTGCACACATGGACACAAACAGGCTAAGCCAAACCAGAGAGCTTATGTTTGAGTTGCTTCTCCTACACACCTTTTTTTAGGCTTGTATATAATAAAAGAAAACCTTTTCTTTCTGAAGAAAGGAAGACAGCAAGTACAAATTACTATCAGATTCCTCAGTTTCCCTTAAGAGTGCTACGTTTCTCCAGACTTCCACACCAAAAGGTCATTCAGTAAAAAAAATCTGACAGCTAAATCATCAGCCAGGTAACCACCACCTATGGCTTTGAAAAGCCAAAGGAGCATGTACCGTGTCAAAAGGAGGCACTGTCAAGAGAGGAAGAAA
The DNA here is from genome assembly GCF_000747805.2 of Chaetura pelagica. Lineage (NCBI taxonomy): Eukaryota > Metazoa > Chordata > Aves > Apodiformes > Apodidae > Chaetura > Chaetura pelagica. The sequence continues at coordinate 1,086,666 of NW_009954113.1, read as the reverse complement.
TTATTTAAACCAAATGCAGATGACACCCATTTCCTGTGTGTAACAGGAAACACTGTGTTCTTTGCCTCTCATGAGGGCATGAGAATTCTGTTCATGCCAACGTGCCCCAGGAGGACCTAAAAATGCTGCACTTCTGGTGACTGACTGGTAGTTAGAAAACCAGAGAAATTCACAACAGTCAAAAAAAAAAGTAACTGAAGTCACTATTTTGGAAAGCTCACTTATAATATGCCTCAACATGCCTTACTGCATAAATGTTGAAGTTGCAAGTTTCTGAGCTAAATGTCACAGAAGAGGTGAAAGCAGACACAGAAATGGGGTCCAGTGCAGACTCTCCCTGCACACCCCGTGCTGGCAGCTTGTGCCCAGAGCCACTGCCAAAGTAGTGGCTCAGCTCCATCCTCTCGTGGCCTGACACTGACCAAACAGCTTGGTGCTCACATCCACATTACTGCAACCCTCCCAAAAACGTGATTCCAGGATTAGTGGTTTCTTGTGAGGTGTGAACTCTACATTTTCTCCCCAGTCTTGCACCAGAATCTTGGGGAACACCACATTCTGCTCCAACAGCATTGCAGTGGCAGGTGAACTCATCCAGAGGGCACAGAACAACCCCTCAGTACTGTCAGGGCTCATTAAACACCATCATCTGGGGAATCTTTTCAATGGGCTTCTCTCCCCAGCCCTCACTGGCAGGGGCTGTGCCCAGGGAGCCTGGTGGCACCTGCAGGACCATGGCTGTTCAATAGCCCTGTGACAGCAACAGAGAAGTAATTACTGGGGCTACTATAAAACCAACCCTTTTCACTTAGCCTCACAGTCATGCATTTAAAGTAAGTCCTTGATTCATGAAAACAAGTTTAACAGCATCAGCAGCTCTCCTTTCTCCTCACTGTACTGTGGAACTGCTGAGCCTACAACAGGTGGATTGATGTCGGTAGGTTTAACCTTGAGATCATTTTCAGTCATTTTCCCTATTGGTAACAGCAGCAGTATTACATAAAAGAACACCCTGCAGCTGTGAGAGCTCCCAGGTTCTTCTTGCGTTTTTCCCTGACTGCAAACATTCCAGCCCAAGCTCATCCTCAGCAGAGCTGAGCAGCAAGTGGCAGAGGCAGGGCCTGTCCCTGTCCCCCTCCTTCACTGATGGGGCAGAAGGTTTGTTCTCCAACTTCATGGGAGCTCTCCTGACCACGACTGCATATTGAAGGATGAATTGGAAAAGGAGGTAAAGTGTGAGGGGACACAGGAAAGGGGGATTGGTGACAAAGAACACAGCTGCACTGAAGTGAAACTCTGTCTAACACACACATTTAGAGGTAGGATTTCCTGTATGTGGAAAAGGTACAATGTGAAACTGGGCAGTCAAAACATGAACTGTACACATTCTAGTCTCCAATGCTTTTAGTATGTTAATTGAAGAGTGAGCATCAACCAGCCATTCTTTTTGCATGCCAGGCTAACGAGAATCAAGCAAGCAGTGTTATTTGTGACAGGTTAGTAGTGGGCATTAGCATACACATGATTATGAATTAGCAACATTTTTGGCCAATCATATGCCTTTTCCTTACCATTGAACTTTCCAATACTGTTCCTACTGAATGCAGGTCAAACATCTAGATTGTTTAATAAAATTTTTGATTAGAATATTCTTTTCTAGGGCTTATTACTCTCACACCATAAACAGAATTTGAGGCATTACTAAAGTCCAGTACATGGACAAAGGAATTCAGCAGTAACCTGAGAACAATTCAGAATTCTTGTTCTGTTATTGTGAAGTTTGTTGGCAACTTCATTTTGGCTTCCATCATCCCCCTCTTCCCTCGCTCCACTATTTAAGGTTAAAATTAAAACAATTATTTCAAACTGTGAATTAGGTAAGTCAGTCTATAATAAGTGCTCATATGTGCATGTGTAAATGTTAGAGCAGGTACTCTTATGTAATATGCAGTGGTGTTAATTGAGAATAAATATTAATCCTTGAAAAAAAGATTGATCTGAAAAAGGTGGATGATCCTGTGCTGAGTGTGCTGCTGTAGGGAAGCCTGAGTATCACTTCAGCTGCCCCCCCAGACGGTTTTTTTACAAAACATAGTAGATTTTCTGGGTTCCTTTACCAGTCTTTCTAAATAAACCTTCATCATCAGCTTTCCTCTATTGGCTTCCCTTTCATACTGATTTTTAACAATACACAACTTCCATGGCCAATTTGCTACATTTTGCACTTGAAAGGATTTAAATTATCCAGTTTTAACACTTTGATCTCAACACCATCGACTTAAATTCTTTTTATACATCTACCCAGACTACAGGACAGTTGTGCTCCTGTTATGCCTGTCACTTGGCTGAAAAGGAGCCAGCTCCAGGTTTAATTCCCAGTCTATATCCAGCCTCAGCTGGGCCAGTTGCTCCCTAGGGCAGGTTCTTTGCTCTCCCCCCTAGGGAAGCAGCCCCTGTTCTCCAGCTGGATCTTACTGAGAAGGTATTTCCCCAGTTACCCTGGGGTGAAACAAATCCTACTTGTCTGCTAAAGCAATTCCCTCCAAATGAGAAAAACTCCAAAATGAAAACAAACGTGGCCAACCTATGCAACATGACTTAGAAATTACACATATGTCTTTCCCTGACAGTGATTCATCAGCACTGTTCCCACTCCTAACTTATTTCGAAGTGCTGCTTATTTTTTAATTCACTTTTGAAAGTAATTGCCCTTGTATTTTAAAGATTCTGAAAAAACAAACAGAAGTACAACCAGGAAAAGTCTGTTGTTCTAAAAAGCAAAGCTACTTTTTCAGTTGCTTAGGCAGCTCATTTACTGCTAGTTGTTCCAATTAAAAAAACAAAACAAAACACAAAACCAAACAAAAAAACAAACCCCAAACTTCCAACTTGACTTCTCAATCCAACACTAATTGCAGTATCTTTCCTGTAAGCAGTCAAATTTTGAGATAATTCAGGAATGCAGCCTCAACTTTTTCAGCCTGTCATGCAGTTGTTACCTTTTCTCATTACAAATGAGTAATAAGATTATTAATGTGTCTTTTGGCAGCTGTGACTGAACAGACCAGTATTATTAGTGAGGCTGTAGCTGACAGAATGCAAATGCAAACATGCCAGAATGCAGATGCTGCTGGGTGCTTTTCTGAAAAGGGGTTTAGTCACATGAACATGTAATTTGCCAAATAAATTCCAAGTAGTTAAAAATAACTGAAACCTAAAGTGAAAGCTGTATTAAAATGCAACCACAAAACACTAAATTGTAGGGAAAAAACATGAGCTTCAATATTTGCCTGCAATGATGAGACCAAACCTGCTTTAAATGGGTCACTGCTTCACTTGACTTGTGGACTAAACCCTGGTGACTTTGTGTGAAGTGTTACTTGCTTCATTACAGTTATTTTTACTATTTGTTTTAAGGAATAATTTAATGTTCACAGGACTTTTAAAATTAAGCAGCGTAGGTCTTAAAACCTCTCACAAACAGAATGAGAGCTGGGAATGAGCTAACAGAGTTGACAGCACATGTTCCAAAGCGCATATACAAAATAAAGCTAAAAATAAAAAAATTGCTGTGCAGGAGCATCTTAGCTTGTATCACATGTTTCTGGTAAGTACAAACCTTATTCGCAGTAACCATCCCCACCTGTGGAGGCATCAGGGGGTAAAGCTGTTAGGCAACAATTTATACTTTGCATTCCAATACATTACTCTTATTCTAGAGAAGCTGCAGTGTCACTGGAAAGTTTTCATTATTATTAAATATAAGTAGATTTAAAAGCATTAGCCTCCTACATTTGTTATCTCTTCCTTCAGAACTTCCTAAAATAAGCAAAGACTCAGCAGGATGACATTGCCAGGTCTGCTAGTTCTGACTATCCTCAGCAGTTACATTTTTCTCCCCAGGAATTAAATTAACATTCTCCCTATCAAACTGCTAACTACAAGCTTCATGAAGTTCCTGTAAGATGACTGAAAGTTTCTCTTTACTTCACAAATGTTTCATTGCATTTAAAATATGAAGCTCTATCTGGAAACTGACCTTAGATACACAGTTTAGTGTAGGTGATTCTTCAGCTTCTGGATGTCCAACTTACGAGCACATCACAAGACTTTGTTCTCACATTCTCTCTGTCACTGTCTTGTCTATTAGAACATGTATCAGTGGCCACTTCTGCCATTTTCTCATCTTTATGTGCTGAAATATACTATCCTTGGCTACATCTTCTCCACCCTCCAAATATTTGCTTTTTGGCAACAGATGTATAAATATAATTGAGAGTGCCATGATGCTGAGCCTGGAGAAATCCCTAGAGAGATGGTTGCTATAATAGTGTTTTGTTTCCAAAGCAGGAAAAAAAAAATAAATAAAGCAAGCTAATCTACACTTCCTCCTCCCAAACCCTCTGCCACAGGAATGAAAGCCTTCACTGAGGAAGTGCCCCAGATCCTCATGCACAAAACAGGTGGGTGGGCACTTTAACTGGAAATCAGCAACTCAGTATTTAGCTGTTATTTGTGCCTTTCAGTCCCACCTCCCCCCAGATTAGTTTACAGCTACAGGCATTATTTTCTTCACTTCCACTCCCTGAGGAGGTACAGAATATGAAAACATCCACTCACCTGTTACTATTTTGGAAGCTGTTTGCGTGGGATTTGCAAGGATGGCATCTCCAGCCAGCTGAGCAGGAGGGTGAGGAGGAGGGGGAACACTGGGTCTGTTTCGGGGCTTTGGTACCGGCCGTGGCCTCGGCAGTGTCCCCGTTCCACTCTGAGGGGGAGAGTGGGACTGGGGGGCTTCTGGAGCAGGTGGCTGTGACGAAGGGGAACTGATGCTGTGTTTTCCTAGGGGGGGGGTGTCGGGTGGTGTTGGAGTCTGCGGAGGAGTGTAACAAGGCTGCTCTGGTCCATGCTCACTGCTGGCTGCAGCAGGAGGAGATGCTTGACTGTTTGATTTGGGTTGCAGTGGAGGAGTTGCCTGTGTTGGGGGCTGTGGGGGTGGGTGGCTGGGAGCCTGTATTGGGGAAAGGCTGCTGGAATATCTCCGAGGTGCAGAAACCTGGGAAGTGGAGGTCTGGGCTGCTCCTTGGTTTGCATGTTGAGCAGGAGGAGAAGAACTTCTAGCAGGTGGTTTTGGAGAGACAGAAGGTGGCTGAGCAGCTGGGGCAGAACTTTGGCTTCCTGGCTGCCCTGGGGGTGGGTTGGTTGGCTTGGGGGGGGCTGGTGCAGGCTTCTTAACAGCTGTTGAGAGAAGTGAGATTTCATGGTTGGTTGTTGTGAAAGCAAAATTCTGAAAGAAAGAAATTAGTAGCACAAAAGAATACTTAAGCACTTAGCTGTAGTATCAATAGGAAGCTACAGAGATGTGTACACAGGGTCACTAATAGAGTAGCCTTTGAGTGGCTTTGTTAAACAGTGCTGGTAACAGTGAAAGAGTCCAAAAGTCAGAGCTGCATTTATAGCTATGGCCTTGGTAAAATGTAAGCAAATTATACTTGTCTGGAATAAAGGGAGAGATACTGATAAAGTTATTTTAATAAGCATTTTTGCAGTACATACAGAACTGGAAATTAGTGACTTGAAAAGCAAATGAAGAACACACCTCTCCTCATGGCATGGGGACTGGGACCTGCTGCATTCTGTGGCTGATTAACAGAAAGCTGATTAGTGCTGCTCACTGGCTGGCTCTGGACAGTGCCTGTGTGCCCGCCGTTCCGCACGGGAGGAGGAGTAGCTGAAGATGTGCTGTCCTTAGATTTTGAGGTACTGAAAATTAGAAATCCTAAATTAGAAGATGACTGCAAACCCCCTTGCCCAGACCAGCTGCACCTGCTCAGGTGTACGTTACAAACTGCTACAGTTCTGACCCTCAGATGCCTCAGAAAACCTTCTGCACTGGCTGGTATTTAGGGACTGATCAGTGGGACAATGCTTTGAACAAGTGGCAAGGAGGCTTTAGGCATGTCTGTGCAAATGATTAATTACCAAAATTAATCCAGGAATCCAAGTATTCCTGCAGTGTCCCAGTGCCTGTTTGAATGCAGGACTGATACCTCTCCTTGCTAACACACCCTTTGAAAACAGACTTCCAACAGGAGGTTGGTATGAAATTACTTCTCTGGTTCCCTCACATCCATCTATCACCCCTAGAACTGCCAGAATTTTCAAAATACTCTGTCACAGCATCACACCCAGTTCCCTGCCAGGTACCTAGAGAACTAACAAGAACTAACACTTTTCAGCCACTTTGGCACATTGCAATCCTCTTTTCTCCAGGTAATAAATTAATAAATGGCAAGTACTTGAAGGCAGAGTTTGTGCAGATTTCAAATGCAGCTTTTAGACTCTACTCTCCAGGGTTTGTTTTAGCTGCCTAAGCCACGAAACACACCTGTGGAGGAAACATTAGTCTGCAGGGGATTTCCAAATGAGAAGTTGAGTTTGTAAAAATGCCACCTGAGAACAAAAGCTACATGGAGGGGAAGCTTTACCAGATGTTTTACCATAAGATGCTATGCAAGAGGTTGGTGTCTGCACTACAGGCCTTGACACATGGCTTGTGACCTCCCTCAGACCACAGAGTATTGAAAGTGCTGCTTTCACCACACATGAAAGGAAGAATAGCAGCTACTGTCGTTAGTCTTGGAGTCCATGTATCCTAATACTGGGGACATGACTGCAGAGTTTCAATAGTAATTAAGTAGCAAAAAAAAAAAAAGCCTCTAAACATGCTTGTTCTAAAGAAACTAATACTGAAATAGGATAAATTGACTTCTAGTTTTCTAAAAAGTAAGTCTGGTCATCAGTAACACTTGCTGCAGACAAAACAAGAGACAAACCCAGATAACATTTACAATTAACAACAAACAAGACCAACAGGTTTCTAGTATTGCCACTGGCAGGTTTTGTTCTTCCAGCAGCAAACTGATGGTCACACTGTGTGGGCACCTCCAGAGTGTCACTTGGAAAGCTCAGAAAGTAGAAGTGAAGTCTTCTCAGTATTTTTCATCATAATTTTTCCCCTCCCCCCAAAAAATCTCTTATTTTAGAAGACAGATTCTGGAACATACAGAACAGTGTATGTTGTTATTTCAGATTGGAGAACAATACAGATGGCAAGAGAGCTCTTGCAGAGACCTGCCCGTGCCTGAGCAGGTCCCACAGGCAGGAGAGGTGCCCAGGAAAGCAGCCAGAGCTGACCCATCAGTGCTGCTGCTGCAGCCTGCCCAAGCCACTGCCAGCAGAAGCCAAGCCTCTTACCTGACATCCTCATTTCCTTGACTTTGCAACTGTTCTGCTGTGCCAGCAGAGAGAGCAAACCCAGCACCCACCGGGCTGGTTTCAGGCACAGCGGGCTGGGAATGGGGCTCCGCTCCCGCCTGGGCCCCCGCGCCCGCCTCGCCGGGGGGCAGGGGCGGCTGGAAGGCCGGGGATGTGTGCTTTCTAGTTATAGTGCCACATCGCCGCGGGTTCGCCTGGAAGTCCAGAACCTTCACACCAAAGCTACAGAGAGAAGAGAGAGTAAACACACCACGCCAGCCAGCACCGGCTCCACTCAAGCAACAGGACAATGGATGTTACAACCCACAGAGACAGAGGCAGCCCCTGCTGCTCAGCATGCAAAGCAGCAACGAGGAAAGCTGCAACCTCCTGCCTGGGACACCGGCAAGGTTAAGACATGCAACACTACTGGGCTACAGAGGGGTGAGCTGAACACCAGCAGAACAAACTACTCAGTTACACTTGAAGACAGACACTGATGACGATGAGGTCAAACGTTTCCTGACATACCTCACTGAATATATTTTGCCACATGAATTTTGTTTCTATTACACACTAAAAGCTGCAGCACAGATTTCAGGACAGACAAAAAAAGCCACTGAATACACCCTATGGTTTGCATCTAAAGGAGAACTATGGATAAATGGACTAAAGTTCTAACAGATTTTAGAATGGCTACAGCACATTCATCCTAGGACTGAATGTCATTCTTGATGTGTTAAAGACAGTGAATCTTGAATGGATTTTCTTCTTCTGTCAGTGCTGATAAATTTGCATGTGGCCAGCCATAGTTAACATTCAGGTAACAATTTAGCATTTGCATAAACAGCTAAAAACAAAACAGCACATCACTTGAATATTTATGATATGAGTGGTAATACATGAGCATTACACTACATGTTATGTGGGACAACAGCACGTTCTGGTTTTATTTTTTAGCATTCTACTGTTTGCTGTGGTATACTGTACCATCATCAACTCAGAAGTCTTATCATGAAGGCACCAGGTAACACCACCTCAGCTATGGGCTTTGGAAAAGAAGCCATGGAATATCAGAAGTTAGATACTGATAGATGCTACTATAAACACTTCCGTGCCAGTGGATTTTAGACCCCCCAAATCTGTAATAGGAAAACAGGGATTTGAAGCAGTAATTATCTGCTTGTGGTATTTATCATGCAGAGTAGAACTGGAAGCATATACCAGTACTTTACCTTTGAACCTTCCTCAGGCTGCAACAACATGGGGGGAAATAAATCACTATCGTTACCTACAGAATTTCCATTAAATTCTCCTCTTGAGACCAGTAAGAGTGTCTGATCACAACTCCTCAGCAGTCCAGTTCCCAGTTGTGGGCTAATACCAAACCTCAGATGGAAATGTACCTGTCCTTCTTCAGTAAATCCCCTTCCATGACTGTCATGCTGACAGGCCTCTTCCGTTCCAGTGTCCCAGATTCA
>NW_009954113.1:1045639-1077867 GCF_000747805.2 Chaetura pelagica | reverse complement strand
CCCAGAAACATTGAAATCTTGATCTGAGAGAGACAGAGAGAATGCATCCTAAGACACACATGTACACAATGCAAAAACCCATGGGAGGTTTGCCTGCCCAGGGTTATCACACACACAACATTCCTTTTAACTATGGCAAGAATTTACCTCCAGGGAAGAACCAGTCTGCATGCTGAATAATTGGCTCAATAACTGCTACCACGTGGACTGAAGTTGCTGCTGCCATTTCAGCCAGGGATCTGCAGAAGAAATTTGTGGAACACTTTATTATCAAGAGTTTTATTACAGGGAGAAAACATACAGTAAAAAAATCATATTACCCAAATGGCAAACTATGCTAAGTGTGATGTATCAAGACTCCTCAGTGCCACATAAAGAGCAACTTCACACTTTGATGAAGTCTAGACTATTCAGTAACATTGACATAATTTTAAAACACTCCTAAAAAGATGCAGGTCTAAAAGAATCAGGAGGGACAGGTTGAGAGAACATCTGCAATACCTTTTAGACAAATACTCTGTTGCGGTGAACAGTTGACATGACTTAAAACTACATCATGAGAAATTTTACAGTTCCATGGAAGTTCTGTCTGTAGCTTTCCTGAAACAACTTACCCTTCGTTCTTTGCCCACAACAAGTTGGGGCCCAAGACTATGGCAACGTTGCTGGGAGTCATTTTGTTAACGTCGCTGTGCTGTGCAAGCTTTGCTAAAAACTTGATTAAATACCTACAAGAAGGAAAGACACAATTAAGCAGCAGGAACTTAAAGCATTTCTTGTTGAGGGCAACTAAGTAAAAATTCAAGAACTTGTAAAGACAGCTCCTAACAAAAGAGAAATAAGATGAACAGCCTTCTGGTTTGGTGGCTGGCTGCTACATTTCTACCTGTGAATCACAGAAGGTGAATGGGGCAGAAAAGCAGGCATCTCCCACCTCAGCAAAATGCAACTGAAGAACTCTTGGTTATTTTCAGAGAATGCCTAGTAAGGAGCTATTTCATACCCTCTAATGGAACTTTCACACTTCTAAGAGCCATGAGAGTTCGTTTTGTTCTGATTCATTCCCAAAAGGCAAAACTAAAGGGAAAAATAACATGTGTAAGATACACCCAGGTGATTTCTAAGACTGGAAAATACAGTGATGAACACAGCTGATGAGAAGTCTGGTACTACTGCCAACAGCATGACCCTTAAATAGAAAGATTCTGTGCATCACTGTTTCATTACAGTCAACAGTGAATGAACTGGACTTAAACTATCACCACCTTCAGTGCACACCTACTACTTGATAAAACAGGATTTCCTTTTCTGAACCTTACTGAATTTGGCCACGAAAAAAAACACTGGGTTAAGAGTTTTTGGAAATCTGCTTTGAAATGTGGTACTGTAGCATCAAAGCAGCTGTGCTGCAAGTCAACAGCTGTCCAACACATACCTGAAGTTAGCATGATAATGCTTAGGTAATCTGTTACAAATTCTCCATAACTCTTGTAGCTTCTTATCCTGGTCCTGAATACTGAAAGGAAAAAACAATTCCATTACATCTTACTTTCAGATCAGAAAGCTGTTGTTTCTGCAATGAGCAAAGAAATGACCCATAGGAATGTTTTCCAAAGCATGCTTACTTTGCAGCTTGTGTCCATTCCTCATATAGACTGTAGGTCATTAAAGGTTCTGGCAGCTCTCGCAAATAGGATTTCAAGGCACCTGCAACACAGACCAGAAATAGACAAGCTGCTTAGCCAGTGCTTTCTGTCTTTAGATACAATTCTGTCCTCAGTTTTCAATTTTAGCTATGGCACAGGACCCACGTTCCAGTGCAACAGTGGGAAGACCTGACAGTTCCACAGCATAGCTGCTCAACACTTAACACAAAAGGTTCTTCCAGTAATTGCTGTGATTTGACAGAAACATGTAGTATAAAACTATGATTCCTCTCTTCAGAACAAAGACCTTACTAAAGGTCTACGTGTGGCTCTAATCTCCCTTGATCATGTTAACCCTCCTCATGAGAAGATTGGATTACCACAATCACCTGAATTTTAAACACCACTCTGTGCACCGAGTGTCTGTACCCAGTACTGACCAGTACTGAGCTGTGTGCAGCTGTGCAATGAAGTGGCCTTTCAATCCATTCTCATGCACAGTTTATCTGCACTGCAGCAACAGTTACACAAACAGCATTGTGTGACATCAGTTTATACCTGCAGAATATTCACCATACCTGCAACAGCATGGGGATCTGAATAGAATTCATCAAGCTGGGAAGTTGAACAGTCCAAGGCAGCTTTCAGTTTTTTTAACTTGGAGGCTCCAGCAGCAATTCTGAACAAGCCCTGGATAACAGAAATCAAATGTAGTTGACTGGTAACAACACCTTAGTACAAGCATGAAACAGTAGAACTTTGATGACTTTTTCAGAACAGTTTGGAGCTCGGAGTCTTCACCTTAGGCTGTTGTGACCTCGCTGGCTCTCCATGCCTCACTGCCACCTCACCACCTTTCAGTTACCTCTCACCCTTGGCCCATTATTGATTTTTCATTCTAGCTGCATGAATCTCAAAAGATACTTCAAGTAATGCTGAAGGTGTTCTATTGCAAAAGATTCATCATCTCCGCTAACAAAGTTACATAAGCAACTTGTTAAAAAGTACAGGCACCAGGCTGAGAGTTCAGAGCTGGTGTCCTGTTCTCCCAGCAGGGGCTGTGGTGTTACCTGATGGCAGTACCCACCTCCTCCCTCATTCCCGTTTCCAAGAGCATCATCACACAGGCTTCAATGGGCACTGCAATCTCACGGCCGCTGCGCTTGAGATGCTCTTCTAATGGAGTTCCAAAAGCTGGTTTCTCAGTCCATTTGTCTAGTTGGAGAGTATCAAAACACTGAGCAAAATATCTAACAAACATTTGAGTTATGTCCCAGGCAAGGTAAGAAGAAAGGCTCTAGCACAGCAAAGAAATTTTCAGAATGCAGTAGGAGTTTTAGAGCCCTTGATTTGTAAAGTCCCTTATATCGTGAGTAAAGAGAAAATGAATGTATTGGTGTCCAAGAACAGAGTTACTTCTGCATCTTTCCAGATGGAATTACACACAGTCCTTTGTGCAACTGGGAGTGCATGTCCCACCAGGTGTCAACACAAGTGCCACCACATGGCTAAGTTCCATCCCTCTGATACATTAATTCTAGGTTTGCAAGAATCTTTGAGGAAAACTTTTGTCCAGATTGTGTCACTTGGGCTGACCTCAGTTTAAACTGTATTTAAGGTGCATAAAACCTGAGGAATCTGCAACTTAAAGCAGATGTTTGCAACTTCAAGGTCTTACATCAGAATTGCCACCTTGACAGCCCACCACTGACACTTGCACAAATTTTCAATTCTATTTCTCCATTGCTGCTTAACTCTGAAAGTGAAAATTGGCACAAGTTTCTCCAAAATGAATATGAATTTCTTGTTTCCTACAATTTCTTTTTTCCATCAATTTCTGCTGTCTTAATTGAAAGAATGCAGATGTAAAAGGTTATTGTTAGTTCAGATGCATTTGGTATTTTTATGGAGAAAAAAAGGTCAAGAAAGACAAAGACTTTGAAAGAGTCCTCTGAAGATACAAGGTGCTTCTGCAAAAGATTTAATTTACCCTTTTTGCTTATGAAACCAAATCAACTCCATCTCCCATGAGGCTTTAGCTCCTCTCCTTCAGTAACTGCCAGAGGCACACGTTGTTTTCCCTAGTTTTGCAAGTCACAGCAAACATCAGGAAAAGAAACCCCAGGAACTGTTCAAAGCCACAGAAATACACAACAGCTACAAACACAGCTGAAGTCGTGCCCTACACTTGGGTCTCAGACACTGGACCACAGAGACATTGTGCCTCCTAGCCCACCTTCTAGCATGGCTAGTCTGTACTGAAGCATTTACCAAATGAAAAGTTTGCACAAAGCAGCTGAGCAACAACGACTTATTTCAAGCAGTCATATCCACGAACAGCCCTTTCCACACAGCCTGGGGGGCTGTGTCAGACCACTGGCTTGCATTGCCTCTCCTCCATTCAGCCCCACCCAGCACACTGTGTCACCTTTCAGCAAGGTGCTCCTCTTTCTTGATGTATTTAGTTGAACAGTTCATATTTTACAACTTGTGTATGATCCACACCTAATCTGAGTGTTGCTCAGCTCAGATTCTGTGTGGCTCAGCCTGCTCAGCCTGCCTCTTGTCCAAAGCCACTGGCAGAGGCAGAGCAGCCAGGACTGAGGGCAGCATTTCAACAACCCACGGGGCACCTTCATACAATAGACCTCAACTCCCACTAAGAATGGAAAGCTTAGCAGAGCAGGGAAGAAATGCAGCTGTATGACCTGCCTCCCTACTGCTGGAATCCCACACAACAATGGGAGCCCTCCAGCAGCCAGCTGTGGAGCAGTGTGCACACTGGGAAGGACTGCACAGACAAAGGAAGAGAAGTCAAGCTCCTCAGAATCAGGGGAGTTTTCTGATAATCACCTGGTAATAACTCAAGAAGCAAGGACCCTAAAAAGTTCCTAAGTCACAAAGAAACTTGTTGGCCTAAAAAGCCAGGTATGAATTAGCAACAGGTCATGTGATATCAGGGAAGAAGTGCAAGCAAATTGAAAAATCCTTTCCTTTTCCCTCTTGGGTATCAGGCAGAGCCTTAGTATTTTATTAGTGTGTTAAAATATGACTGGAGAACTCCAGAGAACACAAAGATGGAATTATGCTCGGGAATGTAAAATTGTTAAGTAGATCAAATGGCCTTATTAAATAAGTCTGCATGCAAGAGAATCAAGATAAAGGAGGAGAATATTGTGCATAGGTGGCACAGGCAAGGAGAAGCATCAGCCAGAGCACAGGTTACTTTACCTTGATGGGCTTGAATTTCGGGTAGGACCTTTTCTATGACTGCTAATGCTTTTCTATGGTAATCTGCTTGTGCTTCTAATAACTGAGAACAGAAGCCACATTTTAAAAACAAAAAGAGCATTAGCTTCTGATGAGCACATAAAACAAGACTAGAAGGTTTAGCACACAGAATGTCACATCTGAGAACTGAGGGTCTATGCACGTACGTGCTGCCATCAGACACACTGAACACACACTCACCGTGACAAAGTACTTGGCGTACTCCCCTTCTCTGGACACAAAGCTGTACATGTCTGCTGCCAGCTGATCCTTTGGGAAAGCAAAGAATGCAAAACAGTGCATCACATTTACAGGGTCGTTTCAACTTACACAGAAGGACAGAAGTACATATGTTTATTTTCCTGCACTACCTTTGAACTATCAGCTCCGGCAGCACAGGAAGCCAGTGACCCACCTACTCTGCTCCATGTATTCTTCTAAGTAAAACTCATTAAAAATGTCTCACTGTGCTTTGTGCAGCAAAGCAGCTGCCCACTGCAATGAGCAACTGGATTGTAAGGCAATATGTTATTTACAGCCAACCCCTGCACACACTGATAAGCACTACTAAAAGGTTTTGGTGCTCAGCTGTGTAATAATGTAGCATTGGAGGACTGAGAAATGAAACTGTGAAGTGTTCAGAGCTGCCACAGTCAAAATGTTCTGTCAGCAGCCTGTATTTCACCTCAGCAGCTCACACTGCTACTCAGTGGCATCCTGAGCAAGCCAGTCCAGGCTAAGACACAGCTCCTTCCTGTAAGTGTCTCAGAATGAAACAGAAAATAATGTAAAATACCCATCTGAAAAAGAGTTCCCTGTTAAATTTAAGCAATTCAGACCAATCAGCTGGCATTAAAATACCTTTAAGACATAGAGCTTGTTAAGAGCCACATGATTTGTGGCTGCAGGAACCAGACTTCATGTACAAGGCTTCCAGAAGCAGCCATATCCTGCTTGCATTGGTGCTAATGAGGGGCAGGTAAAGGTCAGAGAGTCATCTTCTCATACCTTGCATTGTTCTACTTTATTTCCAGCTTCATCCATCTCTTCCTTAAGAGACTCTATTTTTGAAGGATGCACTTGAAAATTTGTTCCTGAAGTCTTGTGGGCTTGGTTATACCTGTGGAAGGAAGGGTTCAGTCCCTTGGAGAAAGTGAGTATTAAACAAGGATCTGCATTAATGCTCCCTTGGAACTGGTTTCTTCTGACAGAAAACAAACCCAAGAGTTTCAGAAGTTTTTCTACCACAGCTAAGAAAGGTGCTCAAACCACCCCATTTATGACATGCTGGCATAATTCAGAAACCACTAAACAACTGTAAAAACCCACAAGAAATCCAGCATTCTCCAACAACCAATCCCAGAAAATGCTACAAAAATTATCAGTACAGTTCCAGAGAGTTTAAAGGAACTTAAGGCTTAAGTTGATCAACCTAAGACCCTGCCCATGAGATGGTTCAATGTTGTGCTCTTGGTCCAATAAAAGCACTTGGTGTGGATACAGAATTAAGACTCCTGTTCCTTATTTGACAACTTAAGTGAACTGGAAAGAAGATGAGCTTTCAGTTTTTTTCCAATGATATATAGGCATGTGACAGCTCCAAAATATGGATTCTGTTTAGATCCAGTATTTGAGTCCTTTTCAGAATAAATGAAATATAAGTTTGTCTCTTTTCAGCAAAGTATTAACATGCATATAGTAGCATTTCAGAAGTGCCAGCATCAGATGTGATGCTAGGGATGCCAACAAGAAGTTCATATTAATAGAAAAGGACCTAGTAATTACAATTATTTCTTACCTTCCTCTTGCAGAATCCCAGTCCAACACCAGCTTTGCCAGCTGCTTCCTCTGCTTCTGAATGTTTGGGATCTCTGTCTAAAAGAATTCAAGGTTTATATTTATTTTTAAATTGTTCAGTGTAAGAAACTACTTTTTGCAGATTTCACAGCCACTTTCCACCACAAATGTGTAACTCCTTAGAACAGTGTTATTAGCAAAGTTTTAAATTGTTAGTAGTTCAACCCATTTCGCTCAGTTTATACATAAATTGAGATTTATTTCTTCAGTCAGGCTGAAAGGACTTACCTCTGTTAGCAGAGCCAGGGGATCCAAAACTTCTCTTTCTATCTGCACTTCATGCTGAGAGAGCTCCAGGGCCAGTTTATTCTCTGCATCACCACATGTGTCCAGCATTCTCCTTTCAGAATTACAAGAAGTTGTAATGTGAGCTACTACTGACTACAGAAGAAAGATTCAAAACAAAACACACTGGTGTGGTCTGCTACCCTCCTGGAAAGATTTGTGCTCATTGTACAAAGCAAGGCATTACTGCATGGCAATATGCCCAAGATGCTCTCTGCTGTCATTGGCAAACTTGGGATAGGCAAGGAGTGTTACTAAACCTGTGTCATCCAAAATTCCTTAGCCATTACAACATTTTTTTGGAGGTTTTAAGTCATCTAGGTGATTGTACTGGCCCTAAGGGCAGAGAAGACTGATTCTTTCAAGGCCCATCCTTCTACCTGATGAAGGAAAATGACTCAATGCAGCATTTAATTTTCTCCTAAGCCCCCTTAATGTGCAAAACTCTTTACACCACAACGCTGAGCAATCACATATGCAGAACCCTCAGGTTCCAAACCCACCATCTCACCTCTGTTTTCAGCTTGTTCTAAGGAAAAAACCCTATTCTTTAATATTTTTGTCCACATTTAAATCTCCTGCAACAGCTCACAAAAATGCACACAAAGGTTTTTAAAGTCATTCTACAGAGCCTCCATTAGAATTCCCATCAGCAAGGAGGAAATAAGTTTGCTTTAGGAATTCTTGAGGAATTTCAGTGCTTTAAGACCAAATGCTAATTTGTTTCAGGCACTTTTCTTGTGAGTTGCAAACACACACTTTGCCAAGGTAAGGAAACTGGCATTATTTGAAGCTAGAAGCCACTAATGGCATTAGCATGATTTTAAGTCATTAATGCAGAACTGCAGAATGCAGCATTTACACTACATTTTAAATGGAGATAGCAATTTTACTCGTTCACAAGAAGAGCAGTTTCAAAAGCTTTAAAGCAAAGAATCAGAATCCTCTGGAACACAATTCAGAGCAAGCCTAAGATTTGCCCCCAGGATCACTCAAAAAGAAATGCTTGCTCACTGTTTCTCCCCTTGGATTAGAGAAGGAATCTAGAAATATTAGTTTCATTAGATTGAAAACAGCCTTTGTGTACCCAAAGTCTCTAATTAGGGCCCTGCAGGCAAGAAAATTACAGACTACAACTTACAAAGCCAAATACTTACCCCAGCAGAGTTTCATCACTCAGCTGGACAGATCCTTCTTGCATATTTTGAGCAAGAGCTGTTAGAGGAAGTTTTTTCTATGGAACAGAAAGAACAGTGCTTAGTGCTATTCCCCCTCTCCAGCTTTCCCAGTACATCCCCTCTAAGATTCTTCTCTGCTTCCATATGGTTTCTGTTATCCACACAGGCAGCTCATTCTTTAAGAAAATGCCAAGTCACAAAAAGTTTCAAGCCTCAGGACTTCTGCTATCAGACACTTTGAAAACCACTTGCTTCTAAGTCTTAGTTGGAGTGACTGGCCCAAAATGTATCTCAGCTACTGTCAAAGACAAGTAAACAGTTTCAAATTGAGATCTAAGCAGCAAGCCTGTCATCTGTCCCTCTGCAGAGGTTTCTTCTGTGTGCCCATTTTCAGGAGGTCTCTTATTCAATAAAAGGAGAAAACTTAAATGTTAATTATTTCTGGTTCTAACACTTTAAGAAAACCTATGTGTAGCTTTGCTGAAGAGGGGCAGAAATCAAAGGTGTACAGAAAAACATTTCCAGTTAAGTGGTGATATCAAACCACAAAGGTAATTCTAAATGGAAGGATCTTCATCAGAGCTGCAGGATATTTTCTCTTTAGGTGCCATGAAAGCTGAGAGCACTCAGCACAGAGCAGAAACAGGCCAGTGTCCTGACACTACTGAGGTGCTCCAAGGTCACATCACTGGCAGCCTTTTACCAAACCATGTCAACGTGAGATGACTGTAGTTTTTCTTCTCTTGGTAATTTGAGGCTTAGCACCTGACCAGTGTTTTGAAGCCCAGACTGTATTCAGACCAGTCTTAGAAGAGCAGCCAAAGGGCTATTGTACTCACATGTCTCTTCTCAGGATCTGTTCCATACTGGCCCTGAAAACAGGCAGTTAATCGCTTCTGTGCGATGTGGCAAACGGACCTCACAGTGTCCAGACGCCTCTCGATCTGCAGGGCAGGAGGGGAAGAGAGGAGGAACAGAAAACAAAACAAAAAACAGAAGTTATTTTCCTGGCCTCAGCAGAAAAATCTTCCTCCTGTACCACACTTAGCTCTGGGTTGCATGTTTCTCAAGCCCTACAGCTTAGAAGTTCAGCTCCTCAGCAGAAGTGCCTGGCAGCAAAAACACTTGGAAAGAGATTTAAACTGCTTTTCTTTTTTCTCAGTGGCACAGCAGCTCAGTCAGTCTGCAATGCTCACAAGATGGGAGAGTGGAAAAGGGAGAAAAACCTTGCTCCTACTTTTTGTCTCAAAGAGAATCAAGTTGATAGTTGCCATCTGAGATGAATGGCACATGCAGGTATCTAAGATGCTGACTTAGGGAGAAAACTCTTGTATTTTCATTGTGACCTTGCACAGAAGAAGGCTGAAGACACACCTGCCTGCTCCTTTACACTGGGCCAGAGCCCTGCACTGCAAGGCTTTTGATTTGCTTTCCTCCTCTGGCTATTACAGACAAGGACAAAGTCCCTACATGCTAAGCAAGTAAGTATTTTCAGGGATAAATTAATGGGATTAAAAAGGGATGTGGAATTAAAAAAAAAGCGCCAATGCACAAACAAGTTCTGTTTATCACAGTATGCTTCAAACAGGGCTTAATACATAGACAGTAAATCTGAGAGATATACATTAACAACATTTTAAAGGGATTTTAAGGAAGGAATATGGGCTATTTTATTTCAAAGAACAGCAAAAGCAAACAAAGTGATGAGCACTGGGACAGAACTGCTTATGGCACTGAGCTCTCTATGCACAGCAGCAAAAGAATGTGGTTTATCTGCATTTTGATGACTCACCAAGAATAAAAGGAGGCCCCTTGGAATGGCTTCTATTTAAAAGGCAAGGGGAAAACAAAAAAAGTAGATTTGATCTGCAGAAATAATCTGAACAGACTCCAGTTTTTTATTCAGCTCTAAAATCTCTCCCATTACATTTTCAGGCAGGCAATAATTCTGCCCAGCTTTCCTATCAAACAGAAATACAGATTAGGTGAGAGAGCAGTCATCTTAGTGCCAAGTTACCATGCCCCACGTTAGCTCCTCTTAAGGACACTGTACCTGGGTTATAAGCAGGATTTACATTGGCAGTTTTCCCAGAGAAGGCAGCTGCCGTGTTCTAAGGGACATGAAATGCCATCAATTCTCATTTAGGATGCTGTAGATCCAGGTAAGAATGACATGTTTTTTCCTCCCAACAGGTTTATTTGGCACTACTATAATGGGAAATGTATCTCCCTAAAGTGGTTACAACTGGAAGGATGTAATTAGGTCCCAAGGAAGGCAGCTGCTAAACACTGCAGCTACTAAAGGGACAGATCAGCATATCCAACAGGAGCCCTCCAGGGTGTGGGCTGGAAGGAGATGCCAGTGGAGGAAGGCCCAGAGAGGTGAGCAGGTGGTGAGGACCAGTACAGAATCACTGCTGCTGGGCCTGGGAGCCCCCTCCTCAACTCACGAGCAAGTGCAGGACTGGGCTCCCTGGTTCCTTTGGGAGGAGGGGAGCAGCAGTTCTGCTAAAGTGCAGTTTGGAGGAGCACCCAAAGCTGGGCCTTGGGGCTGCTGTGCTGCCAAGCAGCAGCCTCTGCCAGTCCGAAGGGCAGGTGGAAAACAACCAGTTGTGACTTGAAGGACCAATGTAAGAAGAACAGAATTTCACTGGCTACATGAGGCACTGAAGGAACTAAAAGCTCCTGACAGCCACAAGGTGAATCCAAGCTGAAGTGCTCAAAAAGCTTAGAAAAAAAATCGATGACAGCAGAGTAAGGTGCAGAGCATCTGCCCTAGGACTGCTCTGCAAGCACAAGGCATTGCCTGTTAGTTACAGAGCATGGATTAAGAAGGTCAAAATAAAGTCCACTTCAAAAAAGCCCACATGAAGATGTATGAACAAGAAGCTATTGTTTGTTGCCTAGTGCTGCAGCTCAGGCTATTGATTTCTGTTGTGCTGCCTTAAAAATTCAAAACACCAACACATTCTCAACCATCCACTCACTACCTGTGAAAACATTTCTGTTTGCAAGGTCACATAGTTAAGACTTCTTAAAATATTGAGCAGGTTTTTTTCCCCCCACACCTGAAACATGGTGACACCCTGTAACTGAACCATCTTGCAGATGCCAGCAGACTAACACAGCCCCTGGCAGCCATGCATGGAGGCTGAAGTTCCTTGCAAAAACTCTAGAGCCCATATATTCCCAACAGCCACTTTCCAGGCAGTCCTGAATGACAAAACCCAAAGGGCTGAAGACTGATAGAAGGAACATGACCCCAAAACTTGCAGATAATGCACTCTCCTCTCTGATCTGCTTTTTAGTTCAAAGATGTCAGGAAAACCATGAAGGCCATTAATCACTATTAAGCTACCTTTGAACTGAAAATGTGACCTGCAGGCCATGCTGTCTGTACCCACAGGGCATCTTCAATGTACAAAACATCACACAATTGCTTTACTATATGCTACAAGGGCATGCCAGAAAGTAGGTCTATTGTATAAGCCTTTACAGCACTGAATTATATTGCCTGTCTTCAGACAGGAACACATTTAACAGATACTTGAAATGGAGTCTTGCACTTCAGAAAACATAATAAAGCTATGACCATCCTATGTCAAAGCCTGAGCTAAATATAAAAAGAGAACACTGTGGAACATGTTTGTAAAGTGAACAGTGCCACAAATGCTTTTGAGCTCTTTAGTTAGATAAGAGCCTCCCCCCCTGCACAAGACCCCAAGAGCAAACAAACAAGTGAGTAAATTCTTCCACTTGGGTGTAGCCAGTCTGCTCTGTGCCTGGGAAAGCCTTGCTTGCAAAATTTTTTTGGCAACAAGCAGCAATTCTTTTGGCTTTCACTGCTCGTTACTATTCTGCAGCTAACCAAGAAAACAGATGAGCCCTTGAAGGGTATCAAGGTGTTTTAACATCCTTTATGCTACTTAATTATACACTTATCCTCAGAAATTAAAAACACTATTGTCAAACTGCTCCTGTGTTCACTGTTCAAATCAAGCAGTCCCTGCAAAGCAGAGTAACACGTCTCAGCTCATCTCACCATTACTCAATATTTCATGTATTTGTGCTGAACTCAAGGCTGATGCATGCTCCCATCTTCCACTTCAATCTGAACAGATTGAGAGATTTGAAATAAAAGCACTTGTCTCATTTCTTTGGCCTCCACGTCTTCTAATACAGGTCCTGAACCTGAGCATACTAGGAGCCTCTGTAGCCAGTGCCAAGTAACCATTGCACTGAGGTCCCAGAGCAGCCCCCCTGCCTTCCTGGCCAGTTTAGGTTCTGCAATTATTTTTTTTTTTTAAGTCTTTCAACAAAGTAACCAGAGGAAAAAATCAAACAATCAAACATGTAGAACAAGTGTGTAATCAAATCTGTTCCATGTGATCAGTCAACCTTGTCAATCTAACAGTTGCAGCTAAAATTCCACCAGAAAGTGATGTCTGGTTAGATGGGGCACTGTTAAAAAGATGACAAGTTCATAAACAAATCAATGTCAGTGTGACAAACTTGAGAAAAAATATTGCAAGCTACTCAAGAAGCACTTGCACATTTATTTAGAACAACTCCACACTTAGAGAAAACAGGACATTATTTATCAGCAAGCTGTTGGCATATTTTCTGCTGCTTCTCTTAAGGCCCGGGTTGACCTCTTGAAGAGAACCAGAAATTAAGACAGAAACCAGCTGTGCATCATCACAGCTTCTTCCCAGCTCCTTGCACCCTACGAGACAGCCTGGCAAGTCATTAGCCTTAATGGGTCATAAGCTACTTCATCTAATTAAATGTAAAAATGCTTCCTCCTTCACTTTGTCAAGCCACATGATGAGGTTCAGAATCCTAAGTACCTAAGTTTTTCAACTCAATTGTATCACAGTTTCTTCATGTGCTGAGAAGTCAGCCCAAGACTCCTCTGTGTTCAACCCTGTCATTTGCAGTATTTTTTTTCTCCACAGGGACTCAAGCTTCATAAAGAGCATTTAAAAAAAAATACACATTAACTGTGTTACAATACCTGCAACAGGTCTTCACTGAGTACCTCGGTTTTCTCAGCCCTAAGGGAGGAAAAAAGAGGATTGTCAGACTAATGAGCACACTCAGGGTCAAAGATTGCCGTGGGGCTTTCAACAACCCCGTTCCAAGGTGCAATCCCGTTAGGACCATTGCTGCAACACCACCCCCTCCAGGATGTCACACAGCCCTGGCTCCTGCACAGGGTGCTCGGGAAAGCCTGACATTCCCGGAATTCCCAGTCCAGGGCACGAATCCACTGCCCCAGCAGTAGTTCACATTGCCCAGGTTTCAAAGAAAGCACACTGGAATCCTGATTAACTTCACTCAAATGCAAAGATGCACTGAAGCAACTTGGATTTCCCTCCTTGCTGTTAACCCAGTAATGTTATCGATGCACCTTAATGTCAGGGAATGTAAAGCCTGAGAAAAGTAGGACAGCAATTTCATTTTTGTATCTCCTGCCACTGCAGAGCTTTATCAATCAGCACTCAACAGAAATGGTGACACCTTCCCTCAATCTCAGGTGCACACAACGTTCAGCAGAAATCTCCCATTACCCGCTGATGCTGACTTCCTTAGTACTAAACCAGAAAAGATTCCTTACTTTAAAAGACCATCAGACACCAACACTCCCAAAGGTCTGCCCTCCATCCAAATCTATCTGAATGCCTACACACACTTCCAGACAGAATATAAACAGTTGTTACAAACACACTCAAACCTTTACATATACAATTCCAGACCTTTTTCCAAAGCCAGTTTACACATAAACTTTGAATGGTTTAGTGTTGACACAGATTTATTTGGTGTTGACTCATCTGCTATAACGCAGCTTTATTCTACCTTTGCTAGATCTATAAAACAGAGCAAGATAAACTTTGTTCACCCGTGATCTTTCCCACTTGGCTGTTCACTGCTACTACACTGTAGAGGACTTGGAGGTCTTCCAGGGCTCTATTGTCCTGTCCAGAGTTTCCCCTGCTGCTGTCCCAGTTCCTCACCTACTACACAGACTTCCTTCTGATCCTGCAATCTGTTGAATAACCTGCTGCAAGACTCATCATGCACAGAAAGTTCATTTTCTTGATCAGGCTTCATCAGCTGCACAGGCAAATGGCCTCCAAAGGCAAGATTCATTCGCTTGAAATTTCGAGGGTTTGTTCAGTTTTTTTGAGGCATTTGACTTCAATTTCAAGGTACATTATCTGTTTGAACTATTTGTGAACCATAAGGTGTTTAATAATTAAATATCAGAATACAGTAATGCTCAAAACCTCAACAAGTCTAAGACAAAAGCCACTTAAATACTTTGAGAGCAACATAAAGTGCAGGCACTGTACTACTGGTTTAAGGAAAACACATATAAGATTGATAAACTTTTCTTCCACACAAATAGAAATACTGTGTCTGATCAAAATTATATCCTCTTAGAGAGCAATTATTTGTTTTTTGGTTTTGTTTTTTTGTTTGTTTTTTTTGTCTTGCAAAATCCCATTGGAAGTTACATGAAAGATTTACAGTGTAAGAATACTCCACTTCTAGTTGAACCTTCTTGAACAGATTTTAATCTAATCTTAAGTGGATACTACTACATATATCAGCTAACTGATTTGATAGGAGCATACAGAGCTAGTAAATATTTGTTGAAACATTGTGCTGTACATGATAATGGTTTCACACAGAATTCTCAGGCAGCCAGAGCTTTCTGTCCTTCAACAGACTGTGTGAGAGATGAGCCACCTCAGTTTCTGAAACTGCACTGGGTGCTGTACGTGCCTGTGAAGAAGGGGCTGTGTTTACCATGGCAAACATGGCTTTTGGTTTCCAACACCATCATCTTCTTCTGTTTTCCACAGGTGAATGGATGCTTTTCACTAGCAGCTTTCACAAAGTTACATTTTACCCACCTTTAAGAAGGTGCAATGGCACAGAGTGTGCACGGCGCTGCCAAACAGCATCTGGCTTCAGCTTTGTGCTTCCCCCTGACACTGGTGGCAGCAGGACAGTGTCCTCAGAACAGCACTGATTTGGAAAAGCCACTGATGATGATGTCAGGTTCGGAAATGCAAGAGGGAAAACCTCACCCTTCCTGCAGGCCCACATTCCACCTTGAGTAAGGAAGCCAAGAAAGAGCCACTAAATAATATTAGAGTTTCAGTGACCACGATCGTAAGCCAGGAAATGCAACCTTGCGATGGCAGCACAGCCTCTCCATCTCCTTACTGGGCAGGGAAAAAGAACAAACCATCAAAGGTATCTCTGCTGCCTTCTAAGTAACAGGTACTACCAGTTTAAAGTTGGCACCTCCAGTTTGCAGCTTCCTGGGATGCTAATTCCATGCACTGACTAATGACAGAATGAACACATCGACAGAAATAACCAAGTTTTCACTGCTACTTGAAGTTTTGTCCTTATCCCTTATTAGGTCTTATTTGTGCCTTATCTTGTTGGTAGCATGAAGTGATGAATAAATACTTCTGGAATCAAGACCTGATTAAGAATTGGAAGATTTGGTTGCAGGGAGTGTTCCCAAGGGCTTTCTGATGCCTGCCAGTGCTGGCAGCTGGCCACCAGCCCACAGACCCTCCACTGTCAGCTTCCCCCTGGGACTCAGGAACACAGCCCACCCCAGACTGAGATTTCACAGCCCAGACTACAGCAGCTCCAGCTGTTTACATTCCCAGCAGCTGACCTCAACCCAGCCCAAACAGCCCATTCTCAGCAGCAAAGCCAGGTCCCCACAAGCTGTTTCTAAGAGGAAAGCATGTCCTGCTGCCCCAGGCCCTCCCTGGCACTGGGGACCCCAAACACGATGCTTTCTGCTCCAGGTCTTGGTGCTGGAGCTGTCCTTGCAGGATCTATTGGCACCTGGCAGGAAAGCAGAGATGTGCCCAGCCCAGCCTTCAGCCTCCTGACACCTTCTACATGACCTGGGAAGGGAAAGCCCAGGGCTTGGCATCACACCCCACTGCAGCCCTGGCTGCCGACACACACCAGAGCTGTAAGACTGGCAGCTGGAACAGGGCTGGTCCCATGGGAAAGGGGGGTTCCAGGAACTGAAGGTGAAGTTTTTCTGCTGCACTAGCCAGGATACCTGTTACACCAGCACCTTGACCTGAATCAGCTGGTACAAAGCTTTTCAATTAAAATTCAGCAGGGTATTTTAAAAGACTGCTTCTAAAAAAACCCCAAACCTGAACAATCATTAGCTGTGGCTATAATCTCCTCCTTAACGAATAAAGAGGATAAAACTACTGAATTCCCTAAAACTGGTACTTTCAAACTGTTTCCCACACTGAGTCAGTTCAGCACACTGTCCACTGTAAGCATCCCAAGTGCAGAGCTCCAGGAGCTGCTGCAAAAGCAGCTCATTTCTTCAGTCCCTCTCCTGCAGGGATCCAGCGCTTGTTCAGCTATTCAGAACAAGGAAGGAACAAGAGCAAACCTGAAATGAAGAGCCATAAAAAATTGGACATTGACAACAGAACAAGTGACTCAGTTCAAATGTCCACGTAGGACCAGAAACCTCCAACTCAGGCTGGGGCAGGAGGTAGAGCTGGCGGGAGGTGATGCCACAGGAGGGACAAGTCTGTGCTCCTGAACTCTGGAAAGATTTCAGCGGAAGCAAGAAGACACCCACCCAAAACATGATGCAAAATTAAATCGAGCCCTCCCTGCTATGTGATTTTCCTCAAACAAAGCATTTGTTTGTTACCACGAGTTACCAGATTAGCTTTGCTGGTGAGTTAACACTTGAGAGCACCTTCACTGGGCTGGCAGCACATCCTGCCTGCTTTCCACATACAATGGGCAGGGTTTGCTGCCAGGAAAAATGAAAGAATCAGCAGCTCTGTTCCAAAACAAGGAATCCAGAATTAGATGACAATTTCCTTTCTAAAACGTTTGCTTTAACATTCGCTAAGACAGACTCCACAGAAAACATAACTTAGAGGTATTTCAGGACTACCAGCTTACTTTTCCCCACTGTGCTCAAACAGGCTTCCTTTTTAAGCAGAGTAAACCCTGTACTTCATAATCCAAATTTATGGAACCTAATTATTAAGCACATGAAATCATTAAAAAACTAAATTAAAATTTCCATTTGGGGAAGAATCTGAAGCACCTGAACAAGACCAGAGACAAACTCACCCACAGGGATGCAGGAGGAGCAACCCCCCAGTGCCACTTTCTGTACGCTAAAGTGACTGCTGCATCCAGAGGTGAAACAAATCACTGTTCATGGCACTAACTTGCTTAGGTTTTATGGGGGCTTCACTTCAAGAAATCAAGGTGATACAGGGAACTTCTGGTTTTCCAGCTCAAAAGAACATGACAAGGTTTTCCCTGCCTCTTCCTCCTCCTGGGCAGCCAAGCTTGTGCAAAGGGTCCTTTCTTCAACTAGAATTTAAAATCAATGCAACAAACATTTCCACATTTCCCTCTTCCCATATTCTACCTAAATCCTGCATTTCTACATGCTTTTCAGAAGCTGAGATCTTCAACACATGAGAAGATCTTCCCATGTGACTGGAAAGCACAAATTTTAGAGTTGTAGCCTTCATAAAGGCATGTATTAAAGGCACCCTTTCAAAACCACTCCATTAAGAAAGATTTATTTTGCTTCCTTTGGCAGCCTGTGGCAATGCTCAGCTTTGTGGATAGACTGCAGGAGTTTGGTTTCACCAGCACAGCATTTGGAAGACAAGTCAGAGCAGAAATGTGTTTGGCCAAGTACACTTCTCACCACAGAAACCAAGTTCATTACACAAGCCCAAAATTAATCCTGTTTTGACTCCCCAGCATAAAACACTCCATCATTCATACTTCAGGTAAGGTAATACATTGGGTTCCTTGGTGTTGTTGGATTTGTTCAAAAGAAACTAACACAACCCAAGATTAGTATCAATGTTCTGTGAGTTATTTCAAACATTTTACAATCACTGCAGGGTGACTGTCAAATGATGGTCTCCATTCTCAGTATCTACTTAGTATTTAGTGATCAGTACTCACAACCAGTCACCATTTAGACTTCCACTTTGCCTACTACCCGTTTTCCATCCAAATTAACAATATAAACTTCTGCAAAATGTTAAAACTGCTTTCCTTGTAAATCTGATGACGACTGAATTCCTGGGGAGATAACCCAGCTTTCTGTGGAAGGCCCCAGTGCAAAACCAGTTTCCCCATTAAAGGGATGCTAAGGTCACCAATTTAACCCACATGGGAAGTGCTTTAAAAAATGTTGCGCCACCTCCAGGGCACCAAAATATTTAATTAGTTGAGATCTTTATCTTCAGAAGCCCAGCAGCTACAAAACTACAATTCAGGCCTTAATGAATGGATGATTTCTGCTCTCGTCTTCCCTTCTCCATTGAGCTTCTCCATCAAACTTCACATGGTCATTCAATCTAAAAGCTGCAGCTTTGATCCCTTCTCTAATCTCCGCCATCCGATGCTGAAGAATGGGGCCTGCCTGCTCTAATTAAGGGCAGACCAGGCTTTAGGAAGATCATCCTGGAAAGAAAGCAGACTGCTCCTTTGCAGTTGCAGGGAAACCCATGACAGACTGTTCGCATTAGGGGATCTGAAATTCCTTCCTCAGTGAAATGAATCCAAGGCTTCTCTCTCAAGCCAGGCAGTAAATTTAGCTATTTAGAACAACCAGGGCTCAAGCCAAATCCTATTTTAGGGCCACTCTCGGAGGCACAGTCACTGCAGTGAGGCCCCACAATGCCCTTCACAACTCCAACCCCCTCCCTGTAAAACATGCATGCTTTAATATTAGATCTTGAGAACTAAACTAAGTATGGTGCAGTTTGAGGGAAAAAAAAAACCAACCTTCTCAAACAGTTGAGTCTGTGTAAGAAATCCAGGTAGATAATTTGGAGCCCCACACACTACAAATCAGAGATGAACGTGAGCTGAAATTTCTAGATGGCAAGAATGCAATTGTGGTTGAACTGCAGAAGCAGATTTAAAGCAATTCAGTTTGCTGGAGGAAGCAGTGTCACAGTGAGCAGTCTCTGAGGAGTCTAAGAGCTTTCACAATTCTAGATACAAATAAAAATTTACAATTAAGTGCTTCCAGTTAACTACTGTCCCAGCAAATCAAGTGCTTATTGCTAACCTACTATTTCATACCATGAACTTTCCAAATATGTCAGTTATTAGTATAATTTATTAAAAATGTATACAAGCACCCTCACACAGTATTTTGGCAAAGAACTGTATTTAATGCCCAGTACTTATTTACAATAAAAAGTTCATTTTCACACAAGGCCCTTTCTTCTTCCAAGGAAGCAACAAACTTTTCTTATGCAGAGTAATTTTATCTAAAATTAGCTGGGTACAATTTTGAAGTAAGAGACAGTAGAGTACAAAGCAACCTAAATAATTACTGGATGTCTTATTCCTTAATCTCAGGTGCAATTTTACAATCTCTGCATGCCAACAGAAACATTGCTGCTGCCAGCCTGGGAATTCCCCGTGCCAGGGGTTTACTCCAGCAGCACCCACAACCAGAGCACTGGTGCTAGCAGAAAATTAACCTGGCTGAGGAACAGCAATCCATCACCCTGCAGTCACCTCCCTTTCCCAACTGGCTCTCCAGAGCTGCTCACCTTGTCCCTCCAGAGCAGCCTGAATTTTACGCCAGCTTGAGTCACCACCAAGTCACCATGGCAAGGAGCAAACGTTGGATTCCCCTGTCACATGCTTCCCTACAGCCCTTCCCCTTTTAGCAGTTCCCTCTTCCCCAAACTTCAGGTACAGGTCCCTGGTCCTCACACCCTTCCCTGCATCAGCAGCAGGCACAGGCAGCTCAGACTGCAATTCCATCCAATAACATAAATCCCTGGTTTCCAGTGCTCTGCAGGCCACCCCATGGCTGCCCCACTCCCTGTCCCTGGGCAGGGGAACTGGCACCAGGCAGTCTGGGCAGGGAGAGGGGAAATCTGTCCCTTTTAGCAACAGCAGCTACTTAAGATTAGTTTAAGATGATCACAAAACTGTGCCCTGGGGCCAACATTTCATTACCATCAGCTGACAGAGCTGCTGAAAAATGTTGTGTCCTCCCTCCCACCGCCCTCGGCTGTTCCCTGGGCCCAGCACAAGCATCTCCACCAGTCAACAGCTCCAAAGACTGACATGGCTGAAAACTGATCGGGTTGGAATAAGCCCCATTTTTTGGTCAGATCACTGCTGAGATAACAAGGTCAAGCACAAAGGGGTAGGAATAAAGGGTAGGGCAGGGGGGATCAAGGCTTGGTAGAAGGGCATGGCTGTGGAGTGGGATTCAGTGGTACCCCTGGAGTCTGGGCAGCAGCTGGTGTTTCTGGGTAAGGATAAGGGAACAGCTCCTGGATTTCCTACATGTGGGTTTGGCAGCTTGTAGTTTTTGGAGAGGACAAGTCCCCTTGCCAAACCACCTACTGACGTGAGAACTCCTTCACACTGAAGGAGGAGGGGGGGGAGAAAGGACAGAAACCCACCAAAAACTCTCAAACATATCCTGAACTTTCAAACATGACACTACTACCCACTAAACTCTAGAAAGTTTTAACTTCTGTGATTTCTTCTACCAGAGTCCTGCACTGTCAATCCCTGGAAGACTCCTAAAAGCAGCAAAGGCAAATCTCTGACAAAACCTCTGGAGCAAAAGACACTAAACTGGTAAAAAAAAAATCCAAGGCATTTTCTGCATATTTGTTTGCTTTTCTGCACTTTGGCAGGACCCTACAGCTTTATTACCTTGAGTGTCAGAAAACTCTAATCCAATACTGAATATTTCACCTAAGGTAATGCTGTTCTTAAACTTCATATGCTGTCCAGACAGGTCTATTTTAAGGTCAGGGATTCACAAACTGGCAAGAAAAAGGCTTTGAAAAGGAACCAAACTAAATCAACACAAAAAGCAAAACAAGGAAACACAGAAAAGGCAGAACAATGAAGTAGGAATAGAAACTAAGATAGAAAAAAGGAGTTGGAGGCTTTGAAATAACAGGAAAAAAAAAAAGTAAATGGGTATTCAGGGACCTGAAGTGACATAAAATCTACTACCAGGCTAGTGACAAGATAGGAATTATTCCTCATAACTGCTACTGCACACTGAAGCCTCTGCACTGATTTTCTGGTCAGTAGCCATGATTAACAATTAATGGCTGAGCCCTTTATTATGTTTCACCAACAGGAAAGCCAGTTTCTGAGCTGAGTCTGACAATTACCCTGCAACAAGCCACCCAACCCATGACGGGACTACTTGGCGCGGGATGCAGACGGGTCTGTTTTTGTGTTGCTTAGAGACAGTGCACACAAGAGCACAGCACTGTGTGTGACGTCCAGGTCCACGCCACAGCTGCCCTGCCATGTGCTGCACATGAGGCTTTTTGCTGCTCTAGCATGAAACTGAAAGTTAACTCTATCAGTAGATTGTTGAGAAGGAAACAGGAGCCTCAGGACTAATAGTCTAATCAAGGTCTGTTAACCCGTCCTGCTCTTCAACACAAACACCAGGAGCTGCTTTACAAAACCAGCATTACTTTACCCTGCTGTTCCACTCCTGCAAAAAAAGCACCACACCAAAACACTTAAGCTGTGTTAAATCAGCTCACAGCGAGAAAAATCAGTTCAATGTTCAACTGAAAGAGAGGCTGCAACAGCTCAGCTCACACATTTGTTTTTCTGTATGAAAACTCTACCTTTCTAGCTTCCCTTCATTTTCTACAGAACTCAGAACTTTTCATCAGGTGGATTAACATTTCCTATTGATTGCTTGATAATTAGTTCACAGACACAAAAAAAAGGTGACATTTGAATAAGCTGATGTACTTTTCAAAGCCTTCACCTTCCATCAAAGCACTGACCTTCCAATCTGCACACAAGGCACCTTATCCTCTAAAAAAGGGCCAACCTTGTAACTTCACTTTGCTGCCACTGGCTAAGGGTGTTTTTTGCAGCCTTACCTCTGCCACTGAGGCTGTGTACATACACCCCACCAGCAGCAAGCTCCAGCAGCATTAACAGCACTCAGCAATCACCCACCTTATGAAAAAATCTTAAGCTCAGTGATTTCTGGCACAGGATCACTCATGCGACAGAAGGAAAAAACTCCTCTTTTATTGATCCTTCCCACCTAAAACTGATTGGGATATTTTGCATACTTGTTTTTTTGCAAATCCCCTGCCTCTTTGATTCACTCTGCTGCAGTCACTCCAGGATGTTCCTGTCATTTTGCAATGCAATTAACTTCAAAAGAAAACAATCTGTGTCAAGGAAAAAAAGGCTCCACCTCACTTAAGAGAAGAACTTGTGACCTCACCCAGCTGGCGTATATTTATGAAGCTCATTTCCTGTTGAGACAGCAGGACTGTCCAAGCATAAGATGCTCCACTATTCTGACCTGTTTTATCAGCCATGGAGGAGCAATTACAAACTCAAAGCTTTTAAGACTATTTTGTGCCTAAGCAATAACTTCTAACCAAAATGTTCTTAACTCTGTCACCAAAGCAATATGCAGATAACAAGGATACTCAAGAGCTCCCTGGGTTTTTTTTCAGATGACATCAAGTGCTGCTCTAGGCATGACAGCGTCAGTGAGGATCAAATTCAGCTTTGCTTTCAAGGCTGGTACCTAGAACAATCAAGCAACTCTAAAAAAAAAAAATGAGGTAATGAAGCACAGCATTCTGCTGAAATCACCTGATATGTCACCACCAACTGCTTGGTACAGAACCCCCAGAGCTCAGCCATTCTTACCCAGTTTAATTTGCATTATTTAACTCCCATTAGGTTTTGGATCAGAGCTGTGCCTCAGCAGATGTGGGCAGTCATTGCTGCCACCCAACACAGAGGGCTGGAGTTCTTGTAGAACAGCAAAAAAATTGAGCTACTTCTTTTGATAAGTTACAAAACCTTTCTGGAAACTGCAGAAAGTATTAGAAAACATTTCTAACAAACAGAGACACTTTTCATTTAAGCACATCCTAAGAAGATCGTATGTATTTAGCACTTCACCATTTGCTAATACAATGACCTCTAATGAGCAGTTCTGGTCACATCATCACAGCATCTGATCCATTATCATTAAAGGGACCTAAAAATACCATGAAAGCACCTAGGAAATACATCTGCTTTCATAAATCCCAAGTGTATCACATTACGGCATCAGGTTGAAGCAGATTGTTAGATCACCCCAGCTGCTTCAGCAGGTTAAATCATTACTATTTTGGGATTTTGACTCTGAGCATAACCTGGTATTAAAATTATTTGCTCTAAAAGAACCACCATCAGAGCAGGCTGGAATCAAGGAATCACAGCTTTATCCACCAAGAGGGTACCATCAAGATGATTTTGTTTATATGAATACATTTCAGAAGGGCTGGACTCCCCCGGGAGTGCAGGTGCAGAGCTGGCAGCTCAGCCCAGCAGCTGGCCCTAAAGCAGATCCTAGTATATTTTTACCTTCACTACTCTGCTGTTATGTCAGATACCAAAACCTGGATGCACCTGACACCCTAGAACAACACATCCTTTCCTGCACTTTCAGCCTCCTCTGCTTCCCTGTGGTGTTTTGCCCAGGCAGCCCCATGGGTCCAAGGGGGAAGGTGACTCAGGCCCTGGTTATGAGCTGTGACAAGAACCAGGTTTGGCACAATCATAATTCCTGCCCTAGACCTTGTAAAACCACCTAAGAAACCTCTGCAAAGAAAAATTACATTTTGTTCATCATTTTAAGGCAACACAAGACCACGCTTTCTGGAGGCAGGTGCTCCCCTCACCCTCACTGTGCAGCCCTGACCCCCCAGCAAAGCAGGAAGCCTGGGATGATCCAGTTCCCTCAGCTCCTGCAGTGTCAGTCTGTCCATTGGGAGTATTTTATCAGTTCCTGATCTGCTTCATCAAGCAGCCACATGGTGAAGAGAGCCAAAGGGATGAGGACCTGCATGCAAAAGGGCAATTAATATTTCCCAAATCCCTGCGTTTGGAGTCTTTTAATGTCTTTTTTTCTGCAACAAAAATCTCAAGTATTTTACACACTGCCCACTCAGCAGTTAACACACAAGTTTGCCACAAAGTTCTAGAATACCTCTGTTCTTCTAACCAACAGGCTCTAGCCAGCTCTCTACTGGGAAGCACAACAATTCACTAAGGTATCCTCAAGTCAACAAAATCTAGCACAACTAAAACAAGTCATTCTTCACCACTGAATACCAGAAATTTTTGTTCAAGTTTGAAAGGCATTTTCTGCATCTATTAAAGGGAAGCAAAATAACTGAAGCTTCACCCACCCTGGAAGCACTCACTGACTGCTCAGGAAAATAAGGTAATAGATCCAGGAGCTCATTCTTACACAGCACAGGCACAGAGAAACATGTCTCTCTCCTACATGATTCACTTGAAGTGAAAACAAATAGTTGAAACTATAAAAATTTGGACTTTCAGAGCAGCAGGGGAAGAGACTACATCTCCAGCACCCTCTTCAGCTGTGTGGCAAGGTGGAGCTCAGCCTCAGCAATGATGGTATAGCCAGAGCACACACAGACCGACACCAGCCTGGTGCTACAGAAGATCAGAAGATCAGCAATGTAGAGGCCACCCCTGGCTCAGGAAGCTCCAGAGACAGACGGAGCTGGTGGCTGAGAGAAGAGGCGTGGGAACCACTGAGGGATCTCCCAGCCTCACACCCTGCCTGTGTCAGCTGCCTCTGGATGCTGGGCAAGGCAGACACAGCTCAGCTCAGGCATTCCCAGGTTTTCATGTGGTCTGGAATCACATCACAAGTGATGAGGCTTTTTAAACCGAGGGCTGAGCAAATACTTACTCATTGATTTTAAAACCTGTTGCAGCCTTTGTAAGAGCACTCCTCCCTGCTGCACTTGAATCTAGAATGCTGGAAAGGGTGGTTTTCTGGCTCTCACCACACTGCAATGCAGTAAGGGGGCAGCATCAGACACAGTGATCAACTTCTCCAGAGAAACACATTTCTTAAAAACACAACTTAATTTCTTAGGAGTTTCTAGACTTAAGGATTCTTAATGATGAAGACTATAAATGAACAAAACATCTTGTCCCTGAGGAATTCAGAGACACTGATGAACTAACTGCCTTTGCAAAATTTAGAGGGAACACCTCAAAGCAGGGCAGACTAGAGTCTTCCATTTTCTGACCATCTGTTCACAGGGAAAACGTCTCTCCTTACCAAGGGCTCCAGCTAACCAATGTCCCTTCTCCCCAGCAGCCACAGGCTCTCAGCCTGAGAGACTGAACAGCTCACAAGCTGTTCACAGAGACAGAACAACTGAAGAAAGGCACTGAAGTCCTCAGCCTGAGTAAAGTCATGTAATTTTTTTCTTTGGCTTTAGGAATCCACTTGGGGTACATGGATCAACATGATTAGCAGACACACAACTGAATCTATCCCACAGTTTGGACACAACTTAGATCCACAAGTTGCTCCATTTGCTGCTGCACTAATGGCAGCCACAAATACACCCAGAGTGCCAAGTCCTACCAAGAGAACCAGCCCCAAACTGAAAACATAACAGCTGCATGTTTTTCTGTAACTGGAAGTTTGTACTGGTAGAAAAATCAGACTCTTGTGCTGCACAACGTGTCAGATTATGTCAGCTTTCCCCAAAGGGTGCAGGAAATAGATAAATACACAGCTACCAAGAAACTCAGTTGATCTGTGGGGGCTAAGCAGGCAACTGCTCCTTCTTGCCTTGCTCACCTCCCAGATGAAAACACCATTTTGCAGAGCTGAGCAGCTCTGCCCAGCCTGGCAGTGGCAGGAGCTGTGCACAGCCCATGCAGTCCAACCCAGAGCTGCTGCTCCCGGCCCTGGGGAGCTGATGGACACTCTGATCTGCCTGTTCAGCAGCCAAGCTACCAACAAACAGATGTTTAGGTGACACATTCCCTTCTCTAGCAGAACACCAGGGCTTCAGCACTCACAGGCATTTTATTTCATTTCTTGACAGTCACACGAAGTCCAAAAGCCTGCACTTGCTCAGGAACACAGGTCTTCCTAATTCAATCTGCTCAGAGTCTTTAAACCCATCACTGAATTCATCTTCCATCCAGAAAGATCTAAGTCAATTTTCTAATTAAAGAGACCTCAAACTTCACTGGAGATAAACAGGAAATGCTTCAGATAACTATTATAAACACTGAAAGGAGATTTTTCTTTATCTGAGTGCTCAGATGCAGACAAATGCCAACCTAAAAGACCAACCACAAAGCAGGTTCTCACCCTGACCATAAACATGAACATATTTCAATGTTGTTTACCACTTCTTCAAGTATCTTCACCAATGACAACACCACCATCAAGCAAATAACGCTTATAATTTTTTGCTTTTTTTAGAAGCATGTTTGGGTGAGCCAGAAATTTTCAATTACTGGGGTCATACTCAGTTCTATTTTTTCTTCAACACAGGAACCATAAAAAAAAACATTAAAGTGTTTCTTTGCTATTAAATAGCATTGCAGGGTCCATGTTCTATTGGCTGCATGTTAGTACCTCCTCACACTTATTCAATAATAGGCATTTTAACACAACTTGCTTTAATGTAATAAATATGTTACAAGAACACAAATTCCCACTGAGGACCCAGACTGCCAAGTGGCTTGAAGAAACACTAAATATAGTTTAGTACGGTAGCTTCTATGCAGGGCATGAGCTATTAAAAGATAGGTTCAAATAGTCCTGTTGAGTCACAGAAGTGTCATGTGTACAGGGCCTGGAAAACCTATTTGTATACAGGAATCTGTATTTAAATAGTAGAAAACCAGAAAACAAGCTATAGTAAGTTAGCTTCTTGCATGAAAAAAGATCTCTCTAAGGTGGTTTGTGGTGTCTCCCAGATTTCTAATTAGTCAGATCTGCTCTTCCCTGGTTTAAATTACTGTAACAGCCTAAGGGCAGATAGAGTATCTCTCCCAGTAAGTATATCCAGTCCTGATGTTGGGTAACTTCACCAGACCTACACTTTCCAGACCACTTGGCCAGAGTAATTTTTAATCTGCCTGGTACTCTGGTGTTTGCACCTAAAAAATGAAAAAAGAAACTGCTGGGAAAAACATGAGTAGCTGTGTCCCCAGAGGCAGGAAAGCCTAACTCACATAAAATTGTTAGACAGTCTAACAAGTGCCATTAATTACCAACCTGTTTTTCTGCAAGTAAACAGCATGATACAAACACCTCTGTGGGCTCATTCCTCACATGAATTACTTAGCTATGTAGTTCAAATGCTTATTAGTGTATCATTTGAAAGCCTTCAATGACAATAGCTCTGAACATTTATTTTCATTAGAGATGACTGCAAGTATAAAGCAGAATACTTCCCCAGCTTCTAATCAAAATCTGTCTCCCTTTGTAATTTAGAAAGGGATATGAACACTAAGACAAGCACTTGCAAATATCTGAAGAATTATCTTTGTTGACATCATACACAATATAATCCTTTTAATTTAACATGCAGCTGAGTGGCTAGAAGGAGAATCTGCTGATGGAGCATCCCAAGGAAAGGCACCAGCAGGCAGGCAGTCCCTCACCTCTTCCAATGTGAGAGACCACACGTACCTACTGTAGCCACAACTTCCATTTGTCAAGGCACTGGACCCAGGGGAAGCACAAATGAAATGTGTGTGTGGCACAGAACTATGGGCATAAGCCTTGATCCTCAAGACAGATGAAGATTTAGAGGAATTACTACATCAACTCCACTCAAAGCAAGCTCAGCACAGCCTCTAAGGACTTACAGGCCACCTGAAAATCAGGAAGTCCAGTTCTTATCTTCCCCACTCTCTCTCCTGCTTAATTGTTTGAGCCTAACTCAAATTTCCAAGCTGTTTCCAATTGTTTGTGCTGGAGTTTGGATATAGCTCAAAAAAAAAAAAGCCAACTTTGGAATGGTTATGTTGTGGGATTAGCTATGCTAGGGATCGGCCATGGTCAAGACACCAGTTTATCCCAACACACTCATTCAGCTCGTGTGGGACCCTGGGAAGCCTCAGGTCCTCTGCACACCCTGGCCCTGCTTCTTGGGAATTATCTGACTCAATGTGAGATCCTTCCCAGTGGCATGAAAAGCACCACACACTGAGCTTCACAGTCCATCTGCCTCTACATAAGGCTACTCTGGGAGAGTTCAGATGCCACCTCCCAACCAGAGGTTGTCCCAGTCACCTGGCCCAGGCTCAGATGGTGTCTCCAAAGCAGCCAGTTCTCCCTGACACCAGCAGACACAAGCACAGGGACCAGGGCTGGAACTGCCCCTTTTTTTTTATGAACACGAGATGTGTTGTTTCATTGCCCCTCTTCCTCCAGGTTTATACAGACAAATAATTGATATTTTACTTCACAGATTAACCAGAGCTTGGGCTGTTCTGCTCATCAGGAATGCTTGCTTGCAGATCTGCAAAACTTACAACAAATCTGTTAAATAGATAAAAAGTACTCAGTGGCAGAGTGAATGCTTGTCTTAAGGCATCCAACAACATCCACAAGGTAATTGCTGCTAAATATTGAAGGACATCTATTAATTACTGTGGAATCCTGTTCCACACAGCTAATCCCATCTTTAATTAGTTTCCTACATATATTTCATAATTCTGTAAAATACCATCCTTGCAGACTCATAGGCTTCCCATACATGCCATTCCTCTGCTTTAATGAAGCTCTTATTTTTCATTCTAAGTAGTTACTTCTCTGGTCATGTCACATATTTGTGGTACAAGGCCAAGGATACCAACCTTGGGAAGCTGGCTGTCAGAAAGGCAGCACCATTCCCACCTACAGCAAGATGACCAGGATCAATCCTGAACTACTGGAGAGTGAAACGTCCCTTCGTTAAAGAGAACAAAACCATGGTAAGACACATCACTGATGCACAGCCAGGGTTTGCTGACCTCACCAGACTGTGCCTGTTCTCCTCACCTCCCCACCTTTTAGCTTTGTTAAAAAAAATACTCTGAATGAGTGAAAAGAAAATCAACAGCCAGGGTTTGCTGACCTCACCAGACTGTCCCTGTTCTCCTCACCTCCCCACCTTTCAGCTTTGTTAAAAAAAACCTCTGACTGAGCGAAAAGAAAATCGGTAGAAAATACCTCTGCCTAAGGGAACACCATGAAAAGCAGCAGCCAGTTATAGATCACCCTACAGAGCAGCAGATGACCCAGAAGGGTTGATGCCTCAGAAAGTAAACAGCAGTAGGCAGCCCACCTCAGGGGAGCTGGCAGAGAGGGAGGGATGTGACCCCTCAGCACAGACCCCCAGACTGCTCCTCCAAATACTGCAGCTCCTGTGGAGCTGCTCACTCACCTGCGAGATCTGCCAGCAGTGTGCAGGGTCTTGAAATACCAACCACAGCCCCTTCAAGGCATTCACATACTCAGAAGAGCCCTTTTGACACAGGATTTGACTCCTCATCCTGTCCAGGCATAATAAAAAAACACTTGCTTCTGCTAACACTGCCTGACTGATCCCGCTGAATGACTGTCACACCTCCCACAACTTCCATGAGCTCCAGAGTGCTCAGAAAGCAGCACTGCCTGAAATTTGAAAACCACAGCCCATATATTTGCAAGTGAAACCAGTCACAAATCTTTCACTACCAAGTGATTTTACTTTGGGAAATGAAACAAGACCTGTCTGCTTGGCTAGTGCACGAAATGTTAGGAGGCTAGAAATATTAATTATTCACCAATTAATTTTAATAGCACATTTGACACCTGTTGAAACCAAGTGTTTTTCGCATTAGCTT
Organism: Chaetura pelagica; assembly: GCF_000747805.2. Lineage (NCBI taxonomy): Eukaryota > Metazoa > Chordata > Aves > Apodiformes > Apodidae > Chaetura > Chaetura pelagica. The sequence continues at coordinate 1,047,851 of NW_009954113.1, read as the reverse complement.
TTACTAACACTGCAGCATGAGCCACGTCTCCCCTGCCCACTAGCTGCTCTGAGCAGCACTGGTGTGGAGCTGCAGGGCTGAGACACCCCCCTCATCCCCCCAGCTGCAGGAGGTGCAAAAGCCTTTCCAGAAATAGTCTCCGACTATCAGCTCAGAGCCTTCCCCAGGCCCTGGGCTCTGCTCGGCCTCGAAAGCAGTTGCTATTTAAAATGCTGTTTTGATCTAAGTGAGTATCTAACACCTCCTTACATGCAACATCTGAAAGCCAGATCAAGGATTGCAATGATGAGTCAAAAAAAAAAACAAACTTAAAAAAAAAATGTGCACATGAATACACTGCACTGGGAAATGTAAAAATACCTTCCTTGAGCCTCCACTGTTAGAGCTCCTGTGAGTACAGGTGGTCACACATGGCAGAAGCCAACACAAACCTCCCATGTTGTGTTTCTTTCCCTTCCATCCCCAAACCACGTTCAGAAACTAAGTTTCCTGAGTTCCATCAGGATTAATGCTGACCTCAAGCAATGAAAATTATTCCAATTCAATTTTTCTTTAACTTGGAAAGACACAAATGCTAATCAGCAAAAAAAAATGTGCACATGAATACACTGCACTGGGAAATGTAAAAATACCTTCCTTGAGCCTCCACTGTTAGAGCTCCTGTGAGTACAGGTGGTCACACATGGCAGAAGCCAACACAAACCTCCCATGTTGTGTTTCTTTCCCTTCCATCCCCAAACCACGTTCAGAAACTAAGTTTCCTGAGTTCCATCAGGATTAATGCTGACCTCAAGCAATGAAAATTATTCCAATTCAATTTTTCTTTAACTTGGAAAGACACAAATGCTAAGATCAGCAATGAAAAAGTACCACCTTATGCTACCAGGACCCCACAAACCAGCCCCTAAAAGGGCCACTGTGGATCATTCAAGGCACTTACAAACATGAGAAAAGAATTTATGAGAAAAAGGCAACTAATCTAAATGTTATGGTTACCCTCACACTTCAGAGTTTTCTCATCTTTACTCAATTAAAAGAAAAGTCTGTATGTTCTTGGGTGGAGAATTCATACAACTAACTTCAAGTAGTTTATTATTAAAAACACTCTGTAAGTAGGAACAGAACCAATCAGGATGAACTTCTATTTAATCCCAACTGCAACAGGAAAGAAATAAGAGTTTAATTGAAACTAACTATTAATATTAAGCTTCTAAAAACAAGTAAATGAGTCGATGTAACTTTAAACAGTTTTTAATGAAAAACAATTACAGATACTTGTCTGTATTTTAATGAAACTGGAAAAAATTCACTGCTCCAGCCCCGGGCTGCCAAGGCACCAGTGAGTACCTGGAGAAGAGCATGAGCAAGGACCCTGCCCAGAGACAACCCCACCCTGAGAGCCACCAGCCAAAGGTCACCCAGAGCCTCCCAACACACAACTACAAACAGCTCTCCTGATTTAATTCTGATTTTCCCCTTAGAGCAGAAAGCAGCCAGAGATGTTTATCCGATTCAGTACAACAGAGATTACTTGAAATTCCACTTGGGATTTGGAGCCGTGGGCCCAAGGCATGCAAGGAGGGAATGCTAATGATCACTCCAGCAATATATAAAAACCCATTCCATTAATTTATATGAAATGAGAATTAAAGGGCACATGATTGGTTTGGTAGTCACTCTCTTTTACAGCAAAACAAACACCCTATGAAGAATCCCCTGCTTGGCCAGTACTGCCTGACACACTTGAGCTGGTGTGTGTGTGCAGGTCCCAGGAAAAATAAACGTTGTACTGAGCGACTTGACCGGAGTGGAGGCCGTGAGAGAACAAACTCGGATAATGGGAAAGTTTGCTCTTTCAGCAGAAGTACCTGCTTTCAGGTTAAGTCCCTGGGGGGAGAAGCAGAACTCCACCGCACAGGCAGGGAAGTCACAGTCCCGTTTGCAGCAGAGGGCAGAGCTGCGGGCAGGGCAGGGTGGTTCCCACGGGCTGCAGCCCTTCCCGGGCCCGGGCGCCGAGACCGACACACCTGCCGGTGGTTTTGTTACAACTGAGTCACAGGGGATGCACCCTCTGACGGCTTCGTGAAGGCGAGAGAGGCTGAGCAGCAGCTCAAGTAACCCAGCATGAAAGGAAACGAAAGTCCCCAAACCCCAGACAGGAAACGCACGATGCAAATAGCTCTGGGGGGCTTGGGGGGGCGGCAGGGACCCC
>NW_009954113.1:1022093-1042664 GCF_000747805.2 Chaetura pelagica | reverse complement strand
TGCACGGTGAGTGCCGGGGTCCGAGCGGCTGCAGTGCCCGGCGGGGGGGGGACACAGAGCCGTGCTGGGAGGAATTAACTTCCAAACACAGCTGGGTTCCCTTGGGTAGGGTGGTTGCTTGGAAGGTGCTTTTCACCTGGGCCGGCAGCTAAAGCTTCTCCATGAGCTGTGCTGGCCATAGAGTCCCCCGCGGGTTTGGGTTGGAATGGACCTTAAAGATCATCCAGTCCCAATCCATCCCTCCCACCAGCCCAGGCTGCTCCAAGCCCCATCCAACCTGCCCTTCAACACTGCCAGGGATGGGGCAGCCACAGCTTCCCTGGGCAGCCTGGGCCAGGCTCTCACCACCCTCACAGGGAAGAATTTGTTCTTAAAGTCTAATCTGCATCTCTCTTCTTTCAAATCCATGCCCAGTTTTCTACTTAGGGTTTGTTTATAAAGCTGCACACAGCAATAGCTGGAATTATACTGCCCAAAAATGGGAACTAGAAATTTCAGTGATTAAAAGTCATTAAAAAGATGCTTATCTTTCTGTAACTTTTTAACTGAAATAATTCCATGCATTGAACAGGATTTTTAAACCTTGCCTGCATCCACACACTCAGGTCACAGAGTGATCTTTGCAGCCTGTGAGTCTTTTAGAGTAAATCTTGGTGGCTTTAATTAATTCCTTTATTTCCCCCTCCCCCCCACTGCTGGACAGGTTTGCTGTAAGTGTGGGCTACTGGAAGGACCCTTACATCCAGTACTTTGTGAGACAAGCCAAGGAGAGAAAGGCACCTGAAATCAACAGAGGCAAGTTGGCATGTGAACTGGAATGGTGACAGCACAAATGTGTTCCTTGGTCTTGAAGAGCAGCTGACAAACCCTCTATATGTTCTGCTCAGTTTGAAGTGAAACTTTTATTTAGTCATGGAAATCTGTTTTATCAGTGCACCAGATTTTGTTAGTAATAAAAAATCAACCAAATTCCCTTAGATATCTTAAAAAGAGTGCATTATTTTTCTTAAGAAACACCATTTTTTAAATACACTACCTAAAAGTCTTAAAGATTGTTAAACAGCAAGTGTTAAATTAAAATAAAAATTGAACCCAACCTTTTTTGTGTGTTAACAGGCTATTATGCTCGTGTTCATGGAGTCAGTTATCTGATCAAAGCTTTTCTAAAGAAGACAGAATGCAACTGTCAAATTGTTAATCTGGGTGCTGGCATGGACACCCTGTTCTGGAGATTAAAGGTAATGATAGCTGAGGGTATTGTGGGGGTACTTGGAACCTCCTTCTATGAGGGTTTCTCTGGGCTGCCCAGGCTCTGCCTCAGTCCTCAGCTTGCTTAGCAGAAGTTTAGATCCCTTTAAGCCTCCGGAGAGCTGCAGTTTTCACTGGTTTCTACGAAAAAGTTAGTGACACGCAGCTGACCTCTAGTGGACTCCCAGGACCAGAGCTTGGGCTCCAGGTGGCTGCCCTCTGAAAGCCTCAAGACTTTGCCTTTTTGTCCTATGTTAAAACAGGAATACAGTAGCACAGTACAGGATTGTACAGGCTGTGTGCACTTGTTTCCAAATTATTTGCACAAATTTGAGTTTATAGTAGTAAACACGTGTGCCTTTTTGTATGCAGGGATGTAATTCAAAAAAATTCAGATTATTCAGGTGTGACATGATAGTGTCATTCAGAGTGAACACACCTCTGAGTCATCTTGTCTTCTCATTAGCATTTACATTTGTAAGTTTGGTTTCTGGCAGGCAGCCCAGGGAGGCCGTGCACCTTTTGCTTGGTCACAGTTCATTGTATTTCAGTCAGAGGAAGGGAAGAAAGAATGATTTCTCTTTTTTATTATTATTTTTTTGATTTATTTTTATTTTTTATGAGATATGAAGCTTTTCCCTCACCTGCATCCCTGTGAAAGCTACATCCATCCACATTTTTGTTACCTTTCCTGATCTTGAAGAGCTGCAGGGGTGCCTGTCATTGCAATCCCTGCTCCCTGCACAGAGCAGGGGGTGTGATGAGGGTGCAGGAGATGGGACCTGCTCAACCGAGCGCTTCGTGCTCTGACTGCTGGTGGGTTCTGCTGCTCAGAAATGCAAGAGCTGGTCAGGCCAGAAGGAGCAGCTCATACCCATCACAAAAGGATTGCTGGGCACAGCTTACCTGTCAGGGTGCCCAGCAGGAGCTGGGGGGGTTTTCCCTTGCTGTGGCAGAGGGACGTTGCTGCGCGTGCAGTCGGGCTGTGGGCTGGGGACAGGGTGTGCAATGTGGTTGCTTTCTGTGTAAACCTCTGCAAAATGTTCCTGATGCCTTTCTTAGAAGAATATGTTAAAGATGTGTGGTAAATGTGGTAATAGTTTCTGTTGCTGTGCTCTTCTAGATCCTAATATATTGCTGGAATGTGTGTTTCAGTGATCCAGTCTGTAGAGTTGCTGCATTACACGAAATGTTAAATAATTTCTCTAATGCTTAGAGGTTATTCTAGTGTCTCACAACTGGTTTTGTTGTTTGGTGGTTTTTTTAAGCTGTGGGACATAAAGTTATGCTACTTTTACAAGTGGCACTGTGAGCTAAACCAAAGCTGTTTAGGACTTCAGGTTATATCTTCTTGTCATGTACATGTGAAACTTGAATGTCCCTAATTTTAGATTTTGACTCAAATTTTCAGGATGAAAATCTTCTCCCTAGAAAATATTTTGAAGTGGATTTTCCAATGATAGTTGCCAGAAAAATACACAATATCAAGTAAGTGTAACAGTTCTGTTTAGCTGCCTGCAACTGAATGTAATGCACCAAAGTGTCATGAATTGCAAGTTACAGGGACCTCGTATCTTTCCTGAGGAACTCTTCCTCTTCTGGGATTTAAAGGTTTCGTTGTGCAGGCAAGTCACACTTGTGACTGAGCAGCTGCTGTTCCAGACTGGAGAAGTTGATATGTGGAAGCCTTAGGGAGGCAAACAGCCTTTGTTCTTAATTATGTAGAATAAAATGGGCAGGGGAAGCCTCACAATGATTAGAGGTGATTTTCTCTTACCAGTGCAGACAGTAGGAAATTCCCAGACTCACATGCTCAGTTAGAGTGGCAGGATAGTGGCACTGGACATGGATGTTCTGTTCAAGTGTTGAAGTTAAGGCCGTGGAGGATCCTTGAAGAGAATATCTGGACTTCCCATAGAGGTTACCTCAAAACTTGGAGTCATTGGGCATAAAACTCAACTGCAACTGGTTACTAATTCTAACTTGCAAACGTTTTTATTTCCAGCAGAGGGCAGAGGTATTCTCTTGTCTGCTTCTAACATGCACACACACACACACACATATATATATATGTTAAAAAAAATAATTCTAAGCTCACTGTTAAACAAGCTTAACTGCTCAGAGCTGCTTCTTCCTTCTTCCCACAGATCAAAACCTCCCCTGTCAAAACCAATTATGGAATCCCATTCAGGGGACTCTCTTCTAATAGGTGAGTCATCTTAAAAAATAAGTCAGTGATGTACTGCAGCACTTTTAAAACTTTTCTGATCATTTTGTTCTGCTATGTGGGCAGGCTTTTAATGCTTGAAGTGCTGTTTGGACAGAGAATTGGGAGGAAAAAGAGGCTTTTTTCTCCTCTTACAGACTCCTGCCCGTTTGTTCTGTGTCGTGTTAGAAATGTCTTCTTGAAGTGGTTTTATTCTGCCAGAAAGTTGTTGGGCTTTTTCTCTTGTATGTAGCTTAAGTTATGTTTTTTTGTCACAGGACAGTTTCTCTAAAGCTGTTCCTCTTGTCCTTTCCAAGTGTTGAGTTTTTTAAATAGTTCAGAGTGGCCATTTTACTGTAACCTGGCTGATGCAGGCCCTGCTGCACTGAGATCTTTGGGATTTAGCATCATGTCCAGATATTTGAAGATGGTGCAAATCTGTTGTGTAATTCCAGTTTGAACTAGCACTTGATAACCACAGCTCAGTCTGAGTGAAATCCAGGTGGGAACTCTCATTTAAGGACATGATCATGGTACTGCTTCATGTGGAAGTGCTACCAGAGTAGCTGTGAGCTAAGCAGACAAATCAAAGAGTCAGTTGAATGGAGATTTTTTACAGGTCTAAAGGAGCCTGACAATGAATTAGCTCACCTACTAACTGGAATTTACCCTCTCATTTAAAAACTCTTGTAGTACATGAGAATTGGAGGGTGGTGGCTGTGACTCAGATGGGCTCCAGGAGAAATCCAGGGCACTACAAGGCAGTAGGACTCTGCTGGACAAATTAGTAGAAATTCTAACAGACAGTGGAAAACAGGAGTGATGTAATATGTTGAGAAAGAGTCAGCATGGCTTTTGTAAAGGTTACTTGTGCCTCACAGGCCTACTGGAGTTCTCTGCAGGAGTCAACAGATATGTTGGAAAAGGATCTCCAAAATAATGCAGTGCAATTTAAAAAATGTGTTTTGATCATCTCCCTTATCCCAACGTTTGCCAAAGAAATTGCTTGGTTGTTGTGGGGGAAAGAAGTGGTTCTCATATGGATAAAGAGCTGGGGATGGAGGGTGGGCACATGGTGTTAATTTTCATTATGGGGGGAGGTGGGGATCTGTGCTCAGGGATATGTTGTTGTTCAACACTAAGAAATGATTGGGGAAATAGAGTGATGAGTAAGTGGCAGCTCGTTGGCAACTCCAAACTCTTCAGAGTGGTGAAGAATCTTGTGAAATTAGTGACTTGGTGATAAATGTAATGTGGATTAATATAAAGTGATGCACATGGGTGGAAAAAGCAGTTTGTGCCTCACGTGTAAATGGTAGGTTGCTGGCTGATTGCTACTGCATGGGCACAAGACCTGGGTTCTCTTGCTGCTTTTCTTCTCACACTATGTTTTCAGTTCATGAAGCTGGTGCTGACAGACAGCTTTATTGGCTTCAGGGCAACATCTGCTTTCTCCTTGTCCTTGAGGCAAAGCAGTGACACCACGGCTTGCAGTTCAGGTGTAGGTGTTTGTGGCCTCTGTCCCTGAATGCAGCAAGATGACACTTGTCATTGGACAGCTTTGTAATTTCCTATGGAATGCCAGGTGTCCAGGGGAAGGCATTGAATTTGTGCAGTAATTTCTCATTGCTGTGGCAATATCAGGTTAAATTGTTTCTAAAGTTCAGTGACCCTGCCTGGTTTACAGCACAGTAAAGTTGTATAGTTGGGAAGTTAGTCCTCTGCCTTTGCTACATTGTAATTTCAAATTATACCTCAGTGAACCTTTCAGTGCCACTAGTGCATTTTCTGACCCTGTTTAGTCCAGTTATGGGAGTTGCTTCTTTTAACTTCCTTTTCCCTGCATTTCCAAACTCGCTTGTGACCCAACACAGGCATCAGGGATGGTGCTGCCTTGGTGACCTGTGTGCCTTGCCTTGGGGAAGCTCCTACACTTGCAAGACAAACAGAATTCCATTGTGTTTTGACACGTACCCTGTTCTGATGTTGTAGTTGACAACCAGCCTGAGCAAGACCAAAATTGTACTGTACCTGAGAGGCTACAGAATAGGTTGTTTGGGATGGTTCTTGGTAAATATGTGTGTATGGGCCAAAGGTAGAAGCTGACAGAAAATCGTAGAAGGAAATTTGGAAGAGGCTTCATTGGGCTCTTTCCCCTTTGTTTTTTCCCTTTTGCCTCTCTTTTTGCCTTTTAAAATTGACTGCTGTAAATTTAACATTTTTTCCTAAGACTTGCTTAAAGATAAAATTGACCATAAAAGTGGTAATATATAAATTATGGAGGCATTTAATGGGGTGCTTTCAGAGCAGTGTAAAACATACAATTTTTAGCAATTGTATCAGCTTGTGTATAATGTGTGTGCAGCTCTGCCTGGGTACTACTATCTGTGGTTGTGTTTGCCAACAACCATCAATGGAGAGTCGAGGGAAGTTGGCAGGAAAATGTGTGGAGGAACAAATACATTCTGTTGGAATGGACCAAAGAAAGAGAACCAGGCAGCCTGGGTACTGGAAATGGCAGTGAAGTGATTGTACTTGGAGTAAAAGGCTTTTGAAGAGAGGAAGACAATCCTTTCCTCATCAGCTTCCTTGGCCATTTGAAAGTTTCTGCTGCAAGGAGTCCTGCACTAAGGCAATAACTGGACTTGGCTTTAAGGTTTAAAGAACATTTCCACTGAGTCACATCACCCTTAAAGAAACCTGATGTGTTTTTTTAGTTTGGTGGTTATTCTTCTTGGTTTTTTTCCCCCAGAAGTTCTCTTTGAATAAGCTGGCTGTGGCTGCACAGCTGTGCATTGTCACTTGTCCACAGCCTGCATCTCCAAAACCAGGGAGCTGGGCTGCCCAGCTCAGCACTGTAGGGCACCCATCCCCTCTCCCAGATTGTCAGGGCATAATAGAAATTCTCTGGGGTTTGTTCACATGTTTACAGGCTTACTGAAAACAATGTTAGTCTTTTTGATTGCTGACATCTGAACCATTTTGACAGACGGTTTTCTAACCTGAAGTTTGAGAAAGTTTTGCTCTTGTCTATTCTTCAGCGATAAAAATGCTTGAGCCAACATGGCGTGAGCAAGAGACATTTACTTCCACCTCTGAAGTGTTTGTACTACTTTTGTGACTGGGTCACTTAAAAGTTCTTCTAGTTTATTTCTGGTTGCAATTAACATACTAGGCTGTCCAAGTCACTGAAGCTGGACAAGAAGATTGCATTAATTTCATACTAATTGTGGCAACTGACGTGTGCTGTATCTCTGGACAGCAAACCAAGCACTATAGAAATACTTTCCTGCGTGTGGTGGGTTTTTTGTGTGGCTTTTTTTGATGCCATTATCATGGCCTTGATATAATAACTTAAATAGAAGGGTGTGGGAAGTAGTAAAGCTATTACAGAACATGCACATGGAAAAAAAGTCTTGACTCAAAATGTTGAATCATTTGCAGCACAACTTTTTATTTCTTTATTTTCCCCTCTTATTCCCTGTAACTCTGAATTAACCATCCTGGTTTCTGTATCTGGTCAGAAATGTTGCTGCAAGCACTGCTTAATTTAATAAGTTGCCTTTTTATTTCACACCCACTCTCCTGAAGTGGAAAGCCCCTTTAATCCTGCCCCTTCAGCCACCTGGCTTCTCTTCACTGTGCCCTGACATCTGCTCCCACATTGCAGTTCAGGAGCAGGATCTGTCTGTGGCAGGATCCCAAACAGAGCTGGCCCAGAGCTTGCTCCTGCAGGCCAGTATTACCTGGCCATTACAAGACCATTTTATAATCTCACTCTTGAGGGTTTTTTTCACTGATTAACTTATTTTACTGCTTGCTCTGCCACACTCATATGGTAGGAGGGGAAGATGCCCTGTGCTAATGACTCCACTGGAGTGAAGCTGAAGCATGAGGGAGCAATCTGATGTGTTCCCACAGAACTTTGCATCTTGCACTGAGTTTGATCCTGCACTTGTGAAATGCTTCCTATGGGACAGGGCTCATCTGGTTGAATGGCCTGCAACTGGATTGCTGACAGCAAGGGGCTCATGTTGCTGCTGCTTCCTGGCAGTGTGGCAGAGTGACTTCTGACTTCAGTGTTAGTTCCCCCTCCATGTCGGAAGGCATTAACAGGAGCTTGCTGCCTGTGGTATCCCAGGGTGAATGTTGCTCAGAATACAGCTTCTTATTTGACTCTCCACTTAAATACCATTGCTAGATCATATGAAAGGCTAAAAAATAACTTTTCTGGCCCCCAAATCTGTTTCTGATATCCATATATATTATATTTTTGACCATCTAAAAAGACTCTAAATGCAAAACAAAACCCGCTGCCTTTAATCTTCACATTCTTCCTCTCTGCATTCCTTGAAACCATGGCAACGGATGGGATAACCTATCTGCATTGGAGTGGCTGCAGAGGGAAAGATGGGGCTTGTTGCAGAGCCTGATGCTAATATGTCACCGTCAGTAAAGCACAGCAGTCAGGGACAAGGAAAATTCATGGTTTTAAAAGAGGAGTTTGCTCTTAGTTGTTAGGTACAACAGATCAAACTTTGACTTCAAATTCATATGTTTCTATGTATTTTTTTTATCTGTAATGCCAGCACCCCTCTTACCTGTAACTCTTGGTCTCTCAACATGTTACACTTGCAGACTCTCACAGCCTCGACTCCAGTCGATATTCCATAGTAGGAGCAGATCTCCGCTTCTCAGCAGATCTGGAAGACAAGCTAAAGAAACATAACCTGGATATACAGTAAGATTTATTTATTTTTTTAATGGTGAGGGCTTGTTGAAGCACACTGGTGAGGGTGAAGGCAGGCTTGGGCATACAGCATCTGCATCCAGTGCTCATTATGCTATTTCCATGGTTACCTTTCCTGAGACCTCGAGCAGAAGGAATTGTTCAGACACCTCCTGCAGCCTGGCTGAGCCGAGCAGCTGGCAGTGCCCTGGCTGCTCCTGGCTTCCAGCTCTGAAGCAAGGCTGTTCCTCCCATAGTCTGTTCTGCAAACTGCATTTCATCCTTCTGGGAAGATCAAACATTACAGAACTACTTGCTTCGTGTTCTTAAAACCCTGCAGGGAATGAAGCCTGGCTCTCTGTGACTGTGTTGCTGGTGCTGGTTCTCTTTGGGGCATATGATCCTTTTGCACAATTAAAGCTCCTGTGGTCAGGTGGGCAACTGAAATTCCTTTTGGCTTCCCCCTGTCCCTTGCCCTGGGGGGGTTTAGTTCCCACTGCAGCCATTTTTTGCCTCAGAGCTCATTCCAGTTTTCTGTCTCTCCTTCATAACTGAACTCCTTTAGAGAGTTCTAAGAGTTACCCCTTGCTTGAATTTGGCTTAAATTTAGTTAATAGAATCGTTAGTTATTCAAGTGAAATATCTAAACTAGTAATGTACCAAAATGTCATAAATTGCTCTTTTCAAGAGGTGGTTCATTTGCTTTTGGTTTCACTGGTGGCTGATGAGCAGTACCCAGAGGAGTGAATATCTTCTACCCCTATTGTCATGGCTGTATGAACAAGATCTCTTGTTCATAGATAGTCAAATTAAGAATAATTCTGTCAATGTTAAATTATTTCAGAGTTTTATCTTTGCAATAATTTTCTTTTGCCTCCTCTTAAACCCCATGTTGTTTCCCAGACCTTTTGGTGAAGTGATTGCCATGGAGTCCTTTGAGAACTTACCTCTGGAAGCTAATATCTGGGATTTTATTGTTCTGAAGGGGGCAGGATTTAGGTTTTTAGAGTGGATGATGGACATACCTTTCAAATATAAGATATATAAATAGTGGCTCTCTGGCTGGGTGGGAAGAGAGCATATGGGTAAGCAGAATGCATCAAATTGCCATTTAAATCTTTACACTTCCATCTTCTGACATCTTGCCTTGCTTGCCTACAATGCTGCTCCTGGTGGAGTTTCTTCTGCTTCTAGTGACTTCCTTTTCCTGTTCATTCTAGCAATTAAAAGCAAGCTCCATCATTCTAAGGAAGATCACTTCTGAAGATGTCTATTTTGGGGTTTTTGTGGATGGAGGGGGAAAAGGCAACATGCAAACTAGAGATTGCATTTGTTAGGTAATAATGTGTGAAGCTTGTTTTACAGAAACTGAACACATTTGCCTAATTGGAATTCTTCTTAAAACTTTTTTTAAAAGAGGAAACTTTTTTTTTTCAACTGGTATTTTATTCCTCATTTTGCTGATCTCTGACAGTGTGGATTGTGCATACGGGGTACAATTACTCTGCAAAGGGAACATCACTGTGCACTTGGGTTCATGCTGAGGGTTCAGAGACTCGCAGAACACACGTTTTTCTCTGTCCAGTGCATGGCTGATCTGGGGAGATGTTTCCCAATATCTCTGTGTTGTAACCATGGGAGTCCCCTGTTGACTGCCAGAAAACCCAGTTCTAGCCAACTTGATGAAGTGATTTCATTAAGTCTTAAATGTCTAGTTCACAAAAAGGGTGGCTCTTTAAGAATGCTGGGGGCAAGAATTACTTGCTTGCTAATAACTCATTATCGATCTTGTTTTTTTCTTGTTCTTTTATTAGAAACAATTCTCTTGTGTTTTTTGTTTTGTTTTGTTTTAAAGTTTGCCAACACTTCTGGTAGCAGAGTGTGTGCTGGTTTACATGACACCTCAGCAATCTGCAGCTCTCCTGAAGTGGGCGGCGAGCACCTTCCCGGTGGCGATGGTTATAAATTATGAGCAGGTAAAAAAAAAATGTGGCATTTTTAGACCTGCATTGTTGTCATAAAAATTGCTCTCGAAAGTGGGAGTTCTGCCCATAAAGCAAGAGCGGGCCATATCCTTTTATGTAGACAGCAATTTCTGCTGAATTTCTTTAGTCATGTGTTTTATTTTGCCGAGCTGTTAGCTCGTTGTGGAGAATATATGGCTGTTCTGAAAGACAATTGCTGGGCTATATTGAACCAAAAGAACTGAGGCTTAATCCATGTGTGGAGAAAACCATAGAATATTGGTTTAGATAAAGACAGAGGGAAAAAGAAATGATGCTGCCTGCTGGATATGAGTGTATAGCATTACATAATTGCCTCTCTGTGTTCTTTGACAAAGTGGAGCAAAAATCACATCAGCACAAACTCAGCTCCTCTGTATGGAAGTGAAGCGCTGCCTCGGGGGAGCTGGGTGGCTCCAGGAATTAGTAACAGGATCTTCCAAGCTGTAAATCACTGCTAGAGCTGAACCAAATTGCTGACAGTTTAGATCAGAGTCAGTTTTCAGTGCCCAGTGCAGGGTCCCTGCAAAGGCAGGAACATTGTCACCGTCAGACAGGCACTCAGCTTGTCAGCGTGAGGTAGCTGAGGAGTTTGTGGCAGTGAGAGATGAGGCCTGGTGTAGATGTGAAACTTTCTTCAGTGTTCTGTACATTTTATGACAGACAATTCAAGAGTTTAACCAAGTTACTGCTTTTCACTGCGGTTACATTCTTTTCGGAAGGGGGAACACTTTTGTCTCATTCTCTACCTGAGGTGAATATGATGGACCGGTTTGGACAGATCATGATTGAGAACTTGCAGAGACGACAGTGTAACCTGGCTGGGGTGGAGGTCTGCAGGTCCTTAGACTCTCAGGTAAAAGGGGCACAGAGCGATGGCTGTGTTTGATATTCAACTTAATTAATCCGTGTTCTGCCTCTGTGCACTGCACAGCTCAGCAGTGACCAAAGCAGGCTGGGGAGGGCAGCTGCTACCTACTGAAACCCTTTCCTGTCCATGTTTCCCTGCTTCCCAGTTATCACTGCCACGGTTACTTGATATCACTTAGTTTCAGTAGTTGTAGAAAAACCACAGGAGATCAGAGCACAGCTCCATCTACCACCCCACCGTGCTCACTGTGCAGGGGTTGGCAGCAGATGCTTAGAAGGAGTATAAGAACTCTGCAAAGAATAGGTCAAGTGGACGGCCTGCAAAATTCCTTGGGGGAAGAGCTGTTCTCTGGTGTTTTCCCTCGAGTCTCTGAAAACTGTGCTGCTGCTTTATTTTACAGAGGGAGCGACTGCTGTTAAATGGCTGGGAAACTGCAAGTGCCATTGACATGATGAAAGTGTACAGCTCTTTGCCACAGGATGATGTCAAAAGGTATTACTGCTAGCTTGCTTGAGGCCAAAAGTCCTGTTCAGCTGCCATTGCCAAGGTAGTTCCTGTAATTACGTAGTGTGGGATCCCCCAGTATAACAGAGCAGGCTGATGCTGGCAGGGCAGATGGGATCAGTCTGAGTCTGAAGCTCTGCAGAGCCCTATGGATAATGCCTGGAGCAACATTAATGATCCAGAGGGTTATTGCTGCCAGAAATAGTCTGGCAGTGGTGGTCATTTATTTGGGAGCATTGTAAAACATCTCATGACAGAAACAGATAAAAGATGGCACAGAAATGCTGTGCTGAGTTCTTACAGCACCTGAGAGGTTTCTTGTGACCATCCAGCCTCCACAGCACTGGAAGGGGTGGGGCAGAGTCCTATAATACACTCGGAACAAACAGACACTTTTCATGTCCCCAAGGGAGATGACATCCCAGTGTTTGCTCCACTCCTATGGACTTCAGTAAGGTTACTTATCCATTTGCTGCTTTACTACAAGTAGGTGGAAAGTGGCCAATCCTGTTCTTGCCTCCCTTCTTCCTGGGCAGCATATTTAGGTAATGAGCCAAGGCAGGGCAGTAATTTAGTGCTGTGACCTAAGGTACTGTGTAAGCAAAGAGGGTGAGAGAGGAGAGGTGAGCCCAGCAGTGTGCTGGGACTGTCTCTCAGCAGATGGATTCATCTTCCATTCCTGTCATGTTGATGGGCTAGACTGCTGGGTCTGCAGACACAGCTTAGTACTTTGGGGTCTAACAAAAGGCTGCTACAACAGTCAGTAATCTGCATGGATTTGATTAAAACTTTTTTATTAAAGAAAAGCTGAGATGGGAGAAACTGTTTCTAATGAGCAACTTCTTCGGTCTATAATATGAAGTGTGAGTTGCTATGAGTCATTCTTTAGCTATAGTTTGAATTAGCCCAACAAGTTACCATGGTCAAAATAAGTATTCACATATGGGGATTTCTCAAGCCATGGAACTGAACAGGTGAGACTGAAAATCATAGGTTGTTTAAATAGAAATGATGACTGTGTGTGTGATGGTACCATATGGCACTTGCAGAGACACATAGCTTTTACTCTTTTTGCAGCATTTTTTACTACCTTAGATCTGTTCAGCTCCTTCCATTTGTTCCAAATGTCAAGAAATAGGTTTTACAAACTCTGTTCATCATTATTAATGAGGTAAATTATGCTTTTTATTTATAAAAATCTTTACAAAAGTGTTCCTGTGCAGCACTTGCACATCTGTAAGTGTATTTAGGAACTTTTGCCCCTCAGCCTCTGCTGATCCTCAGAAACAGCCCTTCCAAATGATTAGTGGGGAAAATAAACACTCTGCTGTTCAAGTAATTTAGAGTGAGAGAGCAGAATGTGCCAGGTTAAACATTTTTAGGCAAGCACAGCATGGGAGTTTGGTGGAAGACATTCAAAGATCTCACATAAAGAGTCCTAGGTAGGAACCATTTTAGGAAAAAAATCCTCAGACCTTCTATGTACCATTTGGTTTGTGCTTCATCATGAGCTCATGTGGGAGAGCTGTTAGAAGCTGCACTGGTGTACCCATCACTCCTCCAAGACATAATAGGGACTTGTGATTGTCTGGAGTCAATCTGGATTGACTTGTGATTGTCTGGAGACAGTCTGCTGTCTTCAACTGTTTGCTGTAATCCTTTGATAAAGAAGATCTCCTTCCATTAGGCTGTACTGTTGTGCCTACTTAAATCCAGCAAGTCCAGATCTGTGCAGTAATAGTGGTGAGAAGATAAATATTCGTGAGAAGTTATACAGATTAGTGCTGGAATGTGAAAGTCTGGGGATGAGAAGTTGAAAACATCTTGTGTGTCACTTATTTCACATATTGACAACAAGGGCAAGGAGTAGTGGTGGTGTATTCATTATGGACAAATACCTGTATTAGTTTACTGGAAAAGTAACTGCCCTATTGGCCATGGTTATCCCTCCCAGGGAGTGAAGAAGAGTACCTCAAAACCAGTACTGAGACTTCAGCTTGAATCACCATTTTTCTTTTATCCCTACAGAATAGAAGGACTTGAATTCCTAGATGAAAAGGAACTGTTTGAACAACTAATGCAGCACTACTGCATCTGCTGGGCTTCAAAGGACAGCAGTCATCTGGGTAATGTTCTCCAGCATTTAGGAGGTGACCCTCCATGTGGAAATCCTATATGGAAAGACTGGGACTGCATACAGCAGATACAGTAGAGGAGTGGGGTCTGTTTCTCTGTTGTCCTTGGGGCTGTGAACACCTCCAGGTGGTGTCTCATGACTCTATCTCCACAGCCTTTGGAGGGTTTCTTTAGGCTTCTGAATTGCTCATCAAGAACCTGTCCAGTACAGAGGAGCTGGAATTTTTACACTGAAGGATAACTGTCTGGGTTACTTTAAATAACTGCCTGCTTTATCCTTTCTGTGCTAATTGAAAGGTTTACAAATCCTATGCATGTAAAATGCCATATGGGCACATGGTGTATGAAATCACAGTGTCCTGCCAACATAAAAATAAACTTGTATTACTTAGCCCAGCCTTCTAGTGCACTGTCCCAATTTACATCCATTTCAGACTTAAGTTTTCCACCCTGCTTTCTCCTGGGGGAAAAATTCCCTCTGAAGTTAACTCTTTTAAATGTTCCTTTTGTTCTTAAAATTGTGTCTCTCCTAGACTGGAATTTATTAGGAACAGAGAGACTTGCTTTATGCTTTATGTAGCTTTATGTTGCTGCCTAAGAATTAATGAAATCAAAAGAATTGTGGGTTGGGTGAAGGGTGGATGTCTATAGCCATTATTTGTCCAAATTAGAAAGACAACTCTGTTGCAGACACAGTTGATATCTACTTTTGTCTGCAATTTCAGGCACTTTAGTCTTTCTAGAAAACTTTCTGTGTTTTTCCTCCCTTTCCCCTTCCCTTGCTCCTGGTAAAGCAGGATTCAAGAGCAAGTTGTATTTGCTCTTTTAGCCATTTCTTACAGCTAAGATGTGGTGACTGTTAAGGCAGAACTTATTTCTAGAGGAGCTAAAGCCAAAAAGTTCACCTGTTGATAGTAGCCAGAATTCCTGGGGTCTCCAGCATTATTCTTTGCTGTGATTAGAGAAGTTACTTACCCGGAACAGTTCTGGGTACTGAGGTGAAGTGCTGCGGATACTGTAGAGGTCAGAGAAGACAAATCTCAAAGGAGGTAACAAAATGTCTAATGCATGGATATGCCTTAATCTAAAGCATCCATTCTTGATCCAGATTGAATTTACTGCCCTCATTAATGGCACTCTCCTCAGCTTTCTCTTTTTAATTTCATGGGCAGACCCCTTGGTCCATCAGCAGCCTCCCTGTTCCTTCTGCTATGAATAACTGCAGTACTCCTTCCGATTGGCTTATTCAAATTAGCTGCTGCATCACCATCAAAAAAAAGGTCATAAAAGAACTGAACACCCTCTTTCCTTATTTCCTTTCCTCCCACCAAATCTTTTACATTTAAGTTTTAAAATATAATAATAAAAAACACTCAAAGCATCTTTCTTCCGGTGCCTAACGGCCCCAATAGCAGCGAAGTGCCGGTGCCGTGGGAATCAACACTTGTTTCTCCCCCCCTCCCCTTTCTTTTCCAACAGGTCTTGCGAACATCACGTTCTAATGTGCTGGCTGGAGGGAGGCCCTGGGCCCCGAAGCTGCAGTGGCTGCCTGGTGAGACAGGGTGACAGGCAGGAGGGACTCAGCCTGTGCCAGCCCCAGGCGCAGCTCTGCCCAGGCGGCGCGGCGGGGGGGTGGCAGGGCTGCTGGGGTCCCTGCCTTTTGGTTGTGTCAGCTCATCTTTGCACCTTGTGAGCAGCTGTTGTCAGGCAAGATTCACCTCCCGTTCCCGGATACGTAACGATGGACTTCAATCAGATGTCAGCAATTCCTGTTCCAAAGCTCCCTTCCTTGGTTTACAACTAAAAGTGAAGTGTTGTTGGGTTGTACAATTTTCCTCTTTTGTCTTTTTGTGGATGTGTAAAATGTCCTGGTGACAGGAAGCTGGCAGAACAGTGCTGGTGTGCTGCATGGTTGGGGATCTCAGCACTGCACGCTGATCATGAAGGTTAACCCCTGTTAATATTCATTCTGTTCAGGTTTAATTTTCATGACGTGTCACCCTGTTAGCTTTCTCCAGGCTTTGCTGTTGCTCCAAGGCTGTCACTGTGCTAGGTATGTTCTTGTAGGGGGAGGGTGAAAGAAGGAGGGCCATGATTTCTGTTCAGTGATGTACAAGAAACTGGATGATGTTAAAATAGACTTTATTTAACTGGGAAGGGCTTATCTTGGCAGTTCAGCACTGGAATGATGCGAGTAAGAGAGAAATTAATCTAAATTTGCACTGCTGCTGGTAGTATCTTTACACCAGTTCCTCATTTTTCTTTCTTTCCCCTTAAATGAAAACAGTCTCAACAGCAACGAAAGACCTTACCCTGTTGTTTGAAATTGAATCTTGTGACCTTCCTATGAGAAAAGTAATAAATGTTTAGTATTTATAATTTGCCTGGTGTCTTACTCATTAGAAATTACCCATCTGGTTCTAGTGACTACATTTTTCATTTCTCACCAGAAATACCTCACCAGGAGTATTTTTATGAAGCAGTTACAGGCATAAGCAACTATTTTCATACTGTAGGTGGCTTCTGTAGTGTAAGAATTCCTGGCTTTGGAAATAGTTGACATGGGTGTGGACTGGAGGTGCAGGGAAAGGAGATTATTGAGATACCAAGAAAAGTAAACAGTTCTTAGAAGTAACAGTCATCATTTCAGAGGAGCAGAAGTAGTAAAAAGAAATGGCCTTCCCTTCCTGCCCTCCTCTCTCCCTCAGGGATTTGAGTCGCTGGTACCTCCAGGCCACCTGCTGTTAAGTTTGTGTCAGACTGATTTGTTAAACGCCAAGGCACAGAAATACAATATTTGGTTAATGCTTTCCTGGGTGCCTGTGAGGTGTGCACAGAGGTCTCTGCCCCCAGGGGAAGGGATGATCTCTGTGCAATTATGAAGGGAGCTTATAACCTTTGCTTCCTAGATAACAATATCAATGGTATGCTTATGTCTGCACGTTTTAGATGTTTGGGCTTATCTGCACCCCTTTCTATTAAGAGGCATGTGCAACCCGGGTCTGCATCAGCATTGACCCTTTCTCTCTGCAAATGCAGGAGACCAGAAGCATGAGTCTTGTTGTTTCACCATCCCACCCAACTTCCTTCTTCAGCACAGCAGCTGCAACCAGAGGATGGGGTTTGCCATGGAGGGGTTTCCCCGGGCAGCTGCCTGGATTGGGAAGCAGACTTGCTGATGAGCCTTTCTTGGGAAGCCTTGTTGGTTTTGCCTTCTGGTTTCACATTGTTGTTTCTGAAAGAGTTTTTTTGTATTTTTCATTCCCATTGTACAATTGCTCTGTCTTACCCTCGCATGAACCCGTGGAGCTAAATTCAATAAGGAATTAAATCTGTGAATCTGTCTTAATTTGACTTCTGAGTCCTCCAGACTCTGCCTAGCTAAAAACAGCACTGTTGCCAGAGACCTGGAAGAAGATAAAGCATCATGCAGCTCCTCCAGAGTCAACCTCTGGCTGTGTAAGGAGTAGATACTCAGCTGGCATAAAGTCTAGTAAAAGTTCACTTCTCAGTTCTGCTCACGTTTCATGCTGCCCAGAAGGTTGGTTATTGATATCTAAAGCATGGCCACTCTGCAAATATACTTAGCTCTGATCTTTTTAACTTCTTTGATAGTCCACATCCTGAGCTGTCTGAAATTGTAATGGCTTTATAGCAAGTGAGCTCTTCACTGATAGTTGTTTTTGACTGTGTTGTTGGGGCTTGTTACATTCGGTTTGTTTGTGGTTTTGATTGGTTGGTTGTTTTTCTTTCTTGATGTTTTACATTTGAGGAGAAATGGAACAACTTTCTAAAAGAACTGCTGCCTTGCAGCTGGGTGTTTATGCTGGGATTCCAAGGTGCTTGGCTTGCCCTCCAGCCCCACCCAGCCCAGGTAGGTCTTTTATTCGGATGCTGCCATCTTCAAACGTTTTTGGACTTCATCAGCACTGCCTCTTGGATCGTGCTGTGGGCCATTAAGATGCTTGTCTTGCTTTTCATGAGTGTATTGCACACAAGGGCCTCCCACCTGCAGGTGCTGTGACTCACAGGAGAGCTCTGCTTCCCTGGGCTGTGTGCTGTCCTGCAGGCTCCTTTGCCAGATCAAAGCTGGGATGTTAGGAAAGCAGGAGTAAAGGTTGGTGACTTTACTGGTTTGTTTCCATTTTGAAGAAACAGTTCCTGCTCCTGAGATGGACAACAGTAGATGTTTTACTTCTTCCACCTTCAGAGTGGGCTTGTAAGGCTTGGGGATCGTGGCTGAGCTGGTGCTGGACTTGAGGTTCCATTTGCTTCAGGTGAACTGAGATCACGGAGTTTGGTGCTTTTATTTAATCAGCTGCATCAGTGTTGTCTGGGAGCACCTTATACCTGCCCTGCCCTCACAGTGCATTAACATCATCTGGAACTGAACCACATTGAATCTGTATCCCTGTGGGTGGCTGGCAGGGGACCTGTGGTGGGGACCCCTATGCCATTGCTCTCCAGCCCCTGGAAATCAGATCTTGCCTCCTCAGCCCTGTCACATACCAAACTGTCCCTTCATCTGTCTGATGAGCTCAGCATTCTCAGTTTAGTGCATATAGAAGCTACTTCCAACTTTCTTGTATATTCATATGGGTACAATTTTCCTCCTTGTGGTTTATGGAGTAAGAACTTATTAATGGATAACTAACCTCTTGGTATTGCAGACTCCTTGGTAGGGCTTTGACAAGGTATCTGATTCTGCCTGCAGCTCTTTGATGTTCTGCTCCTTGATCTCCCTCCACAAATGGCTCTGATCTGACTTGCTGGCATTAGCATTACCCGTGTTGGGTGCTGCACAAGCACCCAGGGAGAGATGATGTCTGTCCTGAAAAACCTCTTGATCTGAATTAACATGCAAAAAGTATCTGAAACAGCTGAGTCAAAAGTGCTTAAACATGAAGATGGGAGGAATGCAACAAGGTGTGGTGTCACAGATCTGCTCATAGCTAAGTCTGACAGGTTACCTGACAGTTACTATCTGTTAGTAAGAATCAGTGATTAATAAAAACCCAACAAATTACAAAAAGGCACCAACAAACTGGAAGTCCTGTGACACCCTCTGCTCTGCAGGAGTCTTCCTGTGCAGTGACTAATGCTGCTCTCTGCCAACAAGACTTCCTTGCTGATTTCTTTTGAATAAAATTGATGAATCCATAGTAGCATAAAAGCCACATCTCTACTATCAGTTTAATTTTGGCAAGACTCCTTTTGAGCATATTCCTTGAGCATCTTGTATCTTTATGAGTGGGAGCCAAGCTGAGGTCTTACCTGCTCTGGAACAAAAAAATCTGTTCCCTTTGAACTGGTCAACATCTAAGATGGAACCATTGAGTTGCTGATTTTTTCATATAAACAGGCTTTGAATGCAGCTCCCTACAGGAGATGGTCCAGTTGGTCTCCTTTGTCTTCTTCTTTGTCATAGTTTAATCCTCTCTGCTTGGAAATTATGTCTCTGTAAGCATGAGGCAGATATTGGTGGGACTTCTGCTCATCAGTTTCTATTTTGGGCCTCTTGCATAAATTGTTGATCTGAGGGAAGCACTGAAGGAAGCAGGATGGGAGCAGAGCTGGTGCTGTGGGATGAAGGGCACGATGGTGCCCTGCTCATCGAGATGAGTCTTATTTTCCATCTTGCAGCTGTTCAGCTAAACAGTTCAGCAGCCAGCTAGGAGAAGGGAAACTATTCCTGCAAGAACTCTTGAAGAGCCTCTTCTAGCTTGGTTGCCAACAGTGGTGAAGAAGTAGGTCACCTTGTGCTTCAGGGTTACAAGAGGATCAAAGGAATGTGTGATACCTCGGGAGCTGAGGGGGCAGGATGGGTGTGGGCAGTCTAGCTCTCATGATAACTCCAACGAAAATAAATACATCTTTCATAGAATCACCTCATAGAATTCACCTCTCTTCAGGGAATATTTGGGTTTGGAGAGTACCTGGTGCTGCTGAAACAATGCTACTTTGCAGGAAAGCCACTAGCTGAAAAGGACTGAGAAATGTTTCCAGCCAGGGAAGATGGCCTTTGCCTTCTGCTGCTGTTTGGTGCTGCAGAGTGAATCTCTGCCTTTCTTTTCTGCTGCCAGCCCAGCCTTTTCCCTGGGGTGCTGGTACTGACAGTAGAACAAAAATTCATCTCTGCAAATGGTTAGTATAAAGGGGAAAAAATAACCATTTCAGCTTGAGTGAGCTGCAAGTGGAGCATCAGCTGCAGCCCCAGCTAGGAGCTCCAGCCCTCTCTTGGCAGCCTCCTGCCCGGGCAGCTCCCCTGCTGCCTGCTGGGCTCTGCCTGGCCCTGCCTGCAGGAGCTCACCAGACCTGCCTGGAACCCACCTCTAGACAAGGACACTTCACTGTCATCTTTGCCACTGGGATATCTCACATCAGCTCTGGTCTCACTGTCATAATCACACCTGGGTCATTTCATTGAAGATCACTTAAAAGTACTTGAACTGTTTTCCTCTTTCCTACTGAATTTAGTTTCTATGTCTGTAAATGTAATGGCAGGAGAACTGATCACAGTGTTTGGGGTTGGAAGAGACCTCTGCAGATCATCTAGTCCAACCCCCCTCTAGGGCAGGATGTCATCAATAGGAAGAGTTCTCCACTAAGTCTCCTACAGTGAGGAGCCTGTGATGTTCCTCATGCAGTTGCTGTTGTGGAGCACCTGAAAAGTTGTATCTCCCCCTTGTCCTCCTGCTCTGTTTCAACTGCAGGGTGAGTAGTCAGGCTGTCCCTCTTTGTGCTGTGTATGTGACATGGGACCTCCAGCAAGGACAACAGCCAGGCTGGCTGTGGCCCTGTGTGGGGCTTTGAAAGGAGACTGACCTGGCAGCACCAGGGGCTGGGCTACAGGGTGTGTGGGGGGGATGAAGGT
>NW_009954113.1:1012849-1021856 GCF_000747805.2 Chaetura pelagica | reverse complement strand
CCTGCTGAAGGGCAGCCAGGGGAGCTGGGGCTGGTCATACTTCCTGTTCTTGAAGCAAGATGCTGTTAAGCCTCTTTGCTTCTCCCCGTGTCTGCAGTTGTGAAGCATTTGCACCAGGAGGATGCTGAGTCCAGTTGCCATGGCAAACCAAGGGAGCTGGAGCACGTGGTCCTTCTCTGCCTTTGAGATGCCTGTCACAAATTGTTTCAGACAGGTACAAGAAAATCCTCCTATCTGCTCCCTGCTTAGTCCTGGATGTTGATCCAAGCTTCCCCCACAGTTTAGGTGATTACACTTCACTGTGCCTGTCTTCCATCCACTTCACCCATGCTTAAGCATTGCCCACTCACTCTTAGAAGATGGGTAAAAGAAGTCCCTTGCTAGAAAATTCAATTATTTAGTTTCTTTCAGAGCTTATCCAGCCCTAGGAACTGAATGAGGAGCAGTTGTTAGGCTAGCAAGCAGCATTTCCAGCTTCTCTGCAGAGTTACCAGTTCCTCATTTCGTGCTTGCAAGATTTTTCAGGTCTCTGGGGCACAGGGAAATGTGGTCACTGAGGACAGAAATGTTCCACTGCAGTCAGCCTTGTGGGATAGTTGTAGGGAGCCAAGAGCTGGGTGTTTGAGGGAAGATGGGCACTGGTGCTGGGTGGGGCTCGGGGCATCTGTCCCTTCTGTGAGAGCTTGGTGGATTTTCATGTTAAATCCCAGAATTCAGGTCTACGTGTGGCTTCACCCTTCTGGTTATTTTTCCTTCTCAACAACCAGCCAATGGTGTTTGCAGAACTGACCCAAATCTGTCCCGTTTTCCCACTGACAACAGCAGGTCTGTAGTAAGAGCCCTTGGAAATTTCCACCTGCACTGGAGTGTTACGGTAGCGACTGGAAGTGCAGCTGTTATGCAAGGTGGGATCTGTAGATGGGCAGAGGTCACCTAACCTGTGTCACTGCTACGAGCTGCAAATAATTCTGCAAGTTCTCATTCAGTAACAGTTGTGTAATCGTTAGGACTATCTGTCTCCAAGATAAATACTGTAAAGATAAGGCAGTGTCAAATGAGTTGCCTTTGCCTTCTTTATGGCTTTTTGAAAGAGCTGACCATGGATGCTGGTTGTGCTGGGGTCTCTCCCTGCAGCAGGACCACCGTGCAGCACCACAACACTTGGCTGATGGCTTTTTAATAGACATTCAGTCAGAAGTCTGTCCTGTAAAACGTAGGGCTCTGATCCAACAGAGACTCCACATGTGCTCCAGTCCTGCACTTAAGCATTGTTAAATGTTAATGGCACTTGAGAATGTTCTTAAGTGTTTGCTCAACTGCTTTTTTGAGGTTGGATGTGATGGTTTGTATAGAAAAGCAAACAAAAGGTTGCAGATCTGCATGATGAAGCAGAGTGAGACATGGCAGGGAGTTTTCAGTCCAGGTAAGTGGACATGGGATATGTCCCCTATGCCTCCTAAACAGGATTCCTCTAAGCTGTTGCTTGTTTTGTACCACCATTGTCCCACCAATATGAACTGCCACAATTGCTGTTGCCACTTATTTAACAAATTGGTGCAAGCACAAACAGGGACAAAAATAAGTGTCTGCTAATACAAACAGATGTATCTGTTCTCAGCCCCACGTCTTTGCCCACGAGTGTAGTTCCCATCCAGCTTCCTGAGCAAACCTTGGTGCCAAGTATTTCAGGTTGTTCATGAGGGGCAAGAGGTGCTATGAGCAGGGTTGCTTTTTTGGCACTTTAGTGGCATCTCTAAACAAAAGACAGATGCTGGAGCCACAGGAATGTCAGAATTGCATAGGAGGAATGTTGGATTGAGAAGTAGCTCAAATTGGGTCTTTAGCAACCACTTATTATGTGTTATGGAAAACATATTATGCTCAAGGGTTGTAAGTGCAGGAAGGTCACAGTTCAGAGTAAATACAAGGGAAATCCAACACAACCTCTGCCAATTCTTGATGATAAATATAGAACATGTCTATGGCTGCTGTAAATCTTTATGTGGGAGGGTCTGGGCAGTCCCGTGTGTGCTGAGGTGATGCTGTTCCCTTTGAGACTTAGTGGAGTCCTTAGTCTGAAGTTCCTTGCTTTGCCCAGGTCATCTTGCCAGGACTGAAATTTTCTGACCATGCTGATGAGCCCTATGTCCCTTTCTCTTGCACACTCTCCTGGCACTTCTCAGTGTAGCATGGCTGAAAACTCCAGTTAATTCCTCCATGGCTGGTTTGTATTTCACCCACCTGCCCTCCCACACTGCCAGCTCCAGTTCTGCCTCTGTGCTGGGCACACAGGGATGGTTTGGGGATCACTCAGCCTCGTTTGTCTGTCAGGAGGTTCAGGCAGGATTTATGCACTTGGCAGCACTTTAGGAGCCACAGCTGACAGGTGCTGAAAAAATCATCTTTATATTATTGTTATGGTTTTTTCCCTGTTTTTAAGGTCAGCTTGAATTATATATGGGGAGTGTTTTCCCTTGGAACTGTCCTTGCACAGTGGCTGGAGAACAGCAGCGCTCCCTGGGCTCCAGCAGGAAAGGCAACAAGCTGTCAGCCAGACTTTTCAGCTGGTGGCTCAGCAGCTGTGGCCCTGCAAGGAACATCTCCCTCTCCCTAATCTCCTAAACAAATCAGTTGGTGTTTTGCACGGTGCTGAGTTTCCCAAGCTGCTTTTCTCCAGAGATTTTTCTGTCAGTCCCACGTGGCAGAGCCGGGATGCCCGGGCAGTGCTGGCTGGTGCTTGGGGCAGAGCTGCTTGGCCAGAGCTCCTGCCCAGGGGGAAACACATTCCCTTGAGATCACACCTCTGGTTTGTTGTTTCAGGCCCGTGCTTAGTAATAATTAATTCCTTTGTTGCCTGAGTGTGGAACATTTCCTCCAGAAGGCTCAGGCCTCATCCCTGCTCCCAGAACAATCGTGGTAAATGTTTAAAAGCCAAGGACAAGGGGTTAATCTTCACTTTTGGCCTGTGACTTGCAGTGCTGCAGAGGCAGGGCTGGGCTGGGACACCCCTGCAGCCTGCAGGGCTGTGCTGGGGGGTGAGGCAGCGTCCCGGGGGCAGCAAAGCCCTGGGCTGGTTCCCGGGGCTGCTGCTGGGCCGGGCAGCTCAGCCCCTGGTGCAGGGACCTGCTGCCAGGGTGGCTGGTGCTGCCAGGGTGGCTGGTGCAGCCAGAGCTGCTGGGAACCAGCACCAGGTGAAACCTGGGTGTGTGTTACATTGATCTCTCGTCATAAATGCCCTGAAAAATAAATTAAACCTGGATTCCTTTTACCTGAGTTAAAATCCTTCCCAATGAAACCCTCCTCTGGTTGTGCTGGGAGATGTGGTGGCAGGTGAATTCCATGTACTTACTGGGAACCTGCTGAAGGTGCCCGGGCTCTGCAAACTGATGAGATGGAATCAGGTATTTTCCTGGTCCACGAGTCCATGCAGCAGCGTCCGGGGGCCAGCAGAGCCTTGGGCTGGTCCCCGGGGCTGCTGCTGGTCCGGGCAGCTCAGCCCCTGGTGCAGGGACCTGCTGCCAGGGTGGCTGGTGCTGCCAGGGTGGCTGGTGCAGCCAGAGCTGCTGGGAACCAGCACCAGGTGAAACCTGGGTGTGTGTTACATTGATCTCTCGTCATAAATGCCCTGAAAAATAAATTAAACCTGGATTCCTTTTACCTGAGTTAAAATCCTTCCCAATGAAACCCTCCTCTGGTTGTGCTGGGAGATGTGGTGGCAGGTGAATTCCATGTACTTACTGGGAACCTGCTGAAGGTGCCCGGGCTCTGCAAACTGATGAGATGGAATCAGGTATTTTCCTGGTCCACGAGTCCATGCAGGGGTTCAATGAGGGGGTCCATGGACCAACCAGTCCCTGCCCTCGCTCTCCATGTTCCAGTGATTTCTACGACCTCCTGCCAAGACTTTGTCTGTAGGAAACAAGTTCTTGGGAGAAGAAATGAGTTGACACGGGCTCACGTAGAGGTGCCTGAGCTGGGATTCTCTCATAGCTCTGGCCTGACCCTTGTCTGTTGGGTGGCCAGCAACAGCCCTCTGGGACAGGCAAGTGGAAATTTCCTTCCCATCCCCAGTGTCTTGTGAAAACATCATAAAACATCCACAACGTTCTTTACCCTTGCTTACAAGAGGGAAAAATATATCTATAGCCCCCAGTCCTTAATGACCCACCACAAACATGGACCCTGGGAGGCGATTGCTCAAGGAGGGGCAGTGCTGCAGTGGGTGGGCTGCAGCCCCTGGGATGGATGGATGGATGGATGGATGGATGGATGGATGGATGGATGGATGGAGTGTTCCCACTGCTTGGTGCCAGCTGTGCTCCAGAGACCAGAGCATTTCCATCTCCAGGGCAGTTTCTGCTGTGCCTGTCACTGCCCAGGCTGTGCAGCAGTGCCCGGTGTCCCCTGCCAGGCTGTGGCCTTGGCCAGTCCCCCTCACCTGCAGCTCCACAGCCTGTGCTGGAGTCCTGGAGTCATAGAATGGTTTGGGTTGAAAGGGACCTGAAACCCTCTGCCATGGGCAGGGACAGCTCACACTAGACCAGGTTGCTCCAAGCCCCATCCAACTTAGATTTGAACACTTGCAGGGATGGGGCAGCCACAGCTTCTCTGGCTTTCCAGGCCATGATCCTTTATGGGGTGCAGTGGGGGTTTGGGAAGGTTTTGGGTTAGGTGTTGGAACAACTTCCAAAGCTGCCAGTGGATCTCCAGGCACCCAGCAACCTTTACCTGGGGAGCAGTGCGAGGGAGGTACAGCCCCCACTGCAGGAGCCCTGGGTGGGACGTGGGCTGGGGGTTAGAGGAACAGGCTGTGACTGTGGCTCAGGCTGGCTCCTTTGGTGACTTGAGGGGAATTGCTCACTTTGCCTCCTCTGGAGTGGGCAGGAAGAGCTTTGCTGGTAGAGCTCTCCATGCTGATCCTGCCTTCCAGCTGTGACTGGAGCAACACAAAGTAAATCCCATGTTTGCCAGGCACAAGGGCACCAACACCTGGTGGCTTTAGGAGGAGGTGTCTGCCCTCCACACCTGAGCCTGGACATGACTCCCAGTCCTGGGCTGGCTCTGAGAAGTTTTGATTTGCCTCCTCTGCCTCTGGACACCTTTTCTGAGGGTGCAGCCTTCCCTACTGCTCCTTGTGCATCCCCCTCCAGACGCATTCCAGGGCCCCCAGCTGCCCCATGGCAGGACGAGCTCCTGCCTGCTGTGTTGTGCCTGAGCTCAGACTTAATTACTGAGAGCCAAGCCTTGGCCAGGAGGGATTTTTCTCGAGGAGTTGTTTTTCCCTCCCCAGAGCCACGTCAGCCTTTCCCAGGGCACTGCTGGCTCCGTGCGTGCCCCCGCGCACGCGGTGCCCCGTGGTCCTGCTGCCACGTGCTGCTCTGGGCAGCAGGAGCAGGTAAAAGCAGCTGGGCAGAGGAGGCCAGTGGGCTCTGTGCAGGTGCTGAGCGGCTGCACCAAAGGGGGCACGTCCTGAGCCCTGGCAGAAAACCTTCAAACAGCAGCAACAAAAAAAAAACCACTGGGGGAAAAAAGGGCGAAGCCTTGAACCGAGGCTGGGCAGTGATAAAGGGCTTTTATATCCCTGGGGCTGGCCCAGCAACTTTTAGTGCTCCTTTTTTTTTTTTTTTAAGGAATGCAAATCCAATCCATGTTGTAGAGCCTCCCGTCCCCTGCCTCTTCATATAGGTCAGGAGGAGCCTGCCAGCCTTCCAGTGGGACAAGTGGGGTGCTCCTCGAGAGGCCTCATCCCAGCACCAGGACCCCTCCCAGACCTGAGCCTGCGTTTCCAGCTCCTCCCGTCCTCTGCTCAACAGCATCTCAGGACCAGGTGCCACCAGGGCTCTGCCTCCTTTGTCCCCACTGCGTCCATGGCCACCGCCGAGGGCGGCCACCCCTTTGGGAAGGAGGCCATGATGGACATCGAAATGAAGCCCAAGCCCTCGCAGCCTCACTGGTACGAGCGGTACCTCCAGCCCTGCGTGGCTGAGCTGCTGGGCACTGCCCTCTTCATCTTCACGGGCTGCCTGTCAGCGCTGGAGGACGTGCAGGGCACGGGGAGGCTGCAGCCCGCCCTGGGGCACGGGCTGGCCCTGGCAGCCGCCATCGCCACCGCTGCTGACATCAGGTAAGGGAGAGCTGGGAGCAGGGGCTGCTGCCCCCCCGGGCACCCCTCAGCAGGGTGGGCTGGCCCGGCTGCAGGAGATGCTCCTGCCCCACACCTCCCCACCCGCTGCCTTTAGACCTGTTCCTGCCCAAATATTGATGACCTCAGAGTTACCAGTACAGCCGCTCAGGTGGTGGTTGGTCCATAACACCCTGGGTTTGGGGCACTTTGCTTGGCTTTCCATTGCAACCTTCTATTTCTAGCCCTTTTTTGATAAAAATGGTGAAAGCTGGGACAGAAGCACTGCTCTGGAAAGGAGGCATTTCCTTTATAAGGATGCCAGAACAAAACATTTTGATCCAAATGTGCTTCTCCCCTGGGTGTTTTCAGGAGGAATATTTGGATTCCATTTACAAATGGTTTCAATTCCTCAAAAGCAACATTTTTAGACAAACCTGCTTATTGAAAATGCTGCTGTTTGACGCTAAGACACAGGCTCACCCTGAAGGAAGAAGCTGAAACAGCCCCTGTGGAGTTTCCTTGCCTTTCCTCTGGCTGGCTCCGTGTCGGGCTGGGACACAACCCCCCTGGCAGGGTCAGCCGGGCTCAGTGTGAGCCCCGGGGCCCGGAGCAAACAGACTGATCAATTCTCAGCCCCTGATTAGGAGGGGTAAGGGGGAAGGCTGGTGCAGCTGAGCTGGGTGTCACTGCTCCCCGAGCCCCCAGCACAGCCAAGGACGGCAGCAGCTCAGGGGGTTGTGCTGAGGGGCTGCAGAGGGGCCCGGGGATCCTGGGGCTGCCCCATAAGCTCCAAAGCCAGGAGGAGCTGGCTCAGGGTCCTGTTTTAGTCTAAAGTCAGGCTTTAGAGATCTGTATCCGAGAGGAGCCCAGCTGGGGCCGAGGGCCACGCTGCAGGCAGGAGGCTGCTCTGCTGGGGTTATTTGCAGACAGGTTCTCCTTCAGCTCCAGGGCTCCCACCCTTCCCAGGGGCATTTGCAGCCAGAGCCCCGTCCAGTCAAGATGTTTTCTACCTTAAACAGCACCATTTCTTGCTCTGGTATGATGGGCCTTTAATTACATCTGGAGAAGAAGATGTAATTATAGTTCCTAGACACTCTGACTCATCGCCTGCACCAGCAATTATTATTAGGGCTGATTGGTTATGAAACTTGTTCATTAATGCGTGTCCCACGGTAATATGTTTTAATTAGAAGGCATCTGAGTTTGTCTTGCACGTGGTCTTCAAGATGATTGATTAAAGTCCGGTAACGAGGCGAGCGCTGCTGCCAGGGGCCGTGGTGGGCAGGGTGATGGTGTGGGGAGACCTGGGTGCCTTCAGTTTTGCATCAAGCAGAGGGAGATAAACCCCCAAAATCCCAGCAGTGGTGCTGTCACCAGGAGGTGATCCCAGCCCTGCTCTGCCAGCACTTGTTCCCTTCCAGGAACAGGGAGCAGCACCACATCAGTAACTGAAGGAAAACAAGTATCAGGGCAAGGGAAAGACTGAAAAAGCATTTGTGGCTCCAGCTCATGGCAGCACAATTATGGAGGGAACCCCGTGCTGGGGTGAGCCCCAACCTGGGGGTGAACTCACTGATGCTCCTCTCCCTTTTGCAGTGGAGCCCACTTCAATCCTGCCGTGTCCTTGGCTGTGTGGCTGGTCGGTGGGATGAACATCACGATGCTCCTTCCTTACTGGGGCTCCCAGCTCTGTGGAGGGATGATAGGAGCTGGCTTGGCAAAGGTATGGACACCCGGGGAGCCAGGGCTGATGCTGGAGTTCAGGGTCTCCCCTCCAGATCTGGCCCAGCCAGCCCCAACCTTCTGCCCAGCCCCGGGGTCTCCAGCAGCTGCGTGTGCCAGGGAGGGGCACCCGGTGCCTCGGCTCTGCATGTCATTAACAGCAGTGACTTCTCACGTGGTGACACAGCTCAGGGGTTGCTGTGTGGGTGTGGGGCTTGTCTGGCACCTGGAGGTCCAGGCACCTCACTCCTCCCCCCACCTGCTTTCATGGTCTGCCTGCAGGACTCAGACATCTCACCCACGCCGCAGTGGGGCCGGTGCTGCCAGATGCAGGGGTGTCATGCAGAGGGCTAAGTCATTCATGACAGCAGCTGCTCTCCAGAGGTTTGCCATGGTGCCCTAACTGGGCACAGCATGACGTGTGGTACCCCTGCAGCTCCAGCCACTTTCCCGGGCGGTGTTTGCGGGCAGTGCTGCTCACGGCAGAGCGCTGCGAGGTGAATTTGCCTTGGTGCTGCCCGTTCCCAGGGGCCTGGCAGTCCCACATCCAGCAGCACAGACCTCAGCGCCCTGCTGGGTGAGGCTCATCCCACCGGGAGAGCTGTGGCTGCCTCATTATCTCAGGAGAAGCTCAGAGCCTTCCCTCATGTGTTTATACTCGCCAGGCGCTTAGGGCTGGCTTCCAGGAGGAAAGCGAGGAGATTAGCTCCTCTTTAACCCGGTGCTGCGCCCGCCCACGCTGCCCTGCCAGGGAGCACAGCCCCTTCCACCAGCCTGCAATGTGCAGCCTGGATGGCGCCAAGGGGGTTCCCCCGCAGGCCGCGGTGGCGGGCGAGCGGTTCCTGGCCTCCCACGGGGGAGCCTTCGGCAGCATCGCGGAGGACGGGCAGATCCCTGCTGCCCTCGTGGCTGAGATTGTCATGACCACCTTCCTCATCCTCGTGGTCTGCATGGGAGCCATCAACGGCAAGACCAGGACCCCACTGGTGCCCTTGCACGTCAGCTTCGTGGTCGTGGCCGCCGTCCTGGCCGGGTGAGCTCGCCTGGGGCAGGGATGGGATGGGATGGGGTGGGGTGGGATGGGATGGGATGGGATGGGATGAAGTGGGGTGGGATGGGGTGGGGTGCAATGTGCCCCCTCGCAGCACAGCACCAGGGCTG
>NW_009954113.1:1010597-1012830 GCF_000747805.2 Chaetura pelagica | reverse complement strand
CTTGGGACAGAGCAGCCTTCACCAGGACCTGCCACTGCTGATAACACCAAAGAGCCGCCGGGTGGTGTTTGTTGTAGGAAGCCCTGAGCAAACAGGAGAGGGTTTATCTGGAGCTGTTCCAGCCCCGTGGCCTCGTGGCTGCGGGAAACGCTGCCAAGCTCAGCCTGGGCAGTGCGGGTGAGTGGCTGGGGCTTGTGCCATGGCAGTCAGATAACCAGGGCACATCATTATGAATGTTAATGGCTTGTTTAGTTAAGGCACTGCCCCCTCTAGCGGGACTCCCAGATTGTGTTTAAACACTGCGCAAACCGCCTGTGCAAATATTTATCTGTTGCAGTTTTCTTTCATCTGTAAATGCTGTTGTCTCTCCTTCCACGTGTGGCAAGGAGCTTCTCCTCTTTAACAGCCCAGCTCCCTCTAAGCCCCAAAACAGACTCTGCACTAGAGCTTCAGTCCCAGATTTTCCCCAATAGCTTGGAAATGCTTGTGAGCAAGGGCACGTTCCTGCCAGAGAGCAGCCACTTGGCTCTGGGCTTCCTTACACTGCCAGGGCAAACCGTTCCAGGCTCCCAGAGCTATGCCAGGATGGGGGACCAGTCTCAGCCTGCCACCCACCCAGAGCAGGGCCAGACCCCACCAAGGAGTCCCAGGAGGGCTATGCTGCTGCCCCTGTGTCCCAGCAGTGAGAGGGTTGGGTGCCCCTCTCATGCCCTGCAGGGCTGATGCAGATGTTTTTTCCTCTTTCAGAGGTGGTGTGTCTGGAGCCTGCATGAATCCTGCCAGAGCCTTCGGGCCAGCTGTGGTAGCAAACTACTGGGACTATCACTGGGTTTACTGGGTAGGGCCCATGGTCGCTGCCCTCCTCAGCGGTGCCCTGGTGAGGTACGTGGTGCCACACAGGTGGACCCCCCGTTTCCCACCCTGCCACCTCCCCAGGGGCTCTGCACAGGCTCCTTCCCTGCTCCCTGGGTCAGGGCTGCAAGCACCTGCTTTTCTAGATGTCCAA
Source organism: Chaetura pelagica (assembly GCF_000747805.2). Taxonomy (NCBI): domain Eukaryota; kingdom Metazoa; phylum Chordata; class Aves; order Apodiformes; family Apodidae; genus Chaetura; species Chaetura pelagica. The sequence goes on along the minus strand of NW_009954113.1, from coordinate 1,011,824 downwards.
ATGCTGGAGACTCCCTTCCCTTCTCTTCCCTGCGAGGAGAGGGTGACAGCAAAAACCAAACCAGTCTCCAAATCCATGTGTCAGCTCCATCTGTGTCTTTGTGTGGGGTGAATCCAGACATGGGCTGGCACTGGGCTGTTGCTGGGTTTCTGTTCCACACTTGCAACGGCAAAAACACTGACCCCGTTTCTCCTTTTGCCTTCCCAAAGGCTCCTGATGGGCGACCGGACCACCCGCCTCTTCCTGAAGTGATGCCAGCTGCAGGGCCACGGGCACACTGGGCACTGGCGTGAAGTCCCCTGCTCCTGCCCCTCGCCATCCCACCCCCCTCTGCCTCTCCCAGGCATCCTGTGCTCGGGATCCGGCTCACCCGGAGCGGCAGGGAGGAAGGGCACCCTCCCGGGGTGCAGGGCTCCGGCTGCCGGCGGCTCCAGGAGAAACCCCTGGGCAAACCAAATGCTTCCTACCCCTCCTCCTGGGCTGCTCCAGGCAGAGGCAGAGAAGCTGTTGCCGTGGCAGGGAGGAGGTTCCCTCCTTTCCGATGTCCCCGCGGGGCTGGCAGAGCCCCGCACGATGTCACCTCTCTGTTTTCAGCCGACTTGCTGTTTTTCCCCCCAGCCCGAGGGGTGACCCCCAGACGCACACAGAAAGATGTGCTCTTGTCTAGAGGAGAGAGAGGCTGCGGATTTGCATGAGCACAAATTACTTGCCTGAGGTTGCTTTATGTGGTTTCTGTTTATCGATTCCTCTCCACAAACATTCAAACCAGCAAAAGCTGAAAAAAAAAATAATATTACTTGGGAAGAAACATCTACCAAATAAATTTTAAAGCCCTTTAAAATGTAAATCCTTCCAAGTGATGCCGGGTGAAGAAACACTTTGGTGCCAGGGGAAGCAGGGCTGGATGTGGCCGTGTGTGCAGGGAGGAGGTGCAGCCCCTGCTGCTCTGAGCCCCCCCTGCCAGCCAGGGGAGTGGGGCTGGGGGTCCCAAGCCCCCCTCCCCACTCTGCCTCCTGGGCTCCCTCCCCAGAGGAGCAGTTCTGTGCCAGCTCCTCTTGGGCTGCACATGACAGCGAGACGCAGTTAGAGATCAGGAAAATGAGGAGCAGAAGGTGAAGCAGGGGGTGGGAAGCAGAGAGCCAAGCCCCCCTCCCCCTGTGCCCCCCCCCTCGCCAGCCTCCAGGGCCTCTCCTGCTCTGCCGCGAGGCTGTGCGGGGGTGCAGGGGC
>NW_009954113.1:1008848-1009703 GCF_000747805.2 Chaetura pelagica | reverse complement strand
GGTGGGGGTGGCCCATGCACGGCCACGTGTGCCTCCCTGTCTGGCTGCTGCGTGTGCAGCCCATTCAGTTTTAATTCGTCAGGGTGACTTTCCATAAAGCCTCTGTAATACTGCGTTGTTTTTCTCTGAGTATTATTAAAGAGCTTAATTTATGCTAATTAAATACCAATTAACTTCCAAGTGCTTAACATGCTTTAAGGACATAAAATACATCTTATTCCCATTCAATTAAATTTCCATAAGGCCTGGCCATGGGTCTGCACCGTGTTTTTATCAGCACACGGATCTGATGCAGAGCTGGGACACTGCCTGGTGTTTTATCCCAGACTGGTTTGGGTTGGAAGGGACCTTAAAGACCATCTCATTCCAACCCCCCTGCATGGGCAGGGACACCTCCCTGCAGGCTGCTCCAAGCCCCATCCAACCTGCCCTTCAACACCCCCAGGGATGGGGCAGCCACAGCTTCCCTGGGCAACCAAGGTCCTTGCATCCATTGGGATAGAATTGCCATTTGGCTATTGCTGTGGCTTGGGGCTGGCACAGACACAGAAGATCACACCCTGATGTGGTGGAAAGGCCAGAGGGGGTGAGCTCAGGGCCCTGCCTGGTCCATAAGAGCCCCCAAGAGCTCTGCAGACATGGTGCATGTGCTCACCCAGGCACATTTGGCCACGGCTGGTGCCAGCACTGTGGGGACACAGGAAAAAATCAGGGTGTGCCTTGGGAGCAGCATCAGCAAGATGTTTGTCCCCATCTCTGCCCGAGCCTTCTCCAGCTCTCACACTGTGGCTCTTCCACTCTGGACAAACTCTAGTTAAACATTGACTGGGGAGCAAAGCTGAGCTGCTGCCCCCG
>NW_009954113.1:1005793-1008275 GCF_000747805.2 Chaetura pelagica | reverse complement strand
CCGCTGGGCCGTGTCACCACCCTGCCACAGCTCCTGCCACAGCCCCTCACCCCCCTGCCACCCCCAAGGGCTGCACCAGCCCTGAGAACAAGGCGCAAATGCCCAAGCAGCCTTCTGCTAATTAGCATATATGCAAAGAGCGCTAACGAGCGTCACCACCGCGTGCAAAGCTCCGGTGGCTTCCAGGGACAGCCCTGCACCCCCGCACAGCCTCGCGGCAGAGCAGGAGAGGCCCTGGAGGCTGGCGAGGGGGGGGGCACAGGGGGAGGGGGGCTTGGCTCTCTGCTTCCCACCCCCTGCTTCACCTTCTGCTCCTCATTTTCCTGATCTCTAACTGCGTCTCGCTGTCATGTGCAGCCCAAGAGGAGCTGGCACAGAACTGCTCCTCTGGGGAGGGAGCCCAGGAGGCAGAGTGGGGAGGGGGGCTTGGGACCCCCAGCCCCACTCCCCTGGCTGGCAGGGGGGGCTCAGAGCAGCAGGGGCTGCACCTCCTCCCTGCACACACGGCCACATCCAGCCCTGCTTCCCCTGGCACCAAAGTGTTTCTTTACTCGGCATCACTTGGAAGGATTTACATTTTAAAGGGCTTTAAAATTTATTTGGTAGATGTTTCTTCCCAAGTAATATTATTTTTTTTTTCAGCTTTTGCTGGTTTGAATGTTTGTGGAGAGGAATCGATAAACAGAAACCACATAAAGCAACCTCAGGCAAGTAATTTGTGCTCATGCAAATGTGATGAGAGTGGAGGTCCAGGGTCAGACACGGAACCCCCGGCCCTGGCCGTGGGGCTGGGTGTGAGTGCCAGGGATGGAAGGGGGGGTGAGCAGCCTGTGATCCCGCCCCCCCGGCCACAAGGGGCCCTCCACCCCATGGCATGTCCCCAGCACGGGGAGGAGCTGCTGTGGGCTCCCTCACCAGGACTCCTCTCTGGATGTGCACCCTTCTGCCTTCCGATGGGGATAGGGCTGGTCAGGAGCACCTGTCCCTGCCCTGCAGGACCAGCACAAGCCTTTGAGCAGGTGCTTTTCCCCCAGTCAGGGAGGGAGTGGGCAGGAACCCCCCCAAACTGGGGTCAAAGCTGGCATAGGTGTCCATGTCCCAGGGCATTCCCATTTCCTCCAGCTCCATGTGATTCCACTGTCCCCAACACAGAGATCTGCCCTCAGCAGCGATCCTGACACTGCCAGTGAGACCCTGAGGAGTGGGTTTTGTTTCAGACACAAGAGTTCCCCTCACTCTGCAGTGTTCCTCAGCTTTTGGAGGGTATCAAACCTCTGCTTGTTTTTCAGCAGCAAGGAATGGAGGCAGCAGGACCTGCAGGTGTGGAGGTGTTTGGCTGCTCCTCCCCACCTGTGCCAGCACCCGAGCAAGTGGGGGAAGAAGCTCGTTGGAGCAGCAGGACAGGCTGGAGCAGAGGCTGGGTGGAAGGGGAATGCTAATCGGGTTCTGTGCTGGCAGCAGCCAGAATGCTGCACAATAAATAGCCATTTTAATTACTGCACAATATTTACAAGATTGCTTCCTCATTTGGGAAATTAAAACAAATGCTCCATCGAAATGATCAACATTGTGCTGAGAAGCATAGGGCTGATAAAGAAATACTCTGGCTGCTAATGAAAGAGTAATTGGCACCTTGGTGGTGACAGGGCTTCCTCTGCTTCTCTGCAGCCTCACTCTAAGTGTGTTCCCACACTCTAAGGGTGTTCCCAGCCTCGCAGCACCTGGGTGAGGTGGGGCAGTGGTCCCTGCACAGGGGTCTCAGCCCAACAGGCCTGTGTGGGAGGGGGATGCCCAGGGGGCTCGGGCAGCTCTCCCCCTGCAAAAAGGGGACACGTGAAGGTTGGGCAGAAGATGCTGAGCTGCAAAAAGTGAGGATGCTGTGGGAGTGGTGAGAGCCTGGCCCAGGTTGCCCAGGGAAGCTGTGGCTGCCCCATCCCTGGCAGTGTTGAAGGGCAGGTTGGATGGGGCTTGGAGCAGCCTGGGCTGGTGGGAGGTGTCCCTGCCCATGCAGGGGGGTGGGACTGGATGGTCTTTAAGGTCCCTTCCAACCCAAACCATTCTGGGTTTCTGTGATTCTATGGCAATGCCTTTCACGTATCCAGGTTTCTCCTGGCCCTGTCTGTCCTGGCTGTTGTTGCCATCAGCCAGGAGCTGCCTCTGGCTCTGCCAGCTTTTCTGCCCATCCCCTGGAGTCATTGCCGAGCTCCCGGTCCTGGGCTCCTGCAGTGGTTTGGGACTCTCGGCCTTGGTTTAAGAAAAAAATGGAGACATGGAGAAAACCTCGCAGAGGGGCAGGGGGCAGAGGGGCCTCAACCCCCAATTTTTGGTGTCTGAGCGTTTGATATGGCTGTGCCAGTACCGGGGGAGGTGGCTGCCACCAGCCCCAGCAGCGGCGATGCTGCAGGTCTGGGGGTCCCGGGAGACCCCCCTGGGCAGGGCAGGGCGGGGATGCGCGGGGGCCCCGCCGAGGTCCCCCTGCGGA
>NW_009954113.1:1003905-1004894 GCF_000747805.2 Chaetura pelagica | reverse complement strand
CCTGGAAACGCCTCATCCGCTCCCGGCTGGTGCAGCGGGTGTTTGGGCCTGGCCTGGCACCCGCAGGCAGGGAGGAGTTAAACTCTCCCCTCCCACGCTGCTTGGTACCCCCGGCTCTGTGCGGGGCGATGCTGTGCGGGGCAGGAAGGGGCTGCAGGAGCCGCGGGCCCTCGGGAAGAGCCAGAAAACAATTTACAGCTTCCTCCAGATGGCAACCGCTCCGATCTGGCTAACAAACACAGATGAGCAAGCGTGAGGGAGGGACAAATAAACCTGGCAGCTCATGGGATAAAACGCCCTGCTGTGATTTACAGCAGAGAAATCCCACTCGGGCAGCGCTGGGGCTGCGGGGCAGGACCCTGGCACCGGGGGGGACACCAGGGCAGCCTGGCACTGCTTCTCCAAGGCACTCCCGGGGGATGCCCTTGGGAACCCGACAGCAGCTGAGGCAATGCTCTCCAACACTCATAACAAGCCGTTTAGTCACAAGAGTGAAAACCTCATGCAAATGTTTTCCATTCAAAAATGATTTTAATTTCTAAATTAGTAAAGCAGCAAGTCTTTCTGGGGGATTTTTTTTTTTTTTTCTCCAGATTTTTTTTGATGGAACACTTTCAAACTGTTCTGGAAATTGATCAACAGGCAGGTTGTTCTCCATTTTCCAAATCAGTTTTTTGAAAATGCTTTTCCTTCCCAGCTTTGTCTGGCTGGAACTGTTTGTGGCCTGAGGGGCAGTGTGAGGTCCCACAGTGCCCCATGCAGAGCCATCCAGCTTGACTGCAGCCCCAGAGCCATCCCAACCAGGAGCTCCTGCTCCCATCATGGTGCTGCTGGAATGAGCTGGCTGGAGACAAGTAACCCAGTTGCAGAGAGGTGATGCCACCAGTGCAGATGGCTGCAATGTTGGTGGCAAAGCTGTGGACAGGCTCCCGGGATCACCTCCCTCCTTGAGGGGTGACCATGGCTGCCCCAGCCCACCCAAGTGGTCT
>NW_009954113.1:997430-1003509 GCF_000747805.2 Chaetura pelagica | reverse complement strand
TGCCCTGCCCTGCCACAGCCCACCAAGATGTTCTGGAAACACAAACCTGTGTGTCAGGGTACAGAGCCCAGCTGCTGCTGGCTGGGGTGGGGGGACAACTGTGTCCCCTGGGATGGACTCAGCCAGGGTCCTCTACCCCCCCTGCACTAATGGGAGATCTGTTCTTTATCCCAGGCTTGGCTTTGCTGGGAAATTACTGGACCAGCTGGAGAGATGCTGGCCCAGGAGTGGAGCTGCTGTGAGAAAGGGAGCAGAGCCTGAGCATGATGCTTCAGTCCTGGAAGCCAAATGAGACCTAAGCTCACCTGGAGCAAAAAAGAAGCGAAGAACCAAATGATTTTATGGGAAGCACCTATGTGAAGGGATTCACCTGCCTGGGGCATCCCAGCAGACATGTCAACACGCACAGGACAAAGGCCAAAGCCACGTCCACCTGAGGATTTCTGTTTCCTAGGATGGAAGGTGCCCAGGGTCAGCATTCATGAACAGGCTCCAGGGCATCCCTGGCCCATAGCAAGGCCCCCATGGGGCTCTGTGGGCCCAGGGTTTGCTGGGTCTGAGACAGCAGCTATATGGGAAGAGAGGAATGGCTCAGCTGGGAGGGAACCCACGGAGGCAAGGCTTGATGAAGAAATCATTATGCTCCGAATCAGTCCTGCCTGTAACTGAGTCTCATGGTTATTTAACTGGAGCTCCTTCAGGGCTGGGGGAATAGCTCATTTCTCTGAGCAGTATGATGAACCATGTACACAGACCCAGCCATCTCTTACAAGGAGCAGTGCTGCAGAGAGAGCTGCTTCCTGGGGGATGGCAGCTGGAGTTTGCCTTGGCACGAGCAGAATTATGTTTTGTGCCAGAGGAGGCAGGTGCTGCAGCCTGTGCACTCACCCAGCTTGGAAGGTACAGGGAAACCTCCACTGGTTTGGATCAATAGCAAGAAGTAATGACCATTTCTTACCTTAGAGTCACAGGACATGAAAGCCACTTATTGATCAAACGGTTTTGGAAACAAGCAGCAAAACTCCAAGGATTTTACCACTAACTTTGTTTAACCAACTGTGCAGGAGGGTGGTTTGATGTGGGCCATTTCTGGGTACATGAAACAGAATTAATTTGTTCTCCCTGAAAGCCAGCAGACAGGAATATGAAATATTTAAATAGCCAAACCGTGTTTGTGCTGTGCCGAGCGTCACAGCCCCCAGTGTGTGACTCTGCTTTCTGTGCAGGCAGGTTTGGAGCACTCTGTTCCTGCAGTTTTTTGGCAGGTATGGTGCCTGTGCCCCTTGCTGGAGGGGGTGAGGGTGTTTCCTGGTGGGGCAGCAAAAGACACAAGCTCCTGCTTTCATTTATTTGCCTGCAGGGTGCTTTGCCTTGAGGAGGGAGGGGAGAAACTTTGGTGGGCTTGAAAAAGAGCAATGCTTTTGTGCAGGGCCTGAGAACCAGGTCCTGCAGGTCTGCACACTGGGCCAGGGATCTGCTGTTCCTCTGGCTCTGCCCTGCTGCCCTCACAGCCTGGCAGCTCCCACTGGGCATGGCACCCTCAGCCCATCCTCCTGTTCCTGGGTGCAAAGGGGCACAGGGTAGAGAGCCTGGAAACAGACACCAGCTCAGCTTCTGCAGGAAGCTGTGTTCTCTGGTGTGATGGAGAGGTGTTCTCCTGCCTGCTCTGCCCCAGGCAATGGACCTGGGGAGAGTGGAAACCTGTTTAACTCAAATTTTTATCCCAGCCACTTCACTTGCTCCTGCCCTCCTGCCCTAGAGCAGCTGGGTGGAGGGCTTGCCTGTGCCAGCTGCATAACCTGTGCTCTGGGGCTCCTTAGGGATCACATTTTTTTGCTTTCTTCACCCAGGTTTCCTCCTCTCTGCTCAGGACACGAGTGTTTCTTCTTTCTGCACTTAAAACCTCCCCTGGCTGAGCAGAGATGCTCTGTGGGACTGTGACCAGCCAGAGCCCACAGCATCCCTGGCAGCCCCAATACCACTGTGCTGCCCCATCACTCTCCCAGTCAGCAGCTGCTGGTGAGGGTTTCTGTGGGGCTCAGGTGCTCTCGGTGGGACTGCTGTGTTTTCACACAGCAGCTGGTGCCAAAGGTGCTCTTGCCTCCAGTGGGTGGGTAACTGGGTCTCTCCTCACATTAATGCAGCTTCTCCCTCCTTTGCTTTGGCCTCTCTGCACAGAGGACATGAAACATGCAAAACCTGTGAAAACAGAAAGGGAAAAACCAGCTGAAGTCACCCTGCAGGGCTGGGGAGGGGGGGGCTGCCCTCATCCTCGGTGTCCCCACCTGGCCAGAACAGAGTCACACTCCCAGTGGGTGCCTGGGGGAGCCAGGGCTTTCCCCCAGAGAAAGAAGACAAGGGGTGGGGGGTGGCATTTGCCCTTTTATGGCAAGAACATTCTGGTTGAAAGGTTTTTAATCTTTACTTGTATCTCCTGGACCCAGAGGAGCTGCCAGAAGGCTTAAGGAGCTGCAGAGCCCAAGAGCCAGTGCTCAGACTGGCTGCTGGCAGAGCAATTGCCACTTGGCTGCACCCTCAGGAAGGGCACAGCAGATCCCTGCTCCAGAGTCCCTTGTCCCTGCTCCAGGGTCCCCCACCCCTGCCTGAGCCCTCCGGACAGGCTGGGGGGCAGAACCAGCATCCACAGTGAGAGGCAGAGGCTGCTGAGACACCTTTATATTTCATTAGAGTTTGACTCTTCCTCCACCTGTTTCCTGTGGCAGATTTAGGTCCTTAAGAAAGAAGTCCTAAAAAAACCAACCAAACAAAAAAAAACACCACAAAAATCTGTTCTCCAGCTTCTCTGAGCCCTTTCGAGAAAGCCAACGTGGGCAATAAGGGAGCAGCATCCCTCCCTGAGCGCAGTGAGCTCAGGAGCTCTCCTGGCTCCCACCTGCCCTGCTGCTCTGGCCGGCAGCTCCTGCGCCCAGCCCGGCGGTGGGAGAGGCTCCTGCATGAGGAAACGGGGAAAATTCACCTCGGTTTTTGGGATGCTGCCCCTTTGCTGGGCTCTGGGGCTGCCTCCCCCCTCCCCAGGGCAGAGCCAGCCCCGCCGCCCGCTGCAGAGGGGGCTGTGCCGTTGCAGCAGGTCCCTGACCTGAGCCCCTGCAGCCCCCGGGTTGGGGCTGGGGGGTTTGGTTGGAACCTGTGTCCCCCGCCTCCCGCCACCCGGCCCCGCTGCTCACCCCGCTCCCCGCAGCACCGCTCGGCGCTTTTCCCCCCGAGGAGCAGCGCCCTGGTTGCCGGTGGGAGGATGAGGCCCCTTCCTCAGGATGTGAATCACGTCTGTGCGGTGCCTGCTCCCGCACCCGCTGCCTCCGCTGGCCGAGGGCTGCTCCCCAGGGCAGGGCCCGGGGGAAAGGAGCCTGGATGTCACAGCTGCGGGCAGGGAGCCCCTCTGCTCCGGTCACTGCCTGGGTTTGGGGACCAGGAGCCGAAAGAGGGAACATGTGCTACAGAGCCTGCACTTGTATGGGAAGAGGAATGAGTTGGGGCTGCTTTTCCTCCCCCTCTATTCTGCATTGGTGAGGCCACATCTGGAGTATTGTGTCCAGTTCTGGGCCCCTCAGTTCAAAAAGGACAGGGAACTGCTCGAAAGAGTCCAGCGCAGAGCTACAAAGATGATTAGGGGAGTGGAACATCTCCCTTATGAGGAAAGGCTGAGGGAGCTGGGTCTCTTTAGCTTGGAGAAAAGGAGACTGAGGGGTGACCTCATCAATGTTTACAAATATGTAAGGGGTGAGTGTCAGGGGGATGGAGTTAGGCTTTTCTCAGTGATGACCAGTGATAGGACAAGGGGTAATGGGTGTAAATTGGAGCATAGGAGATTCAAGGTGAATATCCGAAAAAAATTTTTTACTGTAAGAGTGACAGAGCCCTGGAACAGACTGCCCAGGGAGGGTGTGGAGTCTCCCTCACTGGAGACATTCAAAACCCACCTGGATGAGTTCCTGTGTGATGTACTCTAGGTGACCCTGCTCTGGCAGGGGGGTTGGACTAGATGATCTCTCGAGGTCCCTTCCAGCCCCTAAGATTCTATGATTCTATGATTCTATGATTCTATGATTCCTCTGCTCCACGTGCTGCGCTCCCCTAAGAGCGCTGAGGAGGAGCTGTTTGTGTCTCAGTCTCTCATCACACCTGGGGGGACTTCACTCGCCTCAGTAAATACCACGGTTCCCTCAGAGGAAGGAGCTGGTGGGATGTTCAGCCTGACATTTCAGAGCGCCGAGGGGATCTGGGTGCCCGGCTCCCATGACAATGAGCGTGGCCTTGCAAGTTCTGCCTTTAACGTGATGTGACTCCGAGTGTGGTAAGTAATGAAAATGGGAAAATAAGGAAAAAAAGAAAACAGGCTCCCACGAGCAGGAACTGTACCTGCCTTTTGTGCAGCTTGGCCCAGCAGAGTGGAAAAAGCTGGTGCACAGATTCCAACATGGTTATCAATACTTATAGGGGGAAATTAAAGACATACTCTCAGTGGTTTCTGCTGTTACTGGGTCTCATATGCAGCAGCTACGGAGGCTGCATTTGAAAAGTGGGAACATACAGTAAAAGAACAACAAAGAAGAAACAAGCAGAGCTCCAAGTTTACAATTAAAATGAGAAGAATTCAGCCTTGCATGGCTAAGTGTGAAGTGCAGCCTGCACTTAGGGTAATGTGCTGCTTTCCCTTGTGAAAGTACACAGGAAAGGAATCAAAACGACCTGTTATTATTTTCATTATCACTCTCATTCCTTTGCACACAGAAGGAGTTATTTCTGTTGTGCAGATTTCTATGTGCACACCAGCAGTGCATGGGGTCCCACCCCGAGGCAGAAGGTGCCCCCGCAGCACAGGCTGGCATGATGGGGGGAGAAACCCCCCCACTCAGCTCCCGCTCTCCCTGGCAGCTGCAGAGGCCTCGGGAAGGTTCCCTTAATGTCCTCAGGACACCAGTGCAGCACGAGGAGGGATGCCTGCCATTTATTACTGCTCCTCAGCATCAAACTCCCAGGGTGCCAGGGTTAGTAGCAGCCTGTCTGCTGAGGGCAGGACGACGTCAGCACGACAGGTCAGCTACGTTTTATTACTGTAATGAACCTTTGAAAGCAGCAGTGTAATCACAGCTCTGGGCCTGTTCCTGGTAACTCTCCTGGGTGTTTAATTCCACAGAGCTTGCGGGGCATTCTTCAGGCAGAGAGCCTGTGGGATGGAGGGCTGGATGGCAGCGGAGCAGGGACACAGGCCACAAAAGGAGGATGCTCACATGGCTGCAGAGTCAGAGCTAAATCCCACAAATGAGAATTTATAATATCTTGTTGACCACAGAAATATTTTATTATCTTTCAGTTAGAGTTGTTTACTGTTTTGATTTGAAGTTTCACTGCCTCAGCTCCCAGATCAGGCGTGATGCAGCACCAGGCTGGCATGGGGAGACTTGGATAGTGGAGCAGGACACTGAGGAGGAGGCTGACAGATCTGGTTCTCAGTGTTCCTGAGTGCAGGCAGCAAGAAAAAATATGGCAAATGTGGTTTGCAGACTCCTCCCTGCTAGTCAGTTCCAGCATTTACAGTGAGTTGGGTAAAAGAAGGTCATTATTTGAACTGTAAGTTTTAAAAACAACATTCTGAGAGGCCCGGTGAGCTGGTAGGCTGGGCAGCCTTGTGCCCGGGTGTGAGCCCTGCCCTGTGCCCAGGAGGGTGGCCCTGCCTGGGTGGCCGTGCTGGAGCCCCAGCCTGGATCCCCTCTAAACTTACAGCTCCTGGTGCGGTGCAGAAAACCAGGGCGGAGCAAAACAGCTCAGCCCGTGACTTTGGGAAACCTCAGACTCCTGAGGGGCTTTGGGAAGAACTGTCGTTCTCCCTGCCAGGCACGTCCCGCGGGCACAGGCAGGGACAGGATTTCCCTGGGGCCTGGGGGTTTTTAACTGTGCTGATTATGATGGTTACTGTTAATGACCCTGGTCCCAAGAGCTCATCCCCCTGCCCTGCTGCCCCCCCCGCCGCCTGCCCCGCACCCCGCGGGCCGGGCAGGGATGCAGGTGCGGGATGCAAATGAGCTGCGTGGGCGGGGCCTTTCCAGACACCGCCCCCCCC
>NW_009954113.1:993900-995939 GCF_000747805.2 Chaetura pelagica | reverse complement strand
ACGCGCCGCCGCCGGCGCCGGGGGGGCTCCGGTCCCGGGGGGGCGGCCGGCAGGGGGGCTTTGTCCTGCCTGCCCTCTGGAGCATCTCTGCAGCCGCGCCACGAACGCTGTAAGTCTAGCAATCTAAAGCAATCTAACCCCATCTGAGTGGTGCTGCTGCTCATCCTCAACATACGCCTTAGGAGTAGAACCTGAACATACAAAAAGCGTCTCCCTGCCGCCTCCCAACCCCCCACCCGAGGGCCTGGGCTGGTGTCGACGAGCAGAGGGAAGCAGCTGTGGAGAGTGAAAGGTGTCCTAGTGGTGTTACTCAAGGTCACAGCTTCCCCTGGTACCTGAGGTTTCACACATGGGCAGTTAAGTGACATTACTCAGAGGAGTTCTGTGCAGGTTCTGTGCCCTGCTGTGAGGCTCCCCAGCTTTACCCAGCCATTCATTCTGCACAGCTCGTTGTGGTGCAGGGAGCACCGTGCCAGGCCTGGCTGTGCAAACACGATCCCCCTGGAGTTTGAGGTGTGCTGGGAAAGGCTAGCAGGGATCACCTGCTCGCAGGGCATGGTTTTTCTTCCTCCCTGTATCATTTCTAGTGTGTTGCTCAGTTCCTACCTGTAGCACTCAGTATTGGATAATTTCAGCTCTTTCATGTCTCTCTAGCAGCTGTTGGGAACTATTGCCCAAACCTGTAATTCTGCACTTGCCTCAAGATTTATCCTTAAATGATTTCACCAGTGCTAAATTAGTCTTCAATGGGAGGTCAGTAAGTGGCATCTGTGAAGGTGTTATCAGACTTGCTAATTCCTAGTGATTGGTCTCTGAGTGGGGAGAGCCTTGGTCAACTAATAGATGTTAAGAAGTGTAGACCTGCCCTGTGGTTCTTAGAGCAGAAGCCTTTGGGGGGCTGCAGTGACACTACAGGGGTTGCCAGTAGGTGTCTGTTCTCAGTGACAGCTCCAGAGGTCTGTACTATACCTGAAGGAACCACTTTCCAGGTTATTCTGGTATTACAGAGAACCGCATTGCTGGGTTGTCATAGGGAATCTTGCAGGCTGCAGTATGTACAGCAGACCAGTGTTCACCCAAAATACCTTCCTAAACTCAGTGATATTCGGTGGGTTTTTGCATACATTCCCTTCTGTGAGGTTCCAGGGTCCCTGGTGAAACTGGTCCTGTTAGTGAGGCAGCCCAGGGTGTCATCCCAGAGCGTCCTGCCCTCCGTGCCCCCAGGGAAGGCACGTTGTGAGTCCTGCAGAAAGGTGCCAGGTTGGAAAGCCAAGCACAAGCTACAAATTGCTACCCCCTGTCACCTGCTTTGAAATCCCAGCTCCCCTGGGGGTCCCGGGGCTGGCACCACACTCTGCTCCTGCCCCCGGTGCTGCTCAGGCTGCTGTGCTGGAGCTGTGGCTGTGCTGGGTCCTGCTCCTGTGGCAAGAAGCTGGAGGCTGTGGCTCTGTGCCCCACACCTTGTGCTGCAGCACCATGGGACTCTGGAAATGAGTCGTGTTTACATGGAAGCAAAAATCCTCAGGGCTAGCTTCTGTTCTGCGTGGGTTTAGTGGGGTTTTTTCTTTCTCAGCCCTAGGGCGCTTGTGCAGCAAACTTTGCTTGTAGTATTTTCCTCTCCCTTTGCTGAATGCAGCTTTAATTCAACTTTAACAACTTCCCCAACTATTTTATCCTGTTGTTCAGTGAGGATGGGTGGAATCGGAGCTAAGGCACATGCTTCTTTCTGAGCTGTTTCCCACTGCTGTGTTTGCTTTAAGTAGGTTTTCACCTGTGCCCTGATTTCTTTCTAGGGCATTTGCAATAATTAGATTGTTAATTAGCTCATTACTTGTGACTTTTGGCAGGAAGTTAGCAGAAACTGCTCTTTGTAGCTTGAAATACTAATGGATACCGCAAATGCCACTTAATTGCTTGCTAATCTGCTTCTTATCCTCGTGTACAATCTCCTTTTTACCCTTGTGTACATCTTCAGACTTCCTGGGCTAACGACTCTTCAGACCCAGAAGTGGCTCTGCGGGGCAGCAGGGGGGCTGTGC
>NW_009954113.1:981711-993536 GCF_000747805.2 Chaetura pelagica | reverse complement strand
GGGCAGCAGGGGGGCTGTGCAGGCAGTCCCGGAGCCGCTTTTTGCAAGTTAAAGAAAACCATCAATGTGTTGTGGGTGTTGGGAGACGGGAGAGCTGTGGGTACTCCTGGAGCTGCCGGGAAGAGGAGCCCTTCCAGGGACAGCTCCATTTGTGCTGGCTGCGGGGCAGGGCAGGGGGGCTTGCTGACCCTGTTATGACGTTCTGCTGTAGCTGGAAGGTGTGCTGGCTCTCGTGGGAACTCATAAATAACAGAGAGGGTGTGTGTGTTCTCCCCTTCCCAGCTTTCAAGATCCATCTGTCCGATACCATTGCCAGGGAATTCATGAGGAGGGAGAGCAGCATCTCGTTATCCTCAGGCTGTCTTGGTGAGGAGCCACACGTGGCTAAGTTACAGCTTTGCCATCTCCTTTCGGTTCTCCTGACTTAAGGAGTTTCTTCGAGGATGGTAAAGGCAAGGGAACTGGTTGGAGAGCTGTCGAGAGTGAAGTTCTTGGTCTCGTTTTCAGAATGTGCCACTTCTGGGAACTGGCAGCTTTCCCTTCACCATTTCTGCACCTCTTTGCCATCCTTGGGATGTCTTTCTCCTGTTGTCCAAGCAGCTCTCAGCCCCTCTGTGGGTTAGGGTACCGGCTGCACAGGGGGTTTGGTGAAGGAACACTTCTCCAAGCTGGGTTTGCTTAACCTGCCCCATCGCAGTGAGGGGCTGAGCTTTCACCTTGGGAACTCGGGAAGAGCTGCTCATGCAGAGGTGAGGAGCTGTGAGTGAGCTTCTCACTGAGGAGCAATAAATAACCTGCATCTGTTACTGCTCTCACGTGTTTAGAGCAAGTGGAAAAGATCTTGGAAAGAAGAACCTTGATGCCTTAAGAGGAAAAGGGAAAGAAAGGAATAATTTAGTACAGTAACTTTACTGGAGAAAATGTTTTCTTCTCCCTGGTTATGACTCAAGCAAAGAAAGTCTTCAGATTGAATCTCTTTCCAAACTCCATACCAAATACAATTCCTTCTTCCAGGTTTCCTTCCCTGCAAACCCAGTGCTCTCTTCCTGTGTTTTCACAATTCAACCTCTGATACCAAAACTAAGCAGCTGGAAAATGTCAACCAGGCCTTTACCTTTCAAGCGAGTGTTTCTCTCTCTCTCTCTCTCTCACTATCTGCCTTCAAAACCCACCCTTCCTTCCCCCACCTCTTCACTGCCCTCCAGACGGAAGCGAAACCCAGAGCTGCTCTGGTCTTCACTGCAGCTCCTGCTGCTGCTGTGACAGGTTTTTGTTTGTCGCCATTAACTCCACGCAGGCCCCCAGTGTGTGCACTTGTTGGGTGTATTAAGCAAGGGAGGAACAAAAGCAAAACAAACTCCAATCATTCCGAGTTGCCTCAAACCCCGTAATTTCGTGTCAACATATTATGCACACTGGAGAAATGTTAGTGTTCAAATAGACTAATTAAAAATGTTACTGCAATTACTTTTGCAGCACAAACGATGCTAATTATATAATGCTGCAGAAATTGGAAACGTAATTTTGGAGGGTTTTTTGGGCGCCTTGCAGTGGTAATACAATTCTCCAGGCTGGAGATGTGGAGCCTCAGGCAGCAGGAGCTGGGTTCTCCCCCCCTGGGGCAGCCTTGGGGCAGGTAGAAATGGCAGAGGGAAGTGGGGTTGGTCCCTGGTGCTGCACACATGGGCTGTGGCTCTGCAGAGCTGCACACAGAAACAGAGCTGAGAGGGAGGATGGGAAGAAGTGTCCCTGCACGTTTTGGTTGAAGGATCAAGTCTCCTGTCAGGACCAGTTTTAAAGCCAGGATCCTGAGCAGCTTCCCCTGGGGCTGCTCTTCCTGCCCTGGAGAGCTGGGGCTCAGGGGAGTGGCTGGGGAAGGAGATCTGTTTTGGAAGGAAATCTGCAGGGCTCTGTGGTGATCGGGGTCAGCAGGGATCACTTGAGATGTTCAGCCCTGTTAGTGTCTCCTTACAGCCCAGAACCCTTCACTTGAGTTTCTCAGTGGAAGTGGTTTCTCTTCTCACTCCCCCTTTGCAGCAGCACGGTAGATTTTTCTTATCTGCTGAGATAGCAGTCATCCTAAAATGATATTAGACTTTGATAATGAGGGGGTCTGTTTCCTTCCTGGGGTGTCTGTCCCTGCCCAGTGTTGGCAATAGGAAGCTGGGCGGGGGAGGTTGGGTGCCTTGGGGGGGCAGGGGGGGTTGCATCATGTCTGCCTGGTGTCTGCCAGCTCTGACACCACTGCAGGGTTTAAACCAGCCAGGTATATGAGCCTCTGCCGTGATTATTCTCCAAGTATTGAGTCTTCCAGGGGAGTTTAATGCCTGGGCTGTCTCTAAGGAGACTTCTCAGCAAACAGTGCTGGCATTTCTGCATGTCTGCTAGCTCACGTGTATGTGATCCTACGAGTTCCTACAGCACATAGGCTCTAGGGAGGCTGTGCAGGGTGTCCTTGCACTCCCACTTGTGGGTGGATGCTCACCTGTCTCAGTGCCAGCAGAAGATGGTGGGGCTGCGAAACAGAGCAAGACCTTGAGGGTTTGATATCTGGTGGAGAACAGGAGGTAGAGTTGAATCTTCTCTGAAAGCTCGGTGTGAATTCTGTTAACTGGTGGGGTTTTATCTAGAAACTCAAGCTTGAGGAGGTGCACAAGCCCTTCTGGTGTGCTGGGCCCTCCCAGCCAGCACAGCTCCTCGTTCTGCTGGGTTTGAAAAGGCAGAAATCTAAAAATGCTTGAGACTCTGGTCAGTGCCATCCAGTCCCCACTCGGATTTATCAGTAAATAAGTTGCATGGTCACAGTGACTAAGAAACTCACTTCCAGCTGTGCCCATACTGCTTGGAACACACTGTTATCAAGTGTACAGCCAGAAAGGGAATGTTAAAGTGCTGTCCCCTGGTCTGAATCAGACGTATGTGGTAGTGGGAAGGGATGCTGGTAATGGTGGGTGGGATGGGATTTGGCCCCTGAAAAGTGTTTGGGTGGATTTTTACTGCTGAAGCCAGCTGTGCAGAGGATTAGTGCTGTACATAAACACAAACAGAGCTCTGGACATGCCAGAGTCCAGCTGTGGGCTGGTCACCTTTTGATGCATGTGGTGGAAAGGCTGCAGTGTGGAGGGTGTTTGCAGTGCTGTGCAATTAACTCCTCTGGCTTCATGAATCATTACTCTGAAAGTCCATAAATTAGAGCCATTTATAAAAGGTAAGTAACAAGCTTCCTGTAGGAGAAAGGTAACTGTGGGTCTTCTGGCCAGCATGTTCCTCTTCATTGTCAAGGGCTCCAGCTTGCTGAGAGCAAGCCCTTCAGAAAGGGCAATAGAGCAAACCCAGAAAAGCAGTAGCTCTGGTGCAGGGATCCTGGATGCAGCTTTGGGTTCCCATTGCCATCTTCTTGAGCTGCCTTGTGTGTTGCTGGCACAAACACACTGTGCTGTGCTGGGGAGGGGTTATTCATGGTCCTGGAGGGCTGGGCAAGGGGAGGAGAGAGTCCATGGTGCTCCACAGACCCTCTGGCCTTGTCAAATGATGCTATAGGCAACCAGTGCTGCAGAGGGCTTGTTCATCCCGTGGGCTGGCACTGCCCCGTGCCTCGAGTTTTAGCAGAAATTCCTCCTGGAGCCAGAGCCACTGCCCTGCTTGGAGCAGGACCCCGTGAGGGCTCCCTGGAGAGAGGAACTGTGCTGGGGTCTTGTGCCTAACAGAGACCTGGGGTGAGGGTGTCTGGCAACGAGGGCTGTCCCTGGGGTTTCCCATTCCCCTGGGGAAGGACAGCTCTGAGCTGCTGCCTCCTGGCTCTGAGCTGGTGCCACGATGCAGCCAGGGCTGGGTGGTGTCAGTGACCACTGTGCCTTGGCCAGGAGAGCTGGTAGTGCTGGCAGAGAAGCAAAATGGATGCAGTAAATGCTGTAGTCCTCCAGACAGGGACCCGATGGATGAAGGTGAAAACCTCTCCAGAGGGTGTGTTTCCCAAGCACAAGGGCTATTGATTGAGTGAAGAAAGAGCTCTCACAGGGACAGATGTGGCCCCCCTGCCCTGCCAGCCTGGAGCAGCCGTCACCAAGAAGTCAGTTTTTCCACAAAAGCCACAGGAGGGGTGGAGGATACGAGAAGAAAGCTGCAGTTATGTGGTGCTCCCTGTTAAGCAGGAGCAATTCCCAGCAGTCGCAGTGCTGGCTGGAGATCCTGCTGGGAAGGCAGCATTCCTGGCTGCAGCTGCACCAGAGCCACACAGGGGTGGGAGCAGAAATAGGTGTGTGTAGCTGGTGAGAAGGGGGTGAGCAGAAACCTTCCCTTCCTCGGGAGCAGCAGGAGCTGGGGGTGCAGGGTGCTGGGGGGGCTGTGCCTCCAGGAGAGGGGCATGGCCGTGGATGTTCTCTGGTGGCACCACTGTGCTCTCTGTCCTGATCATCTCAAAATAGGATGCAAGTGATTTATCAGTCCTGTTCTGAGACCAGACTCCACTGGAAAAAATTAGAAAAAATTAAAAGCTCTCCTTGTGAGGCCACCTGAGTTCTGTGTAATTAAAACAGTAACTTGCAAGCAGCAGCCTTTTTTTTTTTCAAGGTCAGGATTATTTAACTGTTCATTGATATGGGGAGAAGCCTGACAAGTCCTTAAGGGTCCCACTTCATCCAGTAAGTCAGCCCTTGCCTCTGACAGCTGATCCTGGTTCCCTGTGAAGGGAAAGGCAGCTCAGGAGCTGTGGCAGCTCCACTCCAGCAGTGGGCCTGGCAAACAGAGCTGCTGCTGTGCTGGCCACATGCTGGTCCCCAGTGCAGGGGTGGCCTCAGGACAGTTCCCTGCAGCTGTGCCCTCTGCCCTTGAGCACCTGTGCAAACTGGAACAGGACTCTTCCTCCTCTTCCTGTGAAGAAGTTACTGGAAGCCAGTTCCTTTCTCTGGCTTATTGAGCACCTCTCATTCTGAAAGCTGCCCAAGGCTGGGCAGACCTGGGCTGTGGCCACTGTTGCTCTGTGCTTGGGTGCAGGTCAGAGCTGTTCATATGAAGATGTGGATCCTCCCCTCTCTGTTTCCCCAGCACAGCTGAGCTGTCTGAGCAGTGTCTGCCCAGGGATGGAGTGGGCTGGTGGCTGCTCAGCACTTCATGCCTCCTAGTTGAGCTGAGGTGTGACTGCAGCTCCACTCAAAATGTTTGCTTTTGAGGGATCTGGGCTGACTTCTCAGCTGTCTTGAGCTGTCCTACTCTTCCCATCAGGTGAGAAAAACAAACAGTTATAGCATGTGACTTGAATCAGGCAGTGCTGGGGGTGAACACCTGTAGCCTCATGAGCCTCTTGTTTTCAGAAGTTCCCTGCTGGAGCACAGGAGCACAAATCCTGCTGCCCCAGCTGATGTGCATTGGTTGCTGAGGATCTAATGCAGTTGAGTTATATCTTGTTGGTTTGAATAATTTGCTTCCATATTTGGTCTTGCTTTTGTGCCAGATTTATTCATCTTGTTTAAATATGACAAGCAGGATATACTCACTGCTAATCCTAGCTGGACAGGCAGTGCCTGCCAAAAGACATGGTATTAATAGGCTCCCATGCATACAAGTTGCTGGACATGCTAACAGGAACCTCATTGCAGTGCAACTCCCCTTAATTGGCTCTTTTGCATCCACTTCAATCTGTGTTTTGCCAGAGACTCAGTCTACAGTGAGCTTCCCTCCTGAGCAGCAGTGCTCACTGCTCAGAGCCAGCTTCTGAGCAAGATCATCTTTCCATCTCCAACAGGGAGAAAACAGGTGAATGGTTTTTGGGGTGGTTGGGCAATTGGGGGAATTATTAGTGGCTCTGCAGGGAAGTCTTGGGAGCAGCTGGGCTCAGGCAGGGAGTACATGTGCTCTGGGGGCTGTGGTGACAGTGGCTGGTCAGGGTGGCTCTGCCTCCGCTCTCAGCTGGGGGTCACATTCACAAACCTCAGTCTCCCATCGTTCTGGTCTGATCTTCCTACATTTGGTATTGAGTCAGCAGCAGGGATGCTAAAAAAGATTCTAATGCCTAAATCTCAACCTTCAGTTGCTCCTCCTCTTCCTCATGCTGTGACGCTGGTGCCTTTGAGCTGATGGTGCTGGTGGATCCTCCCCGTCTTCTGTTGCCATGTGAAATGATGCAACAGTAATAGCTTCACCTTTGGAGGGAACAGCTAAATACTTGTATTGTGAGGGGCTGAACAGCAAGCACATTTAATAGTTGACACTCAGCACATGAACAAATGCATTTTCATGTTTTCCAATTATAGCAGAAGAATGAGAGAGTGAGGTTGGTGAAGAGGAGAGAAAGTTGCCTTGGCTCTCCTGAATGGTTTTAATGCAACTGTGCTCTGACATAGCTATGAAGTCAGGAGTCAGGACAGATTGTTTTATAATATCAGTAAGAAGCTGGAGTGAGGGGGAGGAGGCCCACGACTGTAATTTGCATCACGGAGTGGATTAGCTCCTGACGCAGTGCAAACTCATTATTTACTGTGTCTCCAGATCTGGTGCCTTGATCAGTGCAATGGTTTGGGGAGAGGCTGATTCAGAGATCCCTGCATCACCGCGTTTTCCTTGGCAGGGACTGGTAACACTTGCCTTGTAAGCACAATGATGGGACTTGTCAGGATGGTTCATATTGTGCCTGCCCCGAGAGGCTGAGTAATTGATGTTTAGGTTTTTTTTCTCTTTGCATTTATTACACTAAACCCTTGTGCTTTAGGAAAAAATATTTGGAAATGCTCCCTAACCTGCCATTCACCTGGAGTAGCCAAAAGGTAAAAGACTGGCAAAGCAGTATGACTGTGTCCCCTGCTCAGGGACAGATGCCCCTTCCTCCCAGCAGCAGAAGGTGCAGCTGGGGCAGCAACGTGGTCCCCACTGCTCCCAGCAGCCACCATCCCTGGGGATCAGTCAATGCCTTGTCACCTCTGCTGATGGCAGATTTATGCACAGCTTGAAATAATCCCCCAAATGGTTATTTATAGACTCTCCAGAGCTTGACACCATTTTTTTTTCTGTGGAGAAGCCTTTGCCATGTGTCATGATGGAGATGAGCTTTGTCACAGGGTTTGGTTTTCATGGCCTTATGGGCTGCTTTGGGAAAACAGCCTTTAAGAGAGGGACTAAAATTCTCCATGTTTGCTTCATTTCTGAAGAGGTTGCTGGAATAACTCTCTTTGGGGGGACTGATCAGAGCAAAGTGTCCTTTCATGCCATTGCTGTAATTGTCAGTGGGTAGAGTTTCTGGAAGTGTTGGAGGGGGCAAGAGGGAACATCCTTGTATGTGAGGGGTGAGAAGGGCTGAGCAGGACCCTCTGTTGCCTGTCCCACCCCCAGCCAACCACCAGAGATGCTGCTGCTTTCACCAGCTGTAAAGCTGAACTAATTCACATTTGTGTGATCATGTGTCTCAGGACTGTCTCCAATAGCTCAGTCCATTAACTTCCAAATTTGTCTTATGCATTTCCCTTTGATGGAGAGGTGCCTCAGGGCCAGAGTCTTCTGGAAATGAGGATTGTAGGTCTGTAACAGCAGCGAGTTATTCTCCTGGGTAAAACAAAGTGACCTTCAGGGCAGCAGAGAAGCTGATTTTGAAGTTTGGTTCTGAGGGTTTTCCCTGCCTTGGATATCTGTATCTAGGTGCTCGTGGCCTGGCAGCTCATCCTGCCAGCTCTGCTTTTTGAACGCTGGCACATCTCTGTCCCAGAAGCCTTCTACCATCATGGCATCTCCTTGGTGCCATCTTCCCCCAGTTGGAGAAGCTGGCTGGTGGAGAACCTGTGCTGAGACAGTGAAGCTCTTGCTTTGCCCTCAAGTCTCCTGGGGCTTCTCTTTGTCCTCCAGGTCTCTCCAGGTGCCTGGAGTTTCTCTGTTCCTGCATGTGCAGGGTGGCTGAAGGATGATAGTCAGCTTGGAGGGGGTGTCTGGAGTAGTGGTGCTGGTTGGAGAGATGTCTTTGAACCCCTGATCCTGCACCAGGCAGGTGGGAGCAGCAGGGAGAGGAGCTGGGTCTGGGTCCGGGTCCCCTCCGACCTCAGCGCCGTGGGTGGGAAGGGCACAGAAGATGCGCAGGCTCAGCAGTGGTGAGAGCAGAGCTGCTGACCTCGAGTCTCCTAGGGCTCCTGAGGTGGAAAAAGTCTCACTTACTGGGTCATTTAGAGACTCGGAATCTGGGGTTTTGGCAGGAGGAAAGGCTTTAATTAGCAGCTGCTCAGTAGGGCTGCTATTAGATCTTCAGAGCTGGATGCTGCTGGACTGGAAAAAAAGTAACAATAGCTCATTTGCTTAGGAAACCATGATGGTGATTTGCATTTTGGTTGAGCACTGAACCCTCGTAGAGGATATTTCTAAAATAACTTCAAGCTATAGTTCAAATTCCTTCCTTTTCTGAAAATGTCTGAATATCTGTCTTGGTGCCAAGCAGTTTGAATTCCTTTGTTCGCTGTTCTCTGCTCCCAGGGAAGCAAATGCTTGTCTGGGTTGTGGACAAGCACTGTCATCAAATCCTGTGTGACAAATGACTGGCTCCTCTCAACTTTGGAGCTGAATTAAATTCTCCCTTATTATATACCTAAAAGGATATATTTTTTTCCTCTAACAGCAGTTTCTCTATTGACCTGAATACTCGGGAGACGTTCCCAGGGTAGGAAGCTCTGCAGCACCTTCTCTGCATCCCAGCTCTGCTGCTGGCTGAGAATAAGGTGCTTTGAAATATCTTCTAGAAACTTTTATGTTTCTGCCTGTGTTGTTGGCTTGCAAAGGTGATGCTGAGCATTGCCACTACAAAAAGAGAGCAAACCTCTGTAGCTGTGGCCTGGCTGCTGCTCCAGAGTCTCTGCATCTGTATTGCCCAAGAGATGATGCCAACACTTCAGATGACAAAGTTCCTTTCCACCTCACCTGGCTCGAGTTTGGCCCAGGAAGCAAATCACCAGGCAAGAGGCTTATATTTTAGGTGGATTTTAGCCTAATGCACTGCCTGCCCTCCTTGTCATTGGGAGGGATGGGGGGGACAGGTCTTGTGTGGGTGGGACCTGGAGCCCTTCCTGCGTGGATGGGAGCAGAAGCTGAGGCACAGCATCTCTGTGTGGTGGCAATGCCAGTGCTGCTGATGGTCCGTGGCAGGGTGGAGATCCCTCCCTAACCCACCTGCCCCTCCTGCCCTTGGTAAATTCAGAAGAAACTTAATTTCTCTGGTGTTACTGTTAACTGAGTCCAGGAGGAAAATAAATGGCTGCTGGGAAGGGCAGACTGACTCACGTTCTCATTCTCCTCTAAATTTCCATTTAAGTTTCAGTTTAAGCTCAGGTATGAGGGGAGTGAAAGCCAGTAATTTGTGACAAAAACTTCTATTTTAGATCACGGTAGAAGAACTCCCTTTCTAATTGCAGAAATTATAAGGCTGAGATTCTTGTAAAGGAATCCTGAATCCAGCTGTTACCTGCACATTGCTTTTCAGAGGCTTGAGCCCCCAAAACAGCCTTTGCACCATTCAGTGGGTGCTTTTGTGATGTGGTGACTGCTGCAGGGGTGACCCCCTGGCAAAGAGCTCCCAGCCCTCCCACTGCCTCAGCAACCCCTTCCTCACCTTTGCTCTTGCCCCTGCTGTCCCTGCCTTCCTCTGACAGCCTCTGGCTCTGCTCCTGGAGGGGGCAGAGGAGAACTGCTCCTCACCCCTGCAATGCCAGCCAGGATTTTGCAGGCCTTAAGGTGTCCTCCATCATCTGCCCACTTCCAGACAAGGGGGTTGCAACCTGCTCTTTCTTTCCCCATATGCAAGTGCTTCGTAATTTTAATCACTTTGCTGTTCCTGAGTTTTCTAGCCCGTGGGGATCTGAAGGCAGCCAGGCCAGCACTGGGGGCCCCTCCCTGGCTGTGAGGCACAGCAGCTTATCTGATTCCTGAATCGGGTGTCTGGGCACTTCAGGCTCTGCTTCAAGTTCCTCCCTTGTCACTGCTGGCTTGGCTGCAGTTTTTCTTCCACCATGTCAGAGTGAAACAAGAGTACTTCTTTAAAAAGCCAGAGGAAAATCATGTGAGGAAGCAGTGGGGTGTCAGCACTCGAGAGGGTTCAGAGCAACGTGGCCGATGCGGTGGCTCCCGAAGGGGGAAGCGAGGGCTGCCCAGCTGTGCTGCCCTCACCCCACACTGGGATGCTTGGGAAAACACCCTGGGCCCAGTGGGATGGTGGGGCTGGCTGGTTAGTGTGGGGAGCAGAGCAGGGGGGATGGTGTCCCCACAGACACACTGACTGGTGTGGGTACTGCAGGAGCAGAACCCAGTTCCCCCCCAGCATCGTCTTTTCTTCCTGCAGCCACTTGCATTTGACAAGCAGGACAAGAAGGGTCCAGAGCTGTTGCAGCACCAGCTGGGAAAGGCTCTGTTGTTCAAGGGACAGGGAGGTGGGAAGAGCCATCCACTCCAAGTCAGTCTGTGCCCTAAATTAGAGCTGCAAGATGCTGCAGTGGGTCCATATGGAGACTCCGAAAATAATAGCTGTCAGTTCACTGCTGACTTGTACAGGGTGCTAAAGCTTGAGGCTTTAAGGATGACAGCAAACAAAAATGCTGGTGGGTTCTGCCAGACCTGAGGTGTGTGTCTTGGCCCCGTGGGGCATGAGCTTTGAGCTGGTCACTCTCAGGACTCTGATCTCCTTGCTGGTAGCAGATCCCATTCTTTTTGAGGAGCTCTTATTACTTGTCCACTTATGACAAGGCCAAAACTGAACTTTCAGAAGAGTTAGGGTCAAGCAGGGGTTTTGGCACTTTTATTCATAACATTTCTAGGGCAGGGACCCGACCCTGGCAGGTGGGAGCTCTCATGAGAGCTGCTGGAAGCCCTTGGGCAGTTGCTGCGTAACTGCCTCTTCGTTTTTGGTAACAAAGATGTCTGTAAAGGGATCCCTGCTGCTTGCATTTGAATTCTTGTTTATTGGCAATTGTTTGATGTGCTTTCCATCTAATGAGTGAGGGCTGGTGGGTACCTAATGAAGAGCTTGTGTCTCATCCTTCCACTGCTGTGGAGACCATTGGGCTCCTGATTGCTCTGCCCTGGCCTTCTGGAGGTGGCAGGGCAGCTCTTCTCCTCTGATGGGGTTATTGCACATTGAGCTCTTGTCCTGTTCAGCTTTTATTTGCTGTCCAGGACCTACTGTGTGGGCTGCCAAGCCATTGCACCTACCCGAGCAGCTTCACTGGGAAGGCTGGTGCCCTGGCGTGGCCACTGGCCATGGGGGGATCAGAGCCCCACGTTGGGTGCTGCTGATTTGGGGAGCAGTGCTTGTGCCCAGCAGCAGACTGCAGCAAACCTGTGCTGAAACAGCTGAGGGAGGTGATAATCTGTCCTAAAAGACCCCACTATTCCTGTGTTATTGAAGCTGTTAACGTTTGTGTGGGGCGGGCAGCCCTCCCTGCAGCAGGTGCTGGGGGGGGAGCTTGGGGTGGGAGCAGGGAGGGCAGCCTGTGGAGGGGCTGGTGCCCTGCAAGGGCAGTTGGATCTGAAGCTGGACTCCACTAAAACCCACGTGCTTGCTTTGCAGTCAATGACAGTGAAAGTTGGCCAGAGCCTCTGGGCTCTGCGTGGCTGAACTGGGGCTCCTCAACCAGTGCTGGGTGCCAGGGTGCTGTTCTCATCATGTCTCACCTCCTGGGGAGTGCAGCTTGGCTGTGCTGTCAGTAGCATCCCGCAGTTCCTTAGAGCTGCTTTCAGAGGGGGAAGGAAGGACACGGTGATCCCCTTGTCTGGGGGAGCAGCTCGGGATGCTGCCTGTCCCCCGTGCTGCTGCAGCACTGCCCGTCCTTTGGCAGCTGCCCGGCCCAGGGGCGCGGGGCCGGGACGGAGGG
>NW_009954113.1:981287-981680 GCF_000747805.2 Chaetura pelagica | reverse complement strand
CTTTGGGGGGGGGGGCGGCGCGGGTTGCGGCCTGCCCCCCGTGCTGCTGCAGCACTGCCCGTCCTTTGGCAGCTGCCAGTCCCAGTGCTGCTGAGCTGGACAGGAGGTGGCACATTCTGGCAGGACAGTTTTATTGACATTGCTCACCTCCTTGGTGCACCTTTGAGCTCCCTGGTCCAGGCAGAGGTTTCATACGTAGGGCTGAAGTAACACGGAAACCATCATTTCCTGTACATTACTTTCTCTCAGCACCAGAGGAAGGGAAATTATTAGCAGTGAAAAATGGGATCTGGGTGTTGTGGAGTAGCCATGGAGGAGCTGCTAAAGAGTCTCTGCAGAACTGGGGTGCTCCTAATCTGATCTGTCTGGACAAGGGGTCACCCCTGCCCCCCC
>NW_009954113.1:974487-980728 GCF_000747805.2 Chaetura pelagica | reverse complement strand
CGGGGGTGCTCCTAATCTGACCTGTCTGGACAAGGGGTCCCCCCTGCCCCCCCCCCCAGCCCTCATGAGCAGCATTCAAGTCCTTTGGTTGTGTCCTGGGGCTGCAGGCACCAGGAAAAGCAGCATCACTGGGCTTGTCTCCCCGGGTGCTGGCAGGAGAGCAACACCAGAGCTTAGACCACAGGATGCACCAGCAAAATGCTCACTTATCACACCCAAAAGTGGAGAGTACTGGTGACAGGGACCATGCCCTAAAGACTTAGATGAGGAGTCACACCACGTGTTTCAGGTGTTTGGATGTTAGGTGTGTGAAATGGTCACTTTTTGCTAGTTTTTTTGCACGTATGTGGCTGATTCAGCTGTGTTGGGTGGCAAGCTGGGGCATGGGGTAACATCCAGCCTCTCTGGTGCTGTCATACCCAGCAGCCCCACAGTGAGCCAGCACGAGCGGCGAGCGTGCTGCGCTGCAGGGTGGCCGTGTGCCTCGCTGCTGGGGGCTGGCACTGAGGCATGGGAAGCACCAACAGACAAAAGTTCAAGTCTTCAACCTCCTCATTTCTTACCCAACTTCCTGATGGGCAGCTGGAGCTCAACACCAGTCGTGTGTTGGTGCTTGGGTGGTGCCATCTCCTTCTCCTGAGGCGTGGGTGCCTCTGGCTGCGGAGCCCCAGCTGGCTGCAGCCCCATTTATTTGCAACCTTTCCTACAGCTTCTGTTGTTACCACAATCAATATCTGTCTCCCTCTGCTTCTGCCTTGACACGTAGTGATTTTTCTTTCTGTGAAGGTTTCTGAGTGATCTAAATTGAGGAAGGGGTGGATCACTTACAGACACAGCACTGCTTCAGATGCGAGAGCTACTATTTTGAGGGAGTATTTTAAGGTTTGACTCAACTTTAGCAGCTTCTCTGCAGGGAAAGCTGGGTTGATAGTCAGAAGTGGTAGCAGGTCAGGTGGTCTATTTTTAGAAGTGCCGTTTAATTGTCTGATGTTGTTCTTGCAGCACTCATAGCTGGATGGTTAGTTATTTTCTGTTGAAGTTTGTTACCAAAACCCAGGTCTTATTGCGTGCTTGTCTTTATTAAATAATAGATCCATTATACAGTCTTGGATCTCTGTTTGATCTTGATTGGAAGGGAGACCAGTGGTGGGGCAGAGCACTGGGCTCCTCTGTGTGTTATTGCCAAGTTCCATGTGTGCCAGGCTGGGTTCAGCTCCCACTGCTGTCCCAGGCTCTACTGCCCTCCTTGCCTGCTGCATCTTCATTGCGCTCAGTGGGTTTGGTTTCATGCTCTCATACTCCATCTCAATTGCATAAAGGAAATGTTCTCTGCAGCAGGGAGGTCCTTAACTAAATGCTTTTTATTTCTGTAAGCTGGTGATTAAAATGCTTTTGCTCTGCCTTGCTCCCCTGCTCTGTCACGGGTGTATTTGGTGTGTAAGGAGGCACCCGAGCAGCCCAGCAGCCTGTGTGGACATCAGTGGGTGTATGGAAGGTGCCTTCTCCACCCTCATGTAATGTTCATGGTGGGGGTGGTCTCCAGGGGGTATGTGTCTGTGGGGGGAGGACTGAGGCAGCCCTGCTCCTGCCAGCAGCTGTGCACATGGGATGCCCCCCCAACACTTAAACCAACTCCCTCTTCTCTTCCTAACCCTTGAGACCTGTCTTTGTGGGTATTGCTCTGCAGATGGATGACCCAGCTCCTATTTGTGTGGCATTTCCATAGCACCTGCAATGCCCTTTGGTTCTCCCAGGTGGCTGGGAGATGGAGCAGAGCTGGGTTAGATATTGCTTCTGATGCTGGGAAACACTGTAGGCTCAGATCCCTGCTCTGCTGTCATCTGCTTGTATGACCCTGGGGTCTCTTGGTCTCAGTGAGCAATATACTCCTTCCTCTAGAAAAGAGTGTGGGAGGCTAAATACATTGAAGGCAGAAAGGTCTGTGGTGACCTGCTCCTCCTTGCTCATCTCCACAGGCTGGGGATGGGTTGCACCTCATTTCTGTTCCTG
Organism: Chaetura pelagica; assembly: GCF_000747805.2. NCBI lineage: Eukaryota > Metazoa > Chordata > Aves > Apodiformes > Apodidae > Chaetura > Chaetura pelagica. The sequence continues at coordinate 978,718 of NW_009954113.1, read as the reverse complement.
GTTTGACTTGCTGTGTCCAGGTCACTGTCTGTTCAGTCTTGTCCAAACAGTGCTCTCTGCCCCTCACCCCTTGGTGGGCTGGTGATGGCTTCAGGTGTTCCTTAACTGGAGCAGGACTTCTGCAGTCTCCAAAGCTAAAGTGAAGCTCTCAAAACTAATCTGATCTCAGTTGAGGAATGTGGTCCCCAGGTAATAAAGCCCTGACTCTTGCTTTGGTGTGTGACTTGTTCCTTGCACAATCTGCTGCAGAAGACAGGAGCCAATATACCAAGGTTGTGTGCTGCATCCCACTGATGCAGTTTGCTTTGTTTAGGGTTCTTGACTGTGGTGGAACATGCTGGCTTGACTGAATAGTTTTAATTAGTTACATTCTTAGGCTGTGGTTTACTGTGCTGACTCACTTCCAGCTCTCTGATAACTTCATTGCATGACTTCATATCAAGGCAGAAGAACATAAACTAAAACCAGGGATGATGGCAGTGCCCAGGCTGTTCCTGTGGGCTTGGGTTTGGGGGCAAAGGGTGGGCAGGACCATGCTGGAGGTGAAGGAGACCCATCAAAAGCAGCCATCTGCTCCTCAGGCTGGCAAAGCAGTGGAAAAGGCCTCCTCCAGCCTCCATCCAGTCCAGAAGTGCAGTGCTCAGCGTGCTCTGGGTTTCCCCTGGTCCCAGCGAGGGCTCTGGGAGCTGAGCTGCCCTCGGCCCAGGTGCTGCCAGTCCCAGGGCTGCAGTCCTGCTGGTGCCCGTGGGAGAGCAGGAAGTCACTGCAGCAGAGCAGTGCCAGGCCCTGCACCCTTAGAAGTCCCCATCTGTGCATTATCTGTGGTATCACTTCCCCAAAGCTATTTCTGAAGCCTGGAGGTTCTCACTAACCAGCCTGAACTTGTCTTGCTTCATTGCCTGGCAGAGCTTGAGCACTGATGCCATGGGGTGACAGTGTGTCCTGTGCAGGGTCCTGCTCATCCTTGCTCCCAGCAGCAGTGGTTGGGAGCAGGGGTGATGGCTGTGCTGGGGTGGCAGGGCAGGTGACAGATGCTGCAGTCAGTGAGCACGCTGGAGCCTGGACACCTTGTGCCCAGCTGCTCCCTGCTCTTGCTCCTGGAAGCCCTCTGTGTGATCACCCTCTGCTGACTGGCTGAGGTTCAAAGCCCCTAGATATTCCCCTGGAAGTCGTCAGGACCTTCCCCTTTGCAGAGGACCTCTGTGCCATGCTCAGCATCTCCTTGCTGCCATGTGTAGTTTCTGACTTGCAGTTGTCTCCTTCCTGCTGTGCTGATCTCCTGGATCCTCCCCATCGGTTCCATGGGGTTCACCACCTTTGCTTCCTGAACTGAAGCATCAGGGCCAAATTAGACTGAGCCTGTTGTGGTGAAGTTTCCTGTCAGGGGAAGCTGTAAGCCAGGACTGCAAGGCTCCCTCAGGGCCTGGTGGTGGCTGGTGCCCCTGAGCAGCCTCAGGAGCTCCACACCCCCCTGCCCATGCTCCTCTGCCACCTCCTCATGCTGCTCCCTGCCCTTCCCTCGTTGCTTGACACTTGCTCAGTTTAGAAACAAGATGTTGCTGGTGCTGCTGAGCAGCAGCTGGCAGCCAGGGCTGGAGAGATGCTCTGCTGCTTCCCTGTTGGCATCTCCAGCCATGGGGGAGGCCAGGCAGCAGCTCCATCCCCAGCCCTTCTGCAGCCTCACGAGGTCTTTGGCTGGTGTTTCTCGAGGTGCTCAGAGGGGCCAGTCCCCCCAGACTGGGGTTGGTGGGGGGTCAGGGCTCGCTGCTGGGCCCACGGGGGCCCTGCTGCAGTGGGGGCTCCTCTGGCACCGCAGCAGGAGTGGGAGGGCTGGAAGGGGGAGCAGCAAGTTGCTGTTCCTCCTAATTGCTCTCCCACTTCTGTACTCCAGCGAGCAAAGAGCTGTGCTGAGCTGTGTCCCCGGGGACCCTGCCTGGTGCTGTCATCCCCAGCAGCTCCCCCGGGGCCCTCCCCGCGATCGGTCAATTTTAAAAGGCATCCTGCTCTGTTTTGACTCGCTCTGTCTTTCCTTTGATGTGAGAGGGATCCATTTACCGTTTGATACGGTGGAGGATGCAAGGGGTGTAGAAAAACCTCCTGAGCGGGGGAGGGAACCCCTCGGGACTGTTCCCCTGGGGTGAGCAGCAGGTTGGTGCAGCAGCAGGGCTCGGGCTGCCACCCGTGTCCCTGCTCCCTCGGCCTGCACTTTGCAAACAAAAACCTGTTGTAGCAGCTGAAGCTTCAAGCGTTGAGGGGGAGAGAACTGTTCATGCTCTGTGGGAGAAGCTGGTTTTCTAGAGCTTCTGCAGCTCTAGTTTGTGGTGAGCCCCTTGGAGACCAGGAAGGTCAAAATGCTGCCCCAAGGGGAAGTTCCTGCAGCAGCCCCATGGAGATGCAGCTCTGGTCACTGCTGGCTCTTTCGAGTATTTTTAAATTTATTTTTTCTTTTGCTTTAAGAAATCCTGCCCCAGACTTGCTACTAGAAACTGGTAATAAAATTTGCGGGAGGTTTTCCTGGTAGAAGATGTGGGGGTGCTCAGGAAGAGCTGCTCTTGTTTGGGTGTGGGGCTGTGCATGGTCCAGGGTTGCAGAAATGCTCTTGTTCTGCAGCCCTAAGGCTCTGAGGTGGGAACCCGTGGTTAACAAAGCTGCGTGCCAGCAGGCAAACCTGGGTGCCCTGTGCCAGTGCTGAGGTTAGATCCCAGAGGTGGGTAGGATGGAGCCAGGGTTTCCATGGGCACAGCTCACCATGCACAAGTGCTCCTGCACGAGGAGCACTTCTGTCCAGGGAGCTGAAGGTCGTGCTGGTGTCGATGTGGTGCCCTGCAGGAGCTGGGTCAGTCCTTTCAAAGCCAGCATTGGCCAACCTGCCTGGAGCTCTGGAATTCTGCTGTGTCTTTCCTGTCCAGTTTGCTGGGCTGATGGGCACAGGTGATGTCTCCTGAGGTGCCTTGTCTTTGCAGAGCTGAAGGTAGCACAGCAGAACAGTGCTCCTGTCCCTTTGCAGACCTGCCCAAATCCAGTTCTGTGGCACAAACCTGGAATCTTAGAATCATAGAATCATAGAATCATAGAATCTTAGGGGCTGGAAGGGACCTCGAGAGATCATCTAGTCCAACCCCCCTGCCAGAGCAGGGTCACCTAGAGTACATCACACAGGAACTCATCCAGGTGGGTTTTGAATGTCTCCAGTGAGGGAGACTCCACAACCTCCCTGGGCAGTCTGTTCCAGTGCTCTGTCACTCTCACAGTAAAAAAATTTTTTCGGATATTCACCTTGAATCTCCTATGCTCCAATTTACACCCATTACCCCTTGTCCTATCACTGAATCTTCCTCAAGGAGCTCTGTCCACAGCTGCATGGAGAGCATTGGCAAGGAACAGGGGTGCTGTGGGAGGGACAGCTGCAGGGTTCTTCAACATCAGATCACTGATAGCAGTTGGGGTGTCCTCTGCAGACAACTCCAGCAGGATGTTGGGATGTCACTTGCTTTGGTGTGGGCAAAGCCCAGTCTGGTGCTGGTGGCACCATCACTCCAGTGTCCCAGGTGGCTGGTGCAGCTCTGGCTCACCTCTGTGTGGAGGTGAAACCCTCTGACCACATTTGAGGAGCTCTTGCTAAAATGCTGGCAAGCTCTTGCCCAGGTTGCATGTCCAGCAGCCTGTCCTGGGATGTGCAGAAGTCCCCTGTGCTGTGTGGGTGCTGCTGTGAACCCCAAAACACCTGACCCTTTTGATGTGCTGGGAGCCCTTCATCCTTAGAGCTGTTAGAAGTTTTTGGTGGTTTTACCAGATCTCCTCTCCATGTCTGAGAGAGAAATTAGCCAGAATTTTGTGTTTGTGTGTCAGGCTTGGAAAGTGTGAGTGTGGGGGGAGCATATTTGTTGGGGGTTTTTTCAGCATTGCTGTGTGGTGGTGCTGGGTCACTCTCAGTATTGAGCTCAGTCAAAAGTGAATGTCTGAGGGGAGACAAGAGCTGGGAATTTCACCTGAAAGGTGACTTGAGTCTGATGCTGAAGATGAAGACTGTTTTTTTTTTCAGGTCTTTGTAGAAATAATGATGCCCAAGCACTGCCTTGCCAGCTGCTCAGGAATTCACTGGGGAGTTGATAATTCCCCAAAGGAGAGATGTTCATCTGCTGGTACTTCTGGATTCTGGTGTGCCCACCTGGATGCTTTTTCCCCGGAGAAAATTACCGGTTCAGTGGTGGTTAAACAGCTTCCCCTCCTG
>NW_009954113.1:970189-973895 GCF_000747805.2 Chaetura pelagica | reverse complement strand
TGTGCTTTTCCTGGGGGATTTCTGCAGTTCCCCCGGGGGCAGCTCGGGCTGCGCACCCCGGCTCTCGCTTCCCGCACCCTGGCTCTCGCTTCCCGCACCCTGGCTCTCGTTCCCCGCACCCCGGCTCTCGCTTCCCGCACCCCGGCGCTCGTTCCCGCACCCCGGGCAGCGCAGGCGCCGCCGTTGCTAGGGGAACGGACATTGATGGGTTAGAAACCCCATTCAGTGCCTTCTCCTCCTCCTCGCTCCCTGCTAGTTAAGCCACTGGGATGGATTGGAGGTTGGGAACACAATGGCCTTTCAGGTGGGAGCTCAAGAATATCTTTGCTAATGAAAGAGCTGCCTGAACTCTCAAGAGGTTGAATGAGATGATTTTTCCCCTCAATACTACTATGAAAAGCCAAGTTTACAAGCTGCTGGTGCCCCAGGGCCTCTTGCTGTGCCACCTGCCTGGGTAATTAAGACCTTTCAGGTTGCCATAGAGAATATTTTGGCCTGCAGTGTTGCATCAATTGGTATTTGGGATATTTCTGTTTAAAACAGCAAGAACTGGGAATGCTGGCTTTGTAAGGTGCACTGTGGCAGGTACAGAAGGGGAGGGCTTCAGCAAGCCCTGTAATTTGCAGGGTGGAGGTGCTGATGGAAACTCTGGCTGCTCCTTTACCTTTGGGGAGTTTAACAAATACTGTCCAGACATTTCTTTTTTAACAAGAACGGCCAGACTTCAGCAGCCTGCTCAAGGAGTACTGGGGTGTTATGTGGGCCAAGTCCTGGTCTTGTAACAAAGCAGGCAACTCCAGAGAAATTGTTCCTCAGTTACATCAGCCCAACAAGAAATAACCTGGCCTGTTCCTGAACTTGGTGCACGTGAGCAGGTGCTGTCACTTTAGAGGAATAATACAGTAAGGGGAATTAACCTTTGGTGCAAAGTGGTTTTGTTCTGCTCCTGGGAGCTTGCTCACCCTCTCTGTCTTGCTGAACCCCTTGTTGGTGGCCGTGGCTTGTTGAGGTGGTCGTGGAAATCAGTTCCTTGCTCAGAGAAGCCAAGAGTTTCTTGGAAATGACAGTTACTGCATGCTGATGTTTTCCTTGCAGTACCTGCAGGGATGTGAGGTGGGAAGGCAGCTGGAGAGCAGCGGGGGCTGTAGCAGCCGGGGGGGCTGGAACGGGGGCTGTGGGCATGGGAACACCAACCTGGGAGGAGGAAAGGCTCATGCAGCATCAAAGCCTTGTTTCAGTCGCCTCCTTTTTACTTCTGGGTGCTGTTGGGTGGTTGTTGTGTGAGCCTGTAGCTCTCTAAAGACATACCCAGTCTACTGGGGGATTGGTGGGTGGTTAAATACATGTTATGGAGCTGCAGGCAGGGGCTGCCAGCTTGCAGATGCTTGTGCAACGTGGGGATTGTGGCAGGAGAGCACCCATCTGCAGTGGAAGTTAGGAGCCTGCAGTGAGCTGATGGGTGGGAATAGCTGCTTGCTCAGCAAGGACAAAGCCTCCAGAGGCTCCTGCCATCCATCCCCACAGGTCACCAGGGTGGAGATGCAGCTGGGCCCTGGCACAGGAGGAGCTCACAGCTCCTGCAGCTCCCCAGGCACTCAGGCTGCAGGAGGAGAGGTAATGCTGTTAGCAATATGAATGTGCTGGGTTCAGCCTTTGCCATCCAGAATAATGTTGTAATGAAGCAGAATTATAATGTAATTATTATTAATGGTACTGAAGTTGGAAGGGGCTGACGCAGGGCGAGCAGCAGGGCCCCAGTGGGGCTGGGAGGGGAGGAAGATCCTGGAGCTGCTGAGGGAGGAGCAATGATGTAATGCAGGAAAACATGCAATAAAAGGGGGATTCAACCATCTAAATATGCTCTATTTGAGAACCACGACTGCAGCAAATTAGGATCCTGGCAGGGTGTAGAACGGATGAAGTTTTTTGGGAAACACCTTTTTGTGGGTGTGCGTTCCTGGAGTCTGGAGGGCAGAGAAGGGCTTCCCTGGGGGTGGCTGGCAAATGAGTTTGCTGTCCTGGGCTGAACCTGCTTCCTCTCCTGCAGTTCCAGTCTCCATAAATCCCAAGATAAATAGTCAGTGTGATCTGCAGTATTTTATGGGGGAACCATATTTACTGTAGGTTGAAAAGCTGCTTGCAGGGGGCTCTGGGGTCTCTCGCAGTCTGACAGGCTGCCCAGCCTTTGCAGATGGGAGCAGCCAGGAGATGTACCCTGCCATGGCAAGGTGGGCGTGAGGTTTCTCACATTACAGGGCTCTGGTGACAAGGGCAGGGCTGGGAAAACAGAGCAGGGAGAGCTGGTGGGAGCTGAGCTCCCGTGCCACCCTCCAGGAAATCTCCAGCGGGGCTGGGAGATCCAGGAGCCTCCGCAGCTTGGGAGGAGCAGGGACCTGTTCCTGGCACCTCCCACAGCTTTGGGTGCTGGTGAGGGTGGCTGGGGGCACCAGATCCTTCCCAGGCTCAGAGCAATGCTGTGGACTGGCAGAGCTTTGCAGGGAGGAGCAGCCTCCTTGCCCGAGCCTCTGCCACGTGCTGCTGCTGCTTCTATAAAAACAACAAACCTTTCCAAATATTTATGACTCCATCACGTGCTGAGGAGGGGGTGCCATGCGTTCAGGAATGGAAAGCCACCCCCAGGCAGCTGCTGGCTTCAAATGAGGCAGAATCTGGGGTGCAGCTGACTTGGCAGGACAGGGGCCAGGGCAGTGCTGGGGAGCAGGGGGGCTGGTGGGACCCTCAGGGTGGTGGAGCAGGGCAGTGTGGGGCAGGTGTGAGGGAGAGGCTGGAAGGGCAGCATGAAGGGGGAGGGGGTGGGTAAAACGAGATCTGGTTGGAAAAGCACCTCTTGGGCTTTTCTCACCCCAAACTCTTCAAACAGACACAGGTTTGTGTTTGCAGTAGCACTTGGGTGGCTTTCCAAGGAGCTCTGAAGGCAGCACAGCAGGGGAGCATCCCTCAGTGCAGGGTCACCTGCAGCATCTCCCTCTGATTAACCCTCCCCCCCAAAACCAGTCTCTGCCCACCAGCTCCCAGCCTGACCAGTGACAAGGCTCTGTGTATCTGCCTCCTCCTTCGGCACCAACAATTCTGGGCAGCATTTATGCTCACAGGAACTTTATTCTTCCTGCAAGAGGCTGCTGTGTGGGGCAGTTCTGGGTCATTTCTGTGACTCCCTGGGCTCTGCAGGTGTTGCAGGGTGGCTGAGCTGGCTTGGTGGGGGTGATGCTGCAGTGATGCTGCACCCAACTCTCCTGCCAGGAGAAGGGGAAATTTCAGATGTCTCAAGGGGAGACTGCCTGGAGGAGGGGTGGGATTTGGCATGGAGTTGCTGCAGCTCATGTTGCTGCCCTGGTGAGGTGGCCTGGCCCTAGAACATGTCAGTTTGTCACAGCTGAAGGGTGAGCATTGCTGTTTCTGCCAAGATGGGGTTTTTATTCCAAAAACCCAACCAAAGGCAGGCACGGCAGGTCTGTAGGGATGTGGAGGAGCTGTGTCTGTCTGTCTGTCTGTCAGGCTGGGGCTGCTGCTGCTCTGCGAGCTGGTACCTCAGCTCTTGGGTTACTAGAACCTTCTGCTCTTTCTCCCCCCAGCTGTGCAGGCAGCTCCTGGCTTGGCAGGGAGGCTTCTCCCTTTTTATCCTGCGAAGCAAAGGGAAAACAGAAGAGGCCAGTGTGAAGTGGAGAGGTTTGCTGAGGATGCACAA
>NW_009954113.1:944926-968876 GCF_000747805.2 Chaetura pelagica | reverse complement strand
GTAGGGTGCTCTTCCCTTTTTTCTTTATTAAAATGCACTGAATGTAAAGCTGCCTCCAGGCCAGCTGGCAGTGCCCTGTGCTCCCTGTGCTGAGGGTGGGGCAGGTGCTGGGCCAGGTGCAGCACCACGAGCTCGATGTAAAACAGGAGCCCTTGGCCAGGAGGCTGTTCTGCCAAACACCAGCCCTGCTGGGGGGCTGAGAGTGAGGGCTGTGCTGGGGGACTGGCTAAATTGCTTATCCAAATTTCATTAAAAATGCAAATGGATTCTTTCACTGGGACAGAGTTGCATTAAAAAGTAGGCCATATCGTAAACATTAATAAAGTAATATTGGCCAGCAGGGACAGGGATGTGGAAAGTGAGCCAAGAAAGCTTTTTGCAGAGCTCCATGTAAATAAAATGACTCTTTCTCTTCTCCTCCTCTGGAAGCTGCCAGCCCAGATATTGTTTTAATTGAGCACAGTAGCACAATTGTACAGGACTGTTGCCCAAGAAGAACAAATTTAATTCATGGCTTGATGAAGTTTTGTTAGTGGAGCAGAAGCCAAGCACACCAGCCACTTCAAGCTAAAGCAAAATTCACCTAAATAATAATTGCTTCAAAAAAAAACCCCAGACACCAAAAAACTACTAAGCAGGGCTGACTTCTTTCCTCCAATATGTTTTAAGACACTTCCCTTAATATAATGCTGCAAATAGTGTCTGATTTTGGCTTTCTCTGCTGATCTTGCTAATGTGCTGCTGGCTCTCCATGGCCATCATGTCAAATGGGTTCCTGAGAACATCCTACCTGGTGCTGAATCCTAGACTTTCCCTTGGGGAAAGCTGGGGCAGGGATAGATGGATCCCCAGGAGGGAGCTGCCCTGCTCCCTCCCACAGCAAGGTGACTCCTGTGCACTGCCTGTCCCACAGCATCAATGCAAACCTTGTTCTGAGTGGCTTTGGCTGGAGAGGAGTGAGCAGACCCAGCACATCTACATGTTGGAATGGAAATGTTATTTAATATCTTGTCTGTATAACATCAAAAGGAGTGCCAAGTGCACCAGAGATCTTGCCAGCTGCAGCCCTTTGAATGTCTTCAAGGCAGTAATGTTGGTGTATAATAACACGCAGTGCTCCAGACTGTCATGAGATAATGGGCTGTTTTCAAGGGAGGGAAGAACAACAAACCCTGGTGTCATCTCCATGCTCTCTCAGCAGTGGCTGTGGCATGTGGGGGCTGCAGCCTGGCAGGGCTTGTCTTGTGAGGGTGGGCTGGGGGGTTGCTGTGTGTGAGCCTGTTCCCAGAAGGGAGCCTGCAGCCCCAGCTGTGGCCAAGGTGAGCCAGGAAAGGCCTGAGCCCCCAGCTGAGCCCCTCTCTGCACACATACCCTGGTACCCTGGTGGGACCCACCATCAGTGTGAACCCTGTGCCCCTGCCAGGGTCCCTCTGCTTGTGCTCCTCTGGGATTTGCCTCCCTGGCAGGGTGAGCAGGAGCAGTACCGAGAAGAGGCAGAGCTGAGCATCCTCCTGGGTGGCAAAAGACTTTCTGCCCCTGGCACAGCTGGAGCTGCTGCACTCTCACCCTTTGTTCACTAAAACTGTTTTTGTTGTGGTTTGTTGGTCTGGTTTTGGTTGTTTTGTTGTTTTGCCTGCCCTGCTTCCCAGCTTTCCTTTTACCTCCTGGTGGGAGGAAAGGGTTTATTGTCAGCAGTGCTTCAAGGAAATCAGCCATCCCAGGACAAACCCATGGGGGTTTCTTCATTACATGATATGAAGTGGGGCTCAAAGTGTGGTGGGGAAAGGGGAGAGGCTGCAACTTCAGCAAGGGATCAGAAAGGTGTCTTTCCCTGTTTTATGGGAATCCATCTTGTCCAGCATCCATTGCAGGGAGGTTGACTTTCCCTGCCTTCCCAGCAGCACAAGATCAGGATTAAAAACAGCCTCGGAGAATTAACCTCATCAAATGAGCAATGTCTGCAGAGGGGAGCAGTGGGGCCTGAAAGCAGGTGAGGGGAAATGGGGCTCAGAGTGAAGGGAACTGAGGCTCAGAGCTGGGCTTTGGCTCTTTCCTTGCTGTGTCCTCCTAGTGCATGATGTGGCTTTTGCTTGCTCACTGCAGGTGGCTCATTATCCTTAAAGAGGTAATTGCTAATTGCTCAGCCACTGGAGCTGCACAGGGCTCCATGCTCCCCTTTGCCAGTCAAAACCCTGGCTGCTGCCACACCTGGGGACACATCTCCCAGGTATGGGTTGGCCACCTGCAACCTGGCTTTGTCTGGTGCATCTGCAGAGAGATGCCTCAGCAGGGTGAGTCCCTGTGTCACCACAATGAGCTCGTTGTCACTGCATAGTCCCCTCCTGGTAGGGGCCTGCCAGTCTTTCTCCCCTCTTTGCCATGGTGCAAAGGCCTGGGCTGCTGCTTTCTTACTGGGCACCAAATGGCTCCTGGAGCTGCCCCTACCTGGTGATGGGCACTTGTTTGAAGCATTTGAAGATGCCGTGGTGGGGGCAAGAGCTGCTGGTGGCTCTTTGGGGAGGTCCTTTGGTGGGAGCTGCCTGTGCAGAATGGTGTGGGAGGTCAGTGCTGCTGAGGACCCTGTGGTCCCTCCTCTGAACCTCCCCTTTGCCATCAGCGGCAGAGGTTTGAGACACATGATTACCCCAGGAGAGTGAAAAACTAAAGGAAACCCCTACTCTGCTCCAGAGCTGTTGAAGACGCCCCTGCTTTCTGCCCGTGGGCTCCAGGAGGAAGTGGTTGCAATAACAAGATAAAGTCCAGCAGGCTGGAGAGCAGCAGCTGCCCCATCCCAGCAGCCAGCTGCTGCCTGCACCCCGGGGCAGCCCATGGTGTGCAACGGGCTGCAGGGGAGCGGGGCCAGAGGGACACTGAAAAGTGTCTGGAGTTTGTCTTGAACGTTCCTGTGAGCCTTTTTTGATAGATCACATGCACGGGAGGGGTGTTAATGTCGGGAGGAGCTCTTTGTGGCTGTTTGATGGTGCTGCCAGGGTAGACTGGGGCCAGGGGTCCCTGCCCTCTGCAAGGGGCTGGTGCTGGAGGGCACTGGGACGGTGCTGCCGGGGTAGACTGGGGCCAGGGGTCCCTGCCCTCTGCAAGGGGCTGGTGATGGAGGGCACTGGGCTGTCTGGGGAGCTGCTGGGGAGGCAGCAGAGCAGGGCACAGGAGGGCTCTGGGCTGTCTGGGGAGCTGCTGGGGAGGCAGCAGAGCAGGGCACAGGCAGCGCGGGGCTGCTGGAACCCCAGCTCTGTGGCACGATTGCACAATGCAATGCAACATTGAGTTAAACCTGAGAAGGGAGCTTCCCCTTCCGAGGACCCTGCCTAAGTGCTGCTTTCAGCAGTTCTGTAATTAAGCTGTTACTTTTCCGGGTGTTGAGGAAAAACCCTTCAAACATCCCTTTGCAGAGAGCAAGAACTCCCAAGAAGCAGCTCATTGAGAAGAGCCAGGGCAGCAGCAGGGCACTCATTGCTCTTTGTGTCAGGCCCCAAAAAACAACGTTGCTGTTGAATTTGTTTTCTTCCCTGCACTTCCTGAAAAGCAAACAGCTGGTGCAGCAACTCCAGCGTGAGTGGCCGCGGTCACTGTTGTTCTCAATAGAGTCACTTTACAAACCTCCCCAAATTTAGATGAAGCTGGTTTATTTAAAGCCTGGTTTTTAGAAACACGGGGAGAACAAGATGACAGGCTGGCGTCTGGCAGCACAGAGATGCCTCTGAGGCTTTGCAGTAGCTTCACGTCCATGGTCTGCTCTTGATGTTGTCTTTGTCAAAGACCTTAAATTCTTTACATCTCTTGGGCTGGTTTTAAACTCCAGCCCTCACCTCACCTGGTGTCTGGAGGTTGGACAGGAGCTCCCGGGTGTCCTGGGGGGTGACTGGGAAGGAACAAACATGTGATGCTTCTGGCCAAGGGTGTTGGAGAAACTTCCCAGTGTGTCTGGGCTTAACTCTGAACCCTGCCCAGGCTATCGAGAGGAAACAGGTGCTTTATCTTCTGTGTGTGCTCAGCCTCAATTCCTCTTGCTGTCATCTACAGGAACAAGAAGGAGCTCAGTGTCCCTCTGGCTCTGCAGTGCTCTGCAAACTTCATTTGGGTATCAGAATTCTGAAGCCTTTTTGGCCAGAGACTTTTTCAGCACAGCAAAATTCTCACTCTGCTTTGAGTTCCATCTCTGGGTTTCATTGTGCTTCAGGTTCAGGAGGAAGACACAGTCTGGGGTGCACCTGCACCCTGAGACACCGTGGTGTAGAGCCCAGGATTTGTACAGGAAAATGCTTGAACTCCTGTTCTTTGTAGATAAGACTCCTTAACCTGCTTCCCTTAGTGAGGTGTCTCTGTTCCCAGGCTGGAGCCACCCGTGGCTCCTGGTGCACCACCAAGCCTTGGGTGGCCCCGGCTCTTGTGGGTGGATGAAACCAGAACGTTCCTGCAATAGATCTGTGCAGCTCCCGTCGGCATCCTGGGGCTCTGAGCAGCCCCTGCCCCTGCAGATCCTGCTCCAGTTCGCTTAGGGAACTTCCAGAGCCCCTCCCCATCTCCCTCCCACCGCTGAGGGAGTCTCCAGATCTGCTCCGTGCAGTCTGCAGCCCGGCTGCTCCCAACAGGCCGGTCCTGGGGCTGCAGCGTTTCGGTGACAGAATCTGTCACTCGAGTCCCCCCTGGGCGCGTCGCTGGGAAAGGTGCTGCCCGGGGGGCTGCTCAGGGGCTGCTGGGGCAGGGACACACAAACCAGCCCTGAGGACAAATGCAGGGATTGAAAAATGACCGTGGGCAGAGCTGGGAGGGTGGCAGCTGAGGTGGTGATGGTGCCCTGTGATCCTTTGCCAGCCTGGTGTCCCTGAAGGCTCTGGGCTTATTTGGAGGTGAAGGGAGTGTCTGAGCATTACTGATTGGTAATTAGCCCAGCCTCTGGTTTTGGAAAGGAGACAATGTTCAGAATATTAAAATGTAAGGGGGGGAGATGTGAGGAAGAAGATGGCAGTGAAGTTCCCTTCCGTGTCTGGGAAGTAAGTGACAAAGTTCAGCTGTAACCGAGTTACATTATTAGCACTTTAGGGACTGGGCTTTTATCTTCCCCAAATAGGATTAATACAGTGTTACAGAAGCAAATGTCTTTAAAGCAAGCCAGCAGCCATCTTCTGGGGCTCTGGGAAGTAACTGGGGTGTTGGGGGTTACCTGCTCCTGGAACTGCCACTTCACATCTGGCTTGTTCTCTGGGCAGGACGATCCTGCCAGGACACCTTCCCATATTTCTACCTCCTCCTAGGAGACTGACCCAGAGTTTCAATTACCATATTAAATTACCAGGTCACCAGAGTTAAAGTAGGCTGCCAAGTTTTTAATGATCTTCTCTTTCTTGTCGTGTACAGGGTTTTTTTTTTTTCCAAGCCTCCTTTCCATCCAGGCACTTTGAATTGAGACCATCTGTAACTTAACACATCGCAGCCGCACGCGAGGGGAGGGGGACAGGGAGTTCTGTAACTGGTGCAGGGTTTGGGAGGACTGCTCATCCTCCAGGGACTGCTGCAGCTTTCCACTGTCTTCCAGTGCCTTCGGAAGAAATCCAGAACTAATTGCCAAGACTTGTTCAGTCTGGTCCCTCGGGGCCTTGGTTAATCACAGGATGCTCATTTTCCTGGTGAAAATCTCTCGCTGGTGGAGATGCTGAAGGTGTTGCTGGGAGGCTGGGACAGGTCCTGAACCTGTTGTGTAGGTATGTGACCAGAGCTGGCTGCAGGCACCAGGGATGTTCCCAGGGATATCTCTGGGGACCCAGACCCTGTACCTTTGCAAAGGGACCAGGTCAGAGGGGGCTGCAGCAGCTTCCCTGATGCTCCCTGTGCCACTTGTCTAAGTTAGAAGCTGAGTTTGGCCACCAGTCCTGCATCTTGAGAAGCTTCAGCCAGCACTTAGATGCTTTTCCTCTGGCCCCTGTGATCCCCAGGGAAGTTGCCTGCCCCCACCATTGCAGGATGGCTCCATGATCTGGGAGCTGAGCCCATCCTGCTCCAGCCCAGGAAGCCGTGACAAACTTCTCTGTGTGCACTACTGTGAGGCTGGTAATTTGGGCTTGTAAGGAACAGGTTAGAGGGGATGTTAACATGGAGAGAAACAAACTCCAACTTGAAAAATGACCTGTTGGTGTTGCTGCACTGGGTTGCTTGGCTGTATTGAAAGAGGAGGCACTCGCCTGGTTCCCTCCTTGCTCAGGGACACGTGTGGGCACTGTCATGGCTGGTGCTGTTCCCCCAGCTCTGTGCAAAGGTCTGGGCAACAACACCTGGCAGAGAGAAGTGCCTGCAATTCCAGCAGGGAAACACATTGGCAGCTTTGTTCTTATTGCTTTGAAGGTCTCTGCTGGCCCCGGCCATGTCCCTGGGTTTGGGGAGTGGGGTCTGGGGGCTCTGCCTGGCCACCCCAGTGCAGCTCTGCTCCTGCAAACGGCCCCTCCAGGAAGGTCCCTGCAGGTGAACCCTCCTGCCAGGGGCTTTGGTTGGGCTCCTGGCAGTGTGCTCTGTGGTGGGATGGGGCTGTGTGCCTGTGCCACCATCCCTGCCTGCACCATTGGGACACAGGCATGTTTTGGGAAGCCAGGAGTGTTCCCACAGGGTTTTCGTCAGGATGCCAGGGAAGAGCAAGGCTTCTGGCATGCTTGGCTCACTGTTCCCCAGTAGATTTCTTTTTTTTGGTCCAAGCAATTAATAGAGAAAGCAGGAGCTGGGCTTTGGCTCTGTCCTGGGTGGAGGGAACCACCCTGTGCCGTGTCCAGGGAACCCTGTGCCAGCAAGAGGAGCAGAAGCTGGGGCAGCAGCATCACCTGCTCTGCTGTCTGGAGCAGCAGCCTTGGCCTGGGCAGCCCGTGTCCCTTGCAGTCCCCCACCCCATCCCTGGCAGACTGGATGTGGCTTTAGGTGTTTCTCTGGCACATGCAGTGGGAGAAATTAAGATCTTTCCTGGGTCTGAGCTCTAATGCTGTCATTGGCCCTGCCCACACCTATTCTACTGCTGTGGATGATTGATGCTCCTCACCCTGCCTGGCTTCAATACATCCATTGTCGTGCAGAGGATGTTGTCAATTCATTACTGGTATTTCATACAGAAGCTGCAGACTTTTTTGAATGTTTCTTTCACATGTGCTCAAATCCTGCTGGAAGTGCAGGGCTGGGCTCTCCATGTTTAACCCCTTAAAAATAAATAAATAAATTCAAGAAGTCTCACAAGTGAAGAGCAGAGTAGCCTTTCTCCACTGCAGCTGCTGTGGGCCTCAGGCTCTGCATCCCAGCCAGCCTGCTCTGGGAAGTGGGGCGGGCAGGGGCTGCTGGGCTGAGCCACAAGTGGGAGCTGGTGTGGAAATGCTGATGGGCACCAGACCGTGGAGACAGCCCAAGCTGGAAGGCTCAGTCATCCATGGGCTGACAGAGGAGAGAGGCGAGGAGGAGAGCAGGGTGTCTGCAGGAGCCTCCCAAAATACCCAGCTCGAGGAGCAGCCCTGATCCTGCCCACAAAGCCCCTCAGCTCCTCCCTGTCCTGAGGCATCAGGAACGTGGGGACAAACTTGTAATTCCGGGAGGAGCTGGGGTTGGGGTGAAGCTGGGGTAGCACTGCCTGGGCTCCTGCCTGCCTTTGGGCATTGCTGCCCTGGGAGCTCCTTGTCCCTGAGCTGTCCAGGCTCTGGCTGTGCAGCTCCTGCCAGCCCCCCTGGCACGGCCGCGGTGCTGCTGCTGGGAGTGAGCACGGGGCTAAATTATTCAGTCTGAAAGTGAATCTCTGTTACAGCTTGGTAGGGGAGAAATGCTGATGAAGTATTTAAAGTCTGAGATGATGCTCTCTCAGCCAGGACCGGGCTCTGATGTAAAATTAATGTGTCTGTGTCTTGCACAGACACAGAGCCCGGGTGCTGCCGGCCCAGCGGGCTTTGGGAGCCGGATCTGAGAGGGGCTTCTTCTGCAGGATCCTGGGTCTCCTCAGACACAGCCTGTTTCCAAGCTAACATTGCTCCTCTTCCCCTCCCAAAAAACGAAGGGTTGTTTTTCTTGGAGAAGCAGGAGCTCTCCCTGTAGGGTGAATGGGAGCAAAAAGCCTGGAGCTGGTACCCCATGTGCAGGCAGACGAGGAGCCTAAATGTGGATGTTCCCATCCGCCCTTTCCTAACAGGGATTTGCACAAAAGAGAGGATTCCTGATCTTCGGGCATGTAATCCCTGTGGCTGAGCTCCTTGCTGAGAGGGCTCAGCCCTTCCCATGGTACTGGGGAGGGCCATGAGGGGATGGAGGAGCAGGAGCATCCTCCCTGCAAAGAGGGGAAACAGCATCAGCCAGGGCTGCTTGGTTGGGAATGGCTGGGGAGCCCTGAGCCTGCACGTGTTTGTGTCCATGCTCCATCCCTTCCCAGAGCCCAGCCTGGCATGAGGAACAGGGCAACAGCCCTGCCTGTGCTGTGGGGTGTTACACCATCCCTGCCTTGGGAACTGCTGCCAGAGAGCAGAATGGACAGTGCCAATAGTTTTTATAATGGCTGGAAGATTGTATAGCTTTAAAAACATATACATCCTGCTGCTTGTACTTCAGAAATAGCAGGAATTGCAGTTTTCTTTTCCTGGTGCTGAATGACAGGTTTCTTTGTGAGCCTGGCCCTCACCAAATCTGTAATGAGCGTTTCTTTGTGCCGTTAAAGCAGAATTAACTGGGCTGAACAAGAATCATTCTCTTGGATTGAAAATCTTTGTAGCTGCTCAGGCAATCAGAGTCTCCTAGAGAAATAAGGCTGGTGAGACCTCACAGAGCAGGAGCCTGCTGTCTAGCTCACTCTTTTTCTTTTCACCCTTTTCCTTAAGAAAAACAGCTCTCCTTTTCTGTGTGAAACCCAAACCAGAGAAATGCTTCTTGCACTCCCTGCTTCCTGCACCCCTCTTTATTTTTTTCTTGAATCAGGAGTGTCTCTCCCTCTGCCCCTGTCCCCTCCAATAACCTTCCTGCACATCCTGGGATGCTGTGGTGCAGGTCAGCACCACTCCAGCCATGGGCACAACCCTGACTTCTTTCAAGGGATGAGAGCTGCTTGTTGTTCCTTGGGGTTGGTGTGCTGTGGTGGAGGCTGCCATGGACCTGGGGTAGGATTTGGTGTCTCTTGTTTCACGCTGAGGCCCAACGAGCAAACCAACACACACAGAGCCAGAGCATCAGCCTAGACTCACCACAACCCCCATCACCTCCCACCATCCCAGTTGCCTGAGCAGCTTCTTGATAGGTTTCTGTAGAGGAGAACTGCAGCCCAGAAACCCCAGAACGTGGTTGTTTTTACTGTCTCTCTGAGACCACTGAGGTCTGATGGAAGCTGAAGATATTTGTTGCATTTTAGGAGCTCCAGAAATCTTTTCACTAAAGCTGGGGATTAAATCCAGAGAGCACAAATTTTAGCTCCTCTCTGTGTGCTGTGATTAAAAGCTGTAAAGCACTGTTAGAAATTTAGGACTTCCCCTCCTGGAAATCTTCTTTCCCATTATTTTATGATTACCATGCTTCACTGACTTTGTTTGATGTAGAGGGTCCTATTTTTTGCTGTAGGAATGGAAAATTTTGGGCAACTGCTGGCTCTGGTGCATTAGGGCAAAGCTGGGCTAATGCACCTGATCCTGAGGGTTTGCCCAGTGCAGGTGGGTCAGCACAAAGCTCCTCTTAACATCTTTAATTATTATTATATTTTAAATTCTGTTTTCCTCAGTTTTGATAATCCAAATTCCAAGCTCTTTCCTGAATTTCTTGTTTTTAGGAAGTGGCAACATTATCCAAGTGAGAATTTCCACAGGTCTTAAGGGAGCAGCTACACACTGAGAAACGCTCGAAATAATCTTCGAGCTTCGTGATATTAGAACCATCTGCTGAGTCTCAGCTCCCTCAGCTCTCTGGGGTGGTTTTAGCTCCTCCCTGGGTTTGATTTTTAGATGAATCTTGTTTGATCCTTCTCCTGGCTCTGTTAACTCTCCATCTGTCTGCTTCCTTTGATGTACCATCTCTGAGAGGGTTCTGGGTGCCTCCAGCCCTCTCCCCTGCCCCATGGAGGTGGACAAAGGGCTTCCCTGCAGCGAGAACGTGTGTTCTGGGAAGGGATGTACTCGAGGGAGGCACTTAGAGGTGACTTCCCTGAATGATTCATTTCTTGAAGGACTTGGGGAAAAATTTATTAGCCCCTTCTTCAGAACATCAGGACAAGGAGTTCATGCAATGAAATTAGAGCAACAAATGGAGATGAAATGGAAGGCAGCGCCGCTTTCTGCAGCGGGAGCTGCCAGGCAGGGTTCATTCCTGCAGGAAGTCATTTGTCACAGCGTCTGGGTTTGTGAGGAGGGCTGGGTACCTTCCTGCCAGCTAACGACGTTTCGTGTGGGAGATGAGGCTAATCAGATCTCATGTGGCAGGCTCCGAGCTGAGAGCGTGCAGGGGTCGGGGAAGGATTTCTCATCTCGAGCCAGCCCTGCTCCGCTTGCCAGGCCCGATGTGCCTTTGTGCTCTCCTGGCATTTCTAAACCCTCAGCTGTGGGCTGATGCCAAGGCCTTGTGCAGATGGCTGAGAGCTTATGTTGGGGTTGTGGTGGCTTGGAGGCAGCTTTGGGGCCGTCCTGACTTTCCTGGGCTGTGTGGACATAGTGCTTTGGGTGGCACGAGGCCATTGCCAACCCTCTGCCATCTGTGACCCTTTGTAGTTGTCCAGCTCCTTACAGGGAATGGATCCACACAGCGTGGCTGGGGCATGGGGCAAGACAGTTTCTCCCTCTAGAAGATGCTTCTGGCATCCCAAAAATCTGATCCAGAGCAAGCTCCAAGTACGCTGGAGAGTCAGGGCTCCAAAGGACCCACAGGACTGGCTGCTGTGTTGGACAAACACGAGTCCTGGCAGAGACAGCTCCAGTGCTTGGCTCTGCTGCTGCTGTGCTGCTGTTCAGGATGGACTGAGCAGTCTCAGACACTTGGAGTCTGCAAACAAAACGTCAGCTCTGAGACTTTCCTGGGCTTTCATATTCCTGGGAATACCTGTGCTCACACTGGGCTGGCTCCCCATGTAGCCTGATGCCTGTATAAGGAGCTTTATAGCTTTGATAAAAGGCTTTTCCTGGGCAGAAGCCACTGAACCGGGAAGCATTTTGTATTCTAAGAGCAAATCTTTCAGCGTTGTTGTATCTTTGGGCAAACTGCCCAAGTGTCTGCTTTGGGGAGAGCATCTGAATGGTGACAGAGCATGTGAGGTGAGCTACCAGCTCTTTGGTGTTTGCTTACATTTTGTAAACAGAAGAAAATGAAATACTCTGAAGGAGAAGTGGGGTGCACACGCTGGGTGATGTGCAGCAAACAGGCTGTGTCTGCTGCCAGGAAACCTGATGGGACAAAGGTTTGATTTTGGCAGGATGGCCAAGGCTGCTCCTGCTCCTCCCCAGCTGCTGCCTGGGAGAGCAGCAGAGCCCTGGGGCTGCCGGCCGTGGGAGCCCCTCACATGGGTGGGCTTCAGCCTCAGGCTGGGACTGCTTCTGCAAGCAGAAGTAAAGGGGGACCTGGCTCCTCCACTGCCCCCAAGAGCCCAGGGTGAATAGGGACATCCCTCTGACCAGGGCCACAACACCCAGCCTGCCCTAGCCAGCTTCAAGGG
Organism: Chaetura pelagica; assembly: GCF_000747805.2. Classification (NCBI taxonomy): domain Eukaryota; kingdom Metazoa; phylum Chordata; class Aves; order Apodiformes; family Apodidae; genus Chaetura; species Chaetura pelagica. Next base: position 957,235 of record NW_009954113.1, on the reverse strand, counting down.
ACATAAATTCTTCCCCTGTCACTCTGCAGCATGTCTTCCTGTCCCCTCTGACAAAGAGGCTTTTTCTGGAAGCATCAGAGGGTTGAGGGGACACTCCATTCCCACAGAAGTAGCTATACCATAGTGCCATAGTGACCAGCTGCAAGGAAGTTCTGGCAGGGCTGGAGGAATGTCACCTCCAAGATCAGCACTGAGCCTGCAGCTCAGAGTCACAGACTGGTCTGAGTTGGAAGGCACCTCTATAGGACACCCAGCCCAACTTCACTGCAGTGAGCAGGGACATCTTCAAGCAGAGCAGCTTGCTCATCTTGGTCACCAACTATGGGTCTGGGATGACCAAAGTCTTCAGCAACTTGGAACCTTTCACCCATCTCCTTGCAGCAATATTTCCATGCTCAGCAGTGCAGCCCAGTGCTGGGTTTGTCCCTCCTGCCGTGGCTGAGGCCTTACCAGGGACTTCTGTCTGCTGCAGTAATTTGCAGTGATGTTCCCAAACATGCAAACATATAACTGCTCCCAACTGCAGGCTGTTGAATAAAGCTTTAATTTGCTGGCCTGTCTCCCTGTGCTCAGCAGCCTGGCTTGGCTGGCTGTCAGCAGCCTGGAGCTGATGGATGAGCAGCCTTTGCTTCCCCTGGAGGTTCCTTCCCATGCTGGAGGTGCAGCTGGACACGTGCTCTGCAATGTTCATGCACTTGGAACACATTTTGATGAGGTTTTTTCTGGTTGACAGGTTCTGTGGTCAGTTTGGGAAACTACTTGATTTTTTTTTTGCAAGGATTTTTGAGCAGTGGTTTATGCTAAGAAGCCTTTAAGTGTATATATAAATCTATATTTATTTATTTTTTTTTAAGCATCACTGTTAGTGTTTTCTATCTTTCCATCCTTCAAAACAAGGCTAGTTCCCAGGGTTTGAAAATACTGCTTCCCTGTTGCTATTATGGTTTCTTAGCTCCAAAAACCAACCTTCCTTCCCAAACTGTATCAGGATTACAGGGAATGGAGATGGGTGGTCTTGCTCTGATGCTTTGGTGCAGGTCCTCCAGCCCTGTGAAGCTGTGCTGGGGCTGCTCTCAAAAATGTCCATTCTGAGCTCCAGGGCTTTGCCTCATGTCTTTTGTAGAGTTTTGTGTCCTATGCTTCACCCAAGGCAGAAAGGTGTCCCCAGATGCCATGGAAATAGGTCTACAGAAGAATTTAGGGCCAGTAAACATTCTTGCATTATGCAGTAACATATGAAAAAGGTTAATGTTTCATTTTTGTTGTATATAAATGAGCCAGGACGTTTGTAGCTCACCAGTGGGATTTGATAACTTTATTATCCACATAATAAGATTTACAAATCAGCTGCCTAATTAGCAACCTGGGAAAGCTGCTGCACGTACAGCAGTTTCTAAACTGACAAAGACAGGCCTTAAAATGCTGAAGGGTGCTGGGAGCAGGAGGGGGATGGCAACACCTGTCCTGGCACTGGGCAGGTGGGGACCAGCCATCCCTTCCCAGGGTGATGCTCTGGGTTAGTCACAGGAGGAGTGATCTGTCACATCTTCTTGTGTCTGTTGGGCAGGATGCACGTTGAGGAGTTAAGGCAGGATTACTGGCCTAAGCTCCCCATCCCAGTTAATGCTACTGGCCCTTTTGCATGGGTTGACTGATTGCCCATGAAACGTTTGAGCTGGATCCCTCCAGGGCTGGCAGCTCTTCCTGTGAGGTGTTGGAGGCAAAGCCCACTCTGTTTGCTGTGGATGCATAAGGAAGTGTTGCACTTCACCCTCCTCCCAGGGCCTGTCCTCACAGGCAGTATCAGCAGGGACTGCTGGAGAACCTGCTGGACCTGCTCCATGTGCAGTTGCCACAAAGGTGACTTGCAGGGACTCAGGGATCATTTTCCTAATTGAACTGTAACATGAACATTTTGAACACCAGGCAGTGATTTTGCCACTTGAAGAGGAAATACTGCATTTCTAGTGTGTTCTTTAGGCCCCTCCTCAAAGGGCAGGAGCTGCTGTGTGTATTTAACGCTGGCTTTAACCATGAAGCAACTCAGGGAAACCTGAAAAGAACAGGGGAGAGGCTGCAAGAAAAATCTGGGGTGGGACTGAGCTTCTCGGGCCTTGGTTTTCTGGCCTTTCTTGTCACTAGAAATGGGTATTTCAGCTCTTCTGTTCACACGAGTGGAAAGGTGAAGGGCACGTGCTGTGCTCTGGGTGCTGGGGGGGCAGGAGGGTGCGGGCCGGGCGGGGGTCGCTGCCCCCGCGGCTCTGCCCTCTCCTCTCCCTCCTGGCTTCCCACATCCCCGTTCTGCGTCCCCTGTTTGCTGCCTGCCGAGTGAAAAGCGTCAGGAGCAGAGCGGGGAACCCGCTGCGGGTTCTGCCCGTGCGCGGCACAACTGAAGGCTTGGATTTATGTATTTTTTAAATTATTTTTAGGTGTTAAAATCCAACGCGTTTGGCGGGACCTGCTGGGAGGGCTGCGGGACCTGCTGGGAGGTTGCGGGACCTGCTGGGGGGACTGCGGGACCTGCTGGGAGGTTGCGGGACCTGCTGGGGGGACTGCGGGACCTGCTGGGAGGTTGCGGGACCTGCTGGGGGGACTGCGGGACCTGCTGGGAGGTTGCGGGACCTGCTGGGGGGACTGCGGGACCTGCTGGGAGGTTGCGGGACCTGCTGGGGGGACTGCGGGACCTGCTGGGAGGTTGCGGGACCTGCTGGGGGGACTGCGGGACCTGCTGGGAGGTTGCGGGACCTGCTGGGGGGACTGCGGGACCTGCTGGGAGGTTGCGGGACCTGCTGGAGGGGCTGCGGGACCTCCCGGGACTGCGCTGGCAGAGCCGGGCCCCTCCCGCCTGCCCCGCACGGGCATCCAGGGGCGCTGCTCTTGGAACCGCAGTGAGAGCCAAAAGAGGGGGCTCGGGTTTCCCGTTTTCCACCAAGCGAAGCCCAAGGGAGAGCCGGTCCCGGGGTCCCTGCCGAGGGGAGCGCGGGTGGGGCTGCTGCTGCAGGGGCTGGGAAGGAACCAGTTGCCGAGCCCTTCGGGAGGCCTCAGTGATGCCTTGGTTCCCTCAGCCCTGGGAACAGAGCCCAGCCTGTGTGCCCTGGCACCCCGGACACACGGAGGCAGAGGGAGGGTCTGATGTGGGCAGAGCCATCGGGGTGCTCTGTGCTGGGCAGGACAAGGTGATCTCCTGTGAGCAGGTGTCACCTGTGGGTGAGCCATCCCTGCTGGAGAGACCAGCATGGACAACTTCTGCTTTGTCCCTTCTCCAGATCCTGTCACCCCAGTGGTAGGAAGGTCATTTTCCCCAAGCAGGAACAAGTATCACCATCCCCAAAGTGCAAAAGCTGCTTGGGGAAGCACCAAAGGACCTGCTTGTCTGTCTGTGCCTACTCTACAGGGTCAGGTTTGCATCCAACAGCCTTTGTATATGGCGTGGATGAATGGCATTGGGAAGTTCAGCCTGGTAGCAATCTTGTTTCTTCTGTTGAACTGAAATCATTCCAGCCCCGCTGGGAACCTCACACCACAGCCTGGATGTTGGCACCACTGCGCAGCCTCCAGCACACTCGGACCCTTATTGAGTTTATACACACACTTCAGGACAAATCTTTGCTAATAGAGTTCTAATTTCTTCCTTCCTGCTTCCCAGATGCTTCTGTCTCTGCATACAAGTGATAGAAACAGTGAACAATGTTTTCAGTGTATTTATTTGTTAGAACCAGAAGAGCAAGTGAGAGGTCCTGAAAGGGGAGAGCTCTTGGCAGCTGTTATGATTCTCAAACCTTCTGGGTTTGTGTTTTTCACAATTAAAAATGTGAAAAGGAACATGGGTCTAAAGCTGGGTGTGGCAGGGTACAGTGAGGGGATTGGGATTTTAATGGTAAATGTCACTTCCCTTGTTCCTTAGGAAAAGTCTCCAATAGTGATGTGATTGCAACCTGCTTTGTTTCTGTGCTGCTCAGTTTGTTTTATGTGCTAAGTTCCTCAGAACCCAGCACACAGCATCACCTCTGCCAGATGCTCCTTCATTTGGTGTAACTGCAGCTCCTGGGAAAAGGCTGTGGCAAACAAGAGGCTGAGCTTGGTGCCCAGGGTCTCCCAGACAAAGGCAGTCTTGGCACAGCTTTGCTTCCTTCCCAAAATCAGCACTTGTTCCCTTTGCTCCCTCCCTGCCTGGGCTCCTTTCATTCATGGTGGTGCCCTGGAGCTGAGGTCCCATCCCTTGGGATGGGGCAGGGTGCAGATGTGGGGATGGGGCATGGTTGGTCCTGGAGGGGCTGGCACCCAGGATTCACTTATATGGGGTGTGAGATGGTGCCTCAGTTCCTAGGAACTGGGACAATTGTTTTCCAAGGCAGTGGTGCCACCTCCAGCTGCAGGGTGAAGTGGGCTGAGACCCTCAGAGAAGGACCTGGGCTGTCAGCTGAAGTTATCTGCAGGGCCCAGTGGCCTTTTTAACATCTGTCACTGAACATAAGGTGCTTATTTGGCATTTAGGGGAAAAGTTAGCCTATAAGTCCAGCACTTTGCACAGACTGCAAAAATACTGCTGGCAGCTTCAGGTTTGCATGTGCTGAAAGGGTTTGGTGGTTTCAGGGATGTGTGTTTAGTGCTGGATACTTATGCTTGAACGTCTGGGTGATGGCACGTTGGGATTAGTTTCCCTGTGCTGTTCCCAGGAAGATGACTCTGTCATCCACGTGCGTGAGGAGAGGAAGATGTATGTGTCTTCTGGTCTGGCAAGTGGAGGCTGTGGAGATGCTGAGGAAAAGCAGAGCTGTGGGAGGAAAATTGCCCACCTGTTCCCATTGGTACAATCTTCCGTTTTTGGACACATGCACTTTCCAGCTCAGATACCCACCAGTGCCAGATTCTCCTTTTTATACACAGCAGTGACCAGGGTGCACAGGGAGTGCAGTGAGCTCAAAGCCAGCAGAAGGGTTCCCAGCCCTCCTCTCACCTTCACTCAACACTCTACTTCTGCTCAGTTTTATTGAAGCACCTGGTCCAGCTGGCAATTCAGTCGGGTTTAAACATCTGCCACGGGTTTACTTAAAGAAAAAGAAAGTTTTCCCATCAGTCAGATGTAGCAGCTTTTCTATTTTCCAGGCTCTGGGCTCACGTGGTGCCAGTCCCTCCAGGGCCCCTGACACTGTTGCTGTCTTCTCTTTGCAGTTTGCTGCTTCGTCGTGCACAAGCGCTGCCATGAGTTCGTCACCTTCTCCTGCCCCGGTGCTGACAAGGGCCCGGCCTCTGATGTAAGTACCTGCTCCAGCACCTCCAGCCAGGGCACAGCGTGGGGCTTTGTGGGTCCTTCTGTGCCACAGTGACTTGCTGGTGTTTTTCCTCCAGCTTTCTTGGCGAATGACACTTCTGGGCTGTTATTTCACAGGCTTTTCTAATGGGTTGTTATTCATAGTTGTGTGGGCTCTCATATATCTTTGAGGCTCTTAAACCACTTTCAAATCCCCCTCAATGTGCTCTCAGCAGTGCAGGGGGAATGTGCAGGAACACAGAGATGCTCCCATTTGGGGACAAATCTGCAGCCTGGCCCCACCTCTTTTTTGTCCCTTGAGTCGCAGTCTCAGTTTCCCCATTGGTAAAATGACATTTCAAGTCTCTGCCACCTGAACCCAGGTTGTAGCCCTGGGGTTAATTAACATGCAGGAGGGGGGTGGCAGGGTGGCTGCTGCAGGAGCCAGCCAAGGACAGGGGCTTCATTTCAAACTGATGCAGAGCTGGAGTTTTCCTCTATTGTTGCTCATAACCACAGTGTGGATCCAGAGCGACCTGTAATTGTGCCAGAGGCTGGAGGCATCTGGTGTGTAGCCGTTGGAGCTGTGTGGTTTTTCAGTTGCTGCATCAATCTGGTAACTGTCTTTCCTTTCACAAACATAAATATCCAATGAAATCTGGCAGAAAGAACGAGTTTAATTGACTGTGTTTGTTTGAGCCTTGCAGTGTGCTCGCCGTTCCAGTGGGCCAGGTGGTTTTGCAGAGCTGGTGAGGGCAGAGGTTGGAGCACTGAACTGCCTACCCCACGCTGGGCATCTGCAGGGCTGGTGCTGTGGTGCCAGCCAGAGCCCAGCCTGGCCTGCAGCTTCCAGTGCCCTCCAGCTGCTGCCCTGCATCCCCAGAGCTGCTCTGCTTTGTGGGTCATGGAGCCCAGGGGGATGGGGGGGGAATATAATAAAAGAAAAAAATTTCTAGCTCTGCTCCTTGATACCTGTATCTTGTGGCCCTTCACAGTTACTTGAGAATCAAAGAGAAAAACATGAGCGTGCTGCAGAGTGCTGGTGGTGTACAGGGCTGCTTAATTCTAAGTGCCTGAGTAACACCAGTTTCTTAAACAAAACTCTTCTGTTCAAAGTTAAGTATGTGCCAAAGTGCTTTGTGGGGTGCCTGTATCAAGCTGATAACCCTGGGGGAGGCTGACGTCTTACACCTTCTGGAGCATAACAGAATAACCAGAGAGCAGGGAAACGTCAGCATCTCTCTCTGTTACTACTGACTAGTCCTGCTTTGGAGGAGTTTTCTGTTTGATCGGGTTGTGTTTGAACCTCCTTGAGGAGAGAGAGAGAGAGAGAGTGTGTGTGTGTGTGTGTTTAACCTTGCCAAGCTGACTGAATAGGAATTTTCCGTCTAGGAGAGGAGGACTAATTACACTGCAGTGATAGGTTCTCCAAGTTAAAACAAAAAATTAATTGCTTCTTGCAGTAGAGAATGAAGCTGTAGCTATAAATGCTGGGACTGCAAACACCGGGGCTGCTGTCACGCTGCATCACCCTTCAGTCATAGCAGGGGTGATTGTTTTGATGGCTGAAGATGTGATGGTGGGTCTGTGCTCTGGGCAGTGGCCCTGCTGGGGACAGCAAGTGTCACACAGCCCTGGTGGCTGAGGGCAGTGCCCTTGTTACAGTTCACTCCTACCCCCAGCAGCAGGCTGCCCGGCTGTGGTCTCTGCCCTGCATCCCCCAAGTGAAAACCAGTGAGTTGTTCTGGAGAGGGTGGCCAGCCCCGACCCAGCAGGGCCACTGAGGGACTCTGCTGTGTCCCCTTGGCAGCTCTGACCCCCTGGTGCCCTGCTCTTCTCAGGAGTCAGACCGAGCACACCGGGTCAAGCTGAAGTTCTCTGACATGTGGCAAGGTCTTTGGGAGCTCGAGTCAGGCACGTGTCATGTAATGCACTTGGCAAACCTAATTATAGTCAGAGCTATTAGTAGAATGCAAAATTATTTAAATGGTAGACAAAATAATCGTTAAAATGACCTTCTTTGCATTATCCTGTTAAAGGTCATCTAATCAGGATGCATTAATAAATATCAGTTGCTCTAGGAAGGCAACAGGCCAGTGTAGCTTCATTTCCATTTTGGATTTTGTTGTTGCACCATTTTCAGTGTTAGGAGAGGGTCTGTGATGCTGCCACCACAGCACCTTTGCTCTTTCCACGCTCTATTTGCTGGAGGCAGAATCATTTAATCTTTGTCTTGGGCTCCTCCTTTCTCAAAAAGCTGCAGAGCAGAGTGATGTACTGGTGATGTGTTGCTGCCACTCTCTGAGGACAAGACACTCCACAGGGGGTGGGTCCTAGAGGTGTCATTGAGTCAGAGCTGTCTTCACAGCATCAGTGCATGGTCGTTATCCCTTCGTGCACAGCGTCCAGATCTCAGGCTGACACATGTAACAGGGTGCAGAGAGGGTCAATCTGCTTCTGAGCTTGATTTCTTCTCTAGAGTATTTGGGACTGGCAACAATTAGCAATGAGGTGTCAGCAGCAGAACAAGTGAAGGTGCCATTTGTACTACCTGGAAATTAGCAGCTCCTTCGAGTTTCTCCTTTCTGGGATCTCCTCCCGTGGGAAGGGATCTCCACTGCTGGGTGCTCCCTTTGCCCAGGATAGGGCATCCTGGGATTATTACCAGGCTCTGCCTGCCAAGGGTGGAGGTGAGATGTGCAGCTGCCTTCCTGAAGATGCCAACCACCCCCTTGCCCAGGACTTGTCTTAGAGAGTAGCATATCTAGGTCTGGTGCACAAGCAGATCTTCACAGCCTTGCTGCAACTTGCTGCCTTCTGCTGTCTTGCTAATTAACTTCTCCAGCTCTCATGGTGTGCCATCTGCCCCTCGTGAGGGCACACGCCACTCCCGCCGGCACAGGCAGCCGGAGAGAGTTCCCATGGGATGAAGATGTATCTGCCGTGCTCCCTCCCAGCACCTTCTGGTGCTTCCCTGGCTCTGCTGGAGCCTGGCTCTTTCTCCTGCCAGCCTGCACATGTCCTCAGCCCTGTAATTGAAATCTCTTCTCTTGTTTGCTCGGTGTGTGTGTGTCTGGCGACGCCAGTTTCCATTGCAGCCTTTGGCTAATGGGGGCATTGGAGGGGATGGTTGGGTCTGAGCTGGGTTTGTGGATACCAGGAGGGCTGTGGGGTGGGAGTGTAGCCTGTGCCACCCAAGTGGCACCCTGGTGGGGCTAGAAACAGAGCATCCTGCAGGCAAGAGGTGTTTTTTGGGTCTTGGTGCTGTTTTGAGCAACCTGGAGGGTGCAGAGTGCGGGGAAAGCGCTGGGGGAGCCTGGCTCTGCTGGGGGCTTATGCTGTAATGAAATGACTCTCAAGATACCTGAAAGATAACAAGCATTTCTAAATGATGTTGAGATTTCTAAATATGTTGTTCAGGGGCCAATAGGAAAGCTGTGGAGGGACTTTATTACAAGGGTATTTAGCAGTAGAACAAGGGGGAACAGTTTCAGACTGACAAAGGGTAGATGCAGATGAGACCTTAGGAAGAAATTCTGGGCTGTGAGGGTGGTGAGAGCCTGGCCCAGGCTGCCCAGGGAAGCTGTGGCTGCCCCATCCCTGGCAATGTTGAAGGGCAGGTTGGATGGGGCTTGGAGCAACCTGGTCTAATGGGAGGTGTCCCTGCCCATGCAAGAGGTTGGAACTTTAAAGTCCCTCCAACCCAGACAGGTGTGGGATCCTATGAGATGCTCATGCTGCTCAGGGGAAAAAAGCTGAGTTTGTCCTTTTTTTGCTGCTTGGTAAGAGAGTGTGTTTTGTGTGGTGTGGGCAGCAGCAAGAGAAGAATAACTGTCATCCACATCCCTCTGCAGTTGTCTGACGAGCAGATGAGATCCCTTGTCAATAAAAATGTATGGACTTGCTGGGAGCTGTCAAGGGCAGGGTTTGTCTGCAGCCGTGTCGGGCGCAGCAGCAGCACAAACTGCGGTGCTGGTGCCCGTGGCCGCGGTAGCTCCTGGTGGGCTGCTGGCCAAGCTTGGGGGCTGCTGCCCTCCCCCTGCTGCCTTCCCTGCCCTCGGCGCTGCACTGGCTGAGCTTCTCTGTGGCTGTGGTGCTGTATGAGAGAAGAATGGCTTTGGTACCACTTACTGGTGCAGCAGTGTCTGGTCATGTTTAATGGTTGGCGGCCACCGTTGTCTTCAGTTCATCTTCCCCCACCATCTCACCTTGGTCTGGTAACAAAAACTGGAGTGTGATGATGCTGTCTGGAGCTCTCACGCAGGCCCTGACCCAGCTCTGAACAAGCTAGGATGTCCCTGGAGGGAGCCACAGTGTCACCTTTAGACTCAGTGTCAGGCCACTCTGGTCCCTCCGCTGTGAGTTGTTCCCTGTGTACTGGGGATGGGATTTTCCCCAGGGGAAATGTGGGAATAAAGTGTGAAGTGTTTAGTTTAGTTAGAAATCCACTGCCTGGATTTCATTAGGTGCAGACAGTGAGCTGTTGCTGTGCTTGCTGTGCTATACACTGCTTAAATTGCTGTGAAATTCGCTTTAAAATAGTCGCTTCACATGAACTGTGTTAATTCTTCTTTGGAAGAGAGAATGCAAAGCTCTCTCTGCAGTGAGGTGTGGAGGGCAGGGGTGTGTGCTCTGAATCAAACCTCTATGGCTGTTCTGTAGAATCCAGGAAATTTTGACAGTACCAAGGATTAAAATAGCAGCAGCCATGGGTGCCATCTGGGCTGCCCGGGGTGCGCGGGCGCTGAAGGACGAGCCCTGTGTGGGGTGGTGGCAGCTGGGGACAGCAGGAGAAACCCGAGTGCCCTTGGTGTGTCACTTCTTTTGGAGATGAACCCGAGAGAGCTGGATGTGATTTTAGAATGTTTTATGGCTTAGACAGCTGGGCCTGAGGAAGGGTCTGGTCTTCCTCTTTTCCCACCTCCCTGCCCCAGGAGAGGCAATGCCTGTGTCCCCTCCGAGCCAGGAAGAGATGAATTTAGTGCAGAATCAAAGCCCAGATGGCTCCAGCGCAGCGTTTGCAACTCGGAATGACAGAGCAGTGCTGCCCTTGCCAGGACGTGACTTTGCAGGAGAAGCAGCTGAAGCAGAAGGGCCTCACTTGCCAGCCTGGCTGTGCCCGCTGCCGTGCCCAGTCCCTGCGCGGCGCCACCCCCAGCGCCCGCTGCAGAGGAGCAGCTGGGTTCCCCCACGTTGTCACCCTGACCATGGCACCTGGGGGGTGACAAGGGGTGAGTGGTGGTGGCTCCTGCACCAGTGTCTCCATCAGGGCTCAGTGGGAAGCCTGCATCACCTGTGGGGACATGCAGCCAGCCCGGTGGGGTGTGACCCTGGAGAAAGGCAGAGGGATTGCGGAGCTGGAACGGGCAGAGATCCAAGTGCCTCGAAGGCCACGAGTTGATTGCTCACTCATGAATATAATGTCTTGTGTTCCCGTGAGAGAAGAAGAGGTGAGAGAGGCGAAGAGCCACGAGGTGCACACCCAGCCACCTGTGCCCACCATGGGACAGCAGGAGACAGCTCAGGTGGGAGCAACTAGACGTGTGGGGTGTTCTGGGGCAGCCAGGGGCTGCGAGGTTTGCTCTGCAAGGCAGGGATGTATTAAGGCAGGGATACAGTATTGCACTGGCTCGTTTCAGACCAGGAACCTGCTGGTGGGACACAGAAGGTGGTCTCCCCACTGATGGGACCAAGTCAAAGTCAACAGCTGCTCCTCTTCATCCCTGGCTCAGGCTTTGACTCCCTCGTCTGGGCTCACATCCTCAGGCATCCATCCCTCTGCTTGGAGGATGGCAGATCTGCAGCAATGCTGATTAGAAAGGTCAGACCCTCTCAGAGCAGTAAAACACTGCTGATGGCCTTTTTCACTTCAGCTCCAAATAAAGCCTTTGCAGGCCTGTTCCTCAGCACTGGCAGGAGGGAGGAGGAGCAACCACTTTTCCTCTTCTTAGCAAACTTCTTTTTAACCATTCTTGATTTAAATCTCTCAGCATCTGCATACACAGTGATCTCGTCATCCCTGTCTCTGTGGTACAAAAATAGTCTCCTTGTTAAACAGCTTCAGCCTTGTTCGAAAATGATATCCAGAATTCCCAGATCCTGGCATCTTCTAAAGCACTGGTCAAGGTGAAGTGGGCGCCAGCAGAGCAGCTCTGCCTTCCCAGTGCTCGGCTGCCTCTGGCATCCTGGCACCCTTTGGGGTCTGGCTGGCTGGTTCAGGGTCTCCAAAAGAGCCCCTTGGAGCTGGGAGCAGGGGGTGAAGCCTGGGACTCCCCGTGAGGGCTGTGGAGGCTCCTTGCTGGCAGGGTGGGGAGGCCAGGGGAGCAGTCTGAGCTCCTGCAGCTGCTCTGTGCCAGGAAGGGCTCAGTGAACACTTTGCTTTCTACCTCCAGCTTTTTTAGCTCTGGGTTCCAGTGGGAATTTAAAAATCCTTTGCATGAAGTGGAAACTGTCTCATTTTGCTTGAAGCTTGTGTTTTTTTATGAATGACTAAAGCTTTCATATGCCTGAACAGGAATATCTCTTTCTAGAGGAGAGCACAGAATTGGGAGCACTCGGGGGCGATTCCTCCTCGTGTCACACATGGGGGCTGGACTGGCACGTGGCTTGAGCTGCCTCCGTGTCCCCCTGCCACCCTCTCGTCCTGCTGCAGTGCAGGGTCAGCAGTGCTGGAGGTGCCCCAGCACCCCTGGTGCCTTCCTCTGCAGCAGGGCTGTGGGTGCTGTGCAGGGGGCTCTGCAGGGCGCGTGGTTCGGATGCTCAGGGTCACTTGATGGACTGGCTTTTTGGGAGCAGAAGACAGTTAATCAAAGGCAGAAGACAGTTCCTGTGATGCATCTGACACACGAGCTCCTGGGCAGAGGAGTGTTACACTCTGATTCTGGAAGTGGTTTGCTCAGGGTTAGATGTGAGAGATTTTTGGTTTCAAGTACAATAAATGTGCTGAAACATGTATCTAATCCCTTGCACTTAACAGATCTAATTAAATGGAGCTCTATTACTTGTCTACCTTTCTGGTATCACTCAGGTTATCAGTGCTGCTGTGAAAGAGTGGACAA
>NW_009954113.1:939235-944858 GCF_000747805.2 Chaetura pelagica | reverse complement strand
CATCAGTGATTAATGCAACCCAAAGCTTCAGGGCAACAGCAGCAGGAAAATTAATTTCAGATGAAGGTAACGTATTGGCAGCTACGTTACAGCTCAGTTCTGACTCCACTCTTTATTTATTTACTTGGCTCACAGTGCCCTGAAAAGGTGTCTTTCCTAACTCCTGGGCACCCTTCCAGTCCATTAAAAAAGCCAGTCAGCTCAAATGACCGAGCCAGGAGCTGTGCCTCATCCCCAGCCCTTAAGCAATTAACCTGAGATGAAATTAAGCTGCTGCCACTTGCCATAATCCCCCCTTGCCTGTCTGGGTGCTGGTGCTGAGCACCCGGGCAGGGTCCCCAGCACCCTCCTTCTCAAAGCCACACTGCTCTGGGCTGTGTGCAGGAACAGCTCAGCCCACCCCAGCCTCAGCCTTGGTGTGGCTGTGGTCCCAGTGGTGACATCTCTGCCCCTCTGGGGTTTCTCCAGCTCCCAGGACGGGCAGGGAGGAGCAGGCTGCTCCTGGGGCTCAGTGTGTGCTGCCCCAGCTTCTCCAGTCTCTCTAGTAACTGAAAGCAGTGCTGCTCTGGAGTGAGCAGATAAGTTCTGTTGCTTAGTCCCACCTAATGCATGACTTTGTGTTGTCTTAAAGTTGCTCTGCATTGGGCTGAATAACCCAGGCTTGATCAAGGCTTCCAGAATTGCCTTGTCTTGCATGGAAGATACCAAGAAATAACAAATCCCCAGTCTAACCTCAGTCATTTGTTCTGGTGGTTGGACCTATCTCTCTGGTGGGAAATTGATTCTCATTTGAATTCATTTGGCTCTAACTTCTGTAGCCTCATGTTGGAGTCCAGGAGCCCTGTTTGTGAGGCTGCAAGTGGTGTCTGGGATAAGCCAGGCTCTCCTGGTCTGGGATGCTCTGCTCCTGCAGACAAGTCTGCTGTTGGCTTTAAGAAAGCTCAAAATATTAGTCTACCCTAAGCAGGTTGATTCCCTAGGAGTGTGCTGGGGAGGGGCTGGCACCACAGCACAAAGGTGTTTACCTGGTAGTCTTAAAATAGATGGAAATCATGGATGGTTTTTCTGCTTGGCCCCACTGGGTTGGCATGGAATTTGAGTAGTGTCCAGCCCTTATGTTGGTTCTTATGTACCAATTTCCCCTGCTGTTTTCTAATGCTAAGACCAAGTTATTTAAAAACAATATATCCCCAGACAAGCCAATGCATTTTGTTTTCATTGTTATGGCAACACATATAAAGAGTAATAAAGCTGGATCTTGGTGACTGTTGGAAAAGGTCCACGTCGGTTGGTGGTGGTTGAGTGGAGCCCATTCCCAGCAGCTCTGGAGCCAGCTGGCATGTGGCATGTGGAGAGCAGTGGGGTGCCCTGCCAATGCTTGATGCAAGTTTATAATATTTATCTTTTATTTTCCTCCTAGGATCCCCGGAGCAAACACAAATTTAAAATCCACACGTACTCCAGCCCCACCTTCTGTGACCACTGCGGGTCGTTGCTGTACGGGCTCATTCACCAGGGGATGAAATGTGACAGTAAGTGTCTGCCTGGTGGCTGCAGTTTCAGCAATAGAGGGGCTCTGGCATCCCGAGGTCCTGGGCACCTGAGCTGTGGCAGAAAGCTTGTCCCCTCTGCCACCACTGCTGGCACCCGAGGGGCTGGGCACATGTGGGTACCTTCTTACCTCTCCTGGGAGGCTCCTGTAACTGCTGCAGGGAGAGGGAAGGGAAAGGCATCCAGCTGGGGGATAATCCTGCCAGCATCCCCCACATCCCTCCTGCAGCATCCCTCCCCACGCCCCCTGCAGCATCATCCTCTCCAGGTCTCTGTTCTCTCCAGCGCTGGCTCCGAGTGACACCCGGTGGCCGTGGCAGTGGCTGCTGCGGTGACACAGCCTCCCCAGCAGGCTTGGGTCTGCACACACCTCAGGCACGGGAGTAGCTGAAGAATTATTGTACAGGGAGGAGAAAATGGGGGATGAGGCTGGAGAGAGAGCTGAGCTATTGTCACAGTTAATCTGGTGCATCCCCATTGCAAAGGGCTGTGAATGCCCAGCACCTACCTGGCTGGGGAGCAGCGGTGCTGCTGCTGCCACGGGCTGCCCTGCTCATACCTAGAGGAGCTTGCTGACTGTTGTGGGAACACTGTATTCATTATCACCTTCAAAATGTTGCCAAGTTAAAATGAATTTCTTTAAAATACACTCTTTAATATATGTATTTATATATTTTTACATGTATAAATGTTTATCCAGGTATCTGTGTGAATGCATAGATGAGTAGTTTTGATTGCCCTTTATCAGCTCCTGGTGGATTCAGCTGATTACCCAGCCCCATGGGTGCGGTGGGAGAGAAGTTGGATAAATCAGCAGAACTCAAGTTGTTAGAGTAAGGGCTGAAATTCCTGTGGTCTCTGTGGGCAGGACCCAGAGCTGCAGGTGGAGGGTCCCTGTGTCCCAGCAGGGCCCTGCTGGGGTCTCTGGCTGCCCGTGACATCCCATTCGCTACGTGTTTATCCCAGAATCCCTCACAAACATTTCAAAGGAGGATAAGTTCTTCCTCCCATCCCCTCTGAGCACCCCGTGAGCAGGGCTGACCCCAGTGTCCCTTTCCCCCCACAGCCTGCATGATGAACGTGCACAAGCGCTGCGTGATGAACGTCCCCAGCCTGTGCGGGACCGACCACACCGAGCGCCGGGGGCGGATCTACATCCGGGCAGACATCGAGAAGGACGTGCTCACCGTCGTAGGTGGGTGACCTGCCACCCGGGCACAGCCCTGGTGCAGCGTGTGCACCGTGCCAGGCACAGCAGGGCTGTGCCCGGTGCCCCCTGGTCCGGAGCAGGAGCCTGGCAAGGCAGGCTGTGGCTGAGAGTCCTGCCCTGGGCAGGCACCAGCTGTGGCCTCAGGGGCTAAAAGAGCTTTTCCAGTTACAGACTTTTCAAACTACTTGTCAAATTTCAGCATCCTGGGAGGGCAGGGGAAGGTCCCTCTGTTGAGCTGTGCCATGTGAAGAAGTTTGTTGTTTGTCTTGTGCTGTCCGTGTGATGAACGTCCACTTCCTGCTGTTCCTTCCATGCCCTTAGAGGTACCTGGGCCCTTAAGGGTCTTGGTGGGAATCTCAAGTGGTCCTTTTATCTGACTAGAGCTTTGCAGCCTTCTTCCACCAATGCCTCCCCCTCTGTCCAAGGTGTGTGCTGCCTTGGGTGCTCAGGGGCTGCTGGAGCAGGCTGGCCCTCTGGTGTGGGAGCACAGGGGATGCTGCAGGACATCACCCCCTCTGCACTGCTGTGGGGAAAGATCATCATTCTTTCCCTTTCCTTCCTGTTTCTTAGGTTACCCATAGAAGCTGTGGCTGCTCCATCCCTGGAAGTGTTCAAGGGCAGGTTGGATGGGGCCTGGAGCAACCTGGGCTGGTGGGAGGTGTCCCTGCCCATGCAGGGGGGTTGGAACTGGATGATCTTTAAGGCCCCTTCCAACCCAAACCAGCCCATGATTCCTAGCCCTGAAGGACAGCTGAAACATGGTGTCATGCTCTCAGGGCAGGCTTTTGAGTGACCACAAAATATATCTTCCCACGAGCTGCAAGCATCTCACGAGACAAGCTGCATTCTTCTCGAGCCTCTTGTCCCCTGCGTGGAGAGATCAGGCAGGAGATGTGACTCCCCTGTGGCAGCTGCTGGTGCTGCAGGTGCTGGCAGGGGTGGGAGGTAGGAAGAGCTCCCAAGGCAAGGCAGGCACCTTTGGAAGAACTGGGGTCTGTCTCACGGAGGTGGAGGCTGGTGCTGAGCCAGGGAAGCGATCTCCACGGGAGGCTGCCGAGCTGCTGCTGGTTATTCACAGGATGAGTTAAGACCGTGGGGTGTGAAATGCCACCAACCAGCCCACGCTGCCAGGGCCTGCTGCCGTGGAGTGGGTGGGGGGGGTACCAGGCTGGTGACACTGGTAACAAGCACCAGATCCTTCTCCATCATCCCACCAGCTTTGGCTGGCTCCTCCTGGAGGGGTCTGACTTCCAGCATCCCATGGGGTGGCTGGGCTGGCAGCAGGAGATGCAGGGGGTGGCCTGAGCTGGTCCCTTAGGGCGATGGGAGGCCCAGGGGAGTGTTGGTCCATGCTGGGCACAGTAGCTCCCTTGTGGAGGTGCCCAAGGGTGGGCAGGCACTGGCATGAGTGACCACATAAGGAACCTATCAGAGTTCTTATTCATAAGGAAACGCTCAGGTGTGATCTGGGAGGATGGAGAAGAGCCAGAATCCTTTCTGACCTAGAGAGCCATCAGAAATGTTTATTTTTTTTGTTTCATTTGTCCTTAAAGAAGAGCTTCAACAAATCACATGGCCGTTCACAACTCCTGCTTCCCAGGTACCTTCCCTGCAGGGACAAGGTGGGACTGCTACCAGTCCCACTGGAGGCTGGTGGGAAGCAGAGCTCGCCCTCCCGTTGCTCCAGAGCCCTGTTCCCACAGCTCCAAAGGCAGGGGAGAAACTCCCCTGGGCCTCTTTGTTTGTTTTTTTCTGTGCAGCTGGATTTTCTTTTCTTCAGCTGGGTTTGAAAGACTGTTTTATTTCTGGCCCTTTATGGAGGTGTTGGTGAAAACAGATCATCTGTTGGCTTTTCCAGAAAGGCAGGGAAACGTACTGTGTTCCCAGGCTCTGCTGCATCGCTGAGGAAGGAGTGGGAGCTCTTGGAGAGAGGAGAGGCTGTGCAGGCTGCTGAGGGAGGGCTCTGCCTTCCCCAGGCCCCCTGGCACGTGAGGGGCTTGGGATTTTCACCCCAGAACTTGGAGGGGAGGTTGGAAAGACAAGGTGGTACTGCTACCAGTCCCACTGGAGGCTGGTGGGAAGCAGAGCTCGCCCTCCCGTTGCTCCAGAGCCCTGTTCCCACAGCTCCAAAGGCAGGGGAGAAACTCCCCTGGGCCTCTTTGTTTGTTTTTTTCTGTGCAGCTGCATTTTCTTTTCTTCAGCTGGGTTTGAAAGACTGTTTTATTTCTGGCCCTTTATGGAGGTGTTGGTGAAAACAGATCATCTGTTGGCTTTTCCAGAAAGGCAGGGAAACGTACTGTGTTCCCAGGCTCTGCTGCATCGCTGAGGAAGGAGTGGGAGCTCTTGGAGAGAGGAGAGGCTGTGCAGGCTGCTGAGGGAGGGCTCTGCCTTCCCCAGGCCCCCTGGCACGTGAGGGGCTTGGGATTTTCACCCCAGCACTGGGAGGGGAGGTTGGAAATGTCTGCTGGGACCCACAGAGATGTGGGAGCTGCATCCTGCTGCCATTCCTGGTGCCATCACTGGCTTTGGCTGCTCGTGGGGGGGGGCACAGAGATTCCCCCTCCCCCAGTGAGTATTTGCTTCAAAAAAGGCAAGAGCCCTGCAATAATGACTGGGTTTGTATCACCGGGCTATAAAACCTGGCAGGGAGAGGCCAGAGGCTGAAAACTTAGCCCTGGAGTTGTGGCCAGGGCTTGCTGGGGAAGGCACGGCCGGGGGGTCTGGGTGTGTGAGCACCAGGGGCTGCACGGGGGGGTCTCTGGGGGGGCTGTGCCAAAAAAAGCCACCAGTGCCTGTTCTGCAGGACCTGCCTTGGCTGCTCCCCCACCCCGGGTGGCCCCTGGGGACACGACTGGAGGGCAG
>NW_009954113.1:910850-939170 GCF_000747805.2 Chaetura pelagica | reverse complement strand
CGGGGGGGGGGGATGGATCGCCCGGCACAGGTTCTGCTGGTGGGGCAAGATGTTCTCTCCGTGGCAGCAGGTGCCCGGGCAGCCCAGCAGGGCTTTCCCGTGGCACAGGGCAGGTCCCCGGGCACTGGGCAGGACGCGGTGCCTGCAGGTGGCAGCACGGGCACGGCAATGCAGCCCTGGAACACACAGCTGTGTGTTTTGTCTCTTCTCTCTCTGACATTTTAACTTTTTGTTGTTTGTTTGCTTCTTGGCGACGCGAGCCTGTTCCTCCCGAAGGGACTCACACTGTGACTGTCTCTGCCGGGCGCTGCTGTCCCCAAACTGTGCCCGGGGCAGCCCCAGGGCCGGGGCTGCAGGAGGAGCTGGGGCTGAACCTGCCTGGCTGATGTGCAGCGCCTGGCACAGCCTGATCCTGCCCCCAGCACGGGCTGCCGGACACACGGACTGTAAAAATTACAGTAATAACATTAGAAAGATCCAAATGTCAGTATTTTTAAACCCATTCTGAGTTCTGAAGAGCCAGGGTGAAGCTCAGAGCACCTGCACCAGTTCCTTGGGGAGGGGGAGGCTTCGGGCAGGGAGGGCAGGGACTGGGATTCAGTAGCCAAACCCTCGGATTTCTCAAAATCCCCAGAAGGTGCCCAGGACAGCCCTGGTTGGCTCTCCATGAGGTTCTCTTCCATCTGCTGTGTCATTTCATTACCCAGCAGCGTTGTCCTGCCCGCTCGGGGGGGCTGGGCAGTGGGGACCAGCCCTGGGAGGCTGAGCAGGGCAGGGGGATGAACTGGAGACACCCAGGACTGGGGTTACAGCTTCGCACGTCTGCAGGGCTGTGCCCCGAGCAGCAGCAGGGACCTGCAGAGCTGCCCTTGCTCATTAGCTTCCCACCTGGGCTGGTAACGAGTCCTTCTGTTGAGGACAGCTCTGTGACAGCTCCCACGCTGTTCATTGACTGTCACTGTATGGTGGGTGCAGCCTTGTGGCTGCAGTCAGAGCCCTGCTTTGCCGTGGGAGGCTGCTGAAGCACTGGGATTTACTGGGGCTCCCAGGGATTAAAAATGTGTGGCTTTATTTGTGGACAAATAAATGGCACTTTTGTGCCATCAGCTCCATGAAGCTGGGGAGAATGTGCCCCCCAGATCTGCACTGGGGACAGGGCTTGCAGATCCACCAGCCAAAGGTGATTTCCAAAATACAGGGTGTTTCTGAGGGCCAGGATGGATTTGAGCAGCAGAAGAAACGTGTTTGGGTGTCTAATATTTCAGTGCATCTGGGTTGGCTGGAGTTAAAAGCAGTGAACAGACTGGACCCAGGGAGTGAGTGTGTGAGGCTGGAAAACCCCACCTAGCTGGCTGGGAATGCTGATTGTGGCAGCAGCTCTGCTTGCTGAGGGTGTTGTTTTCAATAATGATAAAGCACCCTTGCAGTCAGTGCTGGGCACAGGGACTGGCTCCCTGGAGCATCCTCTGGAGCCAGCAGCTGGGGCTGCCATGGGCTCAGCTTCTCCTCCCCAAAGGGGCTCAGGATCTGTAAAACCTGGTGCATGTTGGCATGTCCTGTCATGTGCCAGCATGTCCCAGTGGGAGTTCCCTGCCCTGAGCTGGGCATCAGGCTGTTTGCTGTTTATCTTAGGGAACCAGTGGTCTGCAGGGACTGAAGTGCAGAAAAACCACCCACAGGTGATGCTGAGAGTTCCGGGGTGTGTGGGGGAGATGGGGAATATTCAGCATAGTTTGTGACTTGGGCCTGTGCCCTGTCCTTATGCAAGGGCTTCTGGAGCACAGGGATGCTGTTGGATTCCCTCCTCTTTCTTGGGAGTCTCAGTAATATCCTGATGTCCCTGGTGGCCCTTGTGGAGCCAAGGCCCCCATTAGGGCCCGTGGAGACGTGGCAGCAGCTCAGGGTGCAGCTGGTGCCCCCCGTGTGCCAGCAGCATTGGCAGAGGCTGCCAGGACCAGAGCCTTGCTGTTTGCTGAGCTGATGAAGTAAAACATTGACCAAAACTGAAACCAATTATGCTGTGATTAGATAAACGAACTGGAGGT
Organism: Chaetura pelagica; assembly: GCF_000747805.2. NCBI lineage: Eukaryota > Metazoa > Chordata > Aves > Apodiformes > Apodidae > Chaetura > Chaetura pelagica. The sequence continues at coordinate 937,125 of NW_009954113.1, read as the reverse complement.
GTGTTAATTAATAATCACCAGCCCAGGAAGGTGCAGCCATAATGAGTCCTGTGCCTTTTCTCTTGTCTAAGCATGTGCAAATATATTCTTCTGCAGAGCATTAATTAAATGTTGCAACACACGAGGGTGTTAATCCGAGCTCTGGAACGGGGCTGCTCCGGGCTGGGATGGTGTGAGCTGCTGGAGGGAGGAAGATGAAGGGCTGCAGGTCAGCCCAGGAGCCTTCCCCTCCCCACACCTGCCCGAGAGGTGTGAGATGGGAACTGCCACCTGCCAGGGCTGAGGAGAGGTGATGGGGCTGGGCTGAGGTGCTTGAGCTCCAACCTCTCCTTGCAGTGAGCAGGGCTTTCCAAAGGGTTGTTCCCTGCTGGGCAATGGGAAGCAGAATTCTGGCCCTGCTTGCTCAGGGATGAAGGTAAAGGATTTGGCAGCCAGTGTGAGCTGTTGTGGAGAGCGGGTGGGAGTGGGATTTATTGTGGGCTTTTTTCTTTAACATAAAAGTGAGCCCCCATATGGCACTGCATATTTAGCAAAAAAACTTTCTGGTCTTTATTTATCCAGCATATGGATCTAACCTTCCCATGGAAACCTGGGAACCAGCCACAAACAGACATGTGTCCCCAGGCAGGTGATGGGGCAGCTGCAGCCCTTCCATGTGGCCCCTCCTGTGCCCTGGGTGGGAGGCTTGGGGGGGTGGGGGGCAGGCTGGGAGGAGGGGAGCAGACCTGGGGCTGTGATCTGCCTTCCCTGGGAGCTGTTGATGGGACACCAGTACCCTTCGCCTGCTGCAGGGCTGGTGTTACCTCAGGTGAAACACAGTCCTGGAAGGTGTTGTCTGAATAATTCATTTGGAAACTGCTGCAAATTTTGCAGGGTAAATTATTGAAATATCATTCAACCAGTTCTCCCTGCCCTGGCCCTACAAGGCAGAGTGGGGGACATCTCATTCCCATGGCAGGGGAGCAGTGTCCCCAGGCCAGCACTGCCCCAGGTATTGGGGGGCTTTTCCTCCAAGAAATCCCCCTGAGTATCATCACCTCATCCTGACCCCACCCTGAACAAGGGCAGCTCCTCAACTGTAGTGATTTTAAACCAGATGCTTTAAATGGGTTTGTAATGTTCTTACTCATCACTATTAATAATGATGCTACTACTTCTTAATGATGCACAAAATTGTCAGAATATGACAGATGTAAAACTATTTCCCATGAAATTTAACTGTCAAAGAGATGCTGTAAAAGGTTGGAGAGGAGCACATTTTTCCCAACATGAGGTTATCACTGCTCCACTTCTGGAGGTCTTTATTTTTCTTTCACTTAAGTGTTGATTTCTGCTTGAAAAGTCAGGAAGTTGCTTAAGGTCGAGCAGAAGCATTTTGCTTTTTTAAATGAATAGATAAGATTATTCCCATTAATGAAACATTTAGGTCTGCCTGCTGAGATAATAACATGAGGTAATCAAATCTCATGCTTCAGGGCATAAACTGATTGACCATGAGGGTCAGGAATTATTTTTCCTGTTCCTTAAAGAAGTGAACAATGGCCTGAGAAATGATGAAGGCTTCTTCATTTGTCCCCAGAGGATGTTACACTGGCCTTTTGGATGGTGAAACACGAAAAGTCAGAGCGTTGAGCCAGTGTGACATAATTCTGCATCTTGTCCCTCTGGTCTGAGTCCCAAGAGGCAGCAGCTCCTTCCAGCCCCGGGTTCCTTCTGCTGCTCACACTGTGGCTGCTGCCCTCGGAGGGTGGGGGAAGAGTTGTTGGGGGCACTTATTTCTAATGCACTTTTGTGTTTTCTAAATCAATAACATGATTATAAAGATTGTTTTTTTCCTCATCAAAAAGGCTCAGATAAAAGCTTGTAAGGGTGATGAAAAAATACATCATCCTCCCCTCTGCTCCGGGGTGAGGGAGGGGAAGGTGTTCCCAGCTGTGCCAGCTCAGAGCCTTGGCAGGGGCCTTGGAAATTAAACTCATTTCTTAAAGATTCCCCCCAGCAGATTGCAAGCCTTTCTGCCTGGATGGTACAAACCTTTCTGCAGAATATTTGGACTGAGAGTCCAAATGAAGCCACAGAATAACTCCTGTGCCTCCCCAGGGGCACAGAGCTGGTATTCATGTCCAGACTTCTTCTAAAGAGTTATTCATTTGTTAAATGGCACATGAGGGCAGTTGTCAGGACATTATAGAAATGAAGTCATGCTGCTGGTGTCATGGCAAGTGGTTACAGGTGGAAGGAGCTGCTGAGCTGGGCCCCAGGGCTGTGTGTGTTCCTTGATGGGTTTGTTGCAGAGCAGGTACCACACGTGGGGTCTGTGCCCTCCCAGCCCTGGCACTGCTGAGAGTTCCTGCCTGTGCCTCCTGCTGACCCTCCTCTCCTCCTCAGGATACAGGGGTGAAGCTGCACCCCAATGAACCTCACAGCAGAGCTGCTGGTGTGATCTGAGGGGATTTCAGACAGCACTGTGTTCCCTGTTCCAAACATGCCACAAAGGGGAGTTTCTGCTCTGGGCTTCCTTGCAGGCAGCTTTTCCCCTGGTTGTGGCTGTGCTGCATCATGTCCCATCAGACCTTATCTCTGATCCCTTTGCTCAGGCTGAGGGAAGATAAGACCTTTCTCCCAGAAGACAAACCCTCTTTGACTTAATCTAGGGAAATAGACTGAGATCACCCTGATTGTATTTCATCTGTCAAAGCTGCATCCAATTACAAGAAGTCCAGGTCACCCACAGATTTGTTCTCCCCTCCCCTGCTCTTTGTTGGGCTCCTGCTCCCCCAGGAGATGCTTCAGCTCCTGGAGCTGGGGTGATGCTGCTGAGCCTGCATGGTTCCTGGTGGCCTCCCCTGGTCCCGAGGGGACCCAGAGGAGAGTTCAGCCATTGTGCTGGTGCTTTCTGGCACTGCTGTCCCCTGTTTGTGGCTGTTCTGGGGCTATTCCTGCCCTCCCTGGGAAGCACCATCCCTGGGAAGCACCATCCCTGGGAAGCACCATCCCTGGGAAGCACCATCCCTGTGCTCCTGCTGCTCATGACAGAAAGATGCAGATCAGCACAGTTCTGCTTCCCAAGGTGCAGGAGGAAAGAAAGCAGCTTTAAACTGTTTAAAACTGAGAGCAAACAGCAAATCATCCTATCAGGAAGTGAAAATAGTCTCTGGAGTCGATCCCTCAGCATTCCTGGTCCCTTAGAGCTGTGTTTGCTTTGCACTGATAAATGTTTGTCTTTCCTCATGCAATGTCCATGTCTGCATGTATTCAGTTTTAATTCTGGTTTTAATCACTCCTTTCACACTTACTCTTGGCACACAGGGAAGTTGTCAATTGTTGGGGTATTTTTATAATTTAAAACCTGATTTTATTCCTATTCCTCTTCCCCAGTAAGAGATGCTAAAAACCTAGTTCCTATGGATCCGAATGGCTTGTCAGATCCCTACGTGAAGCTTAAACTAATCCCTGACCCCAAAAATGAAAGCAAACAGAAGACCAAAACTATCAAGTGCTCCCTGAATCCTGAGTGGAATGAGACATTTAAATTGTAAGTACAAGAAAAACGTTTAAACTTGGAAACTCATTTTTCTCACCCCTAAGAATTAGTGTGAATTTATTTGGTCTGATTTAATTATTCAGAGACAATAAGCTGATTGAACTGAGAAATAATTATTTTCAGTCCTGCAAGTGTGACTCAGAAATGCTCAAACCTCTGCCCTGACCCCTGGTCAAAGCTGAGTGTTTGAGGGCAGGGACTCTGTCCTCCCTTTGAAATGGATGTGGTTGGGAAATTAAATATTAGAGAGCTGAGTGGTCGTTGAAGACCTTCCCTTCGTTTTGCATCCATGTTCTTACAGAGTGTGGAGGGGCAGGGTGGTGCAGCAGTGGCTTCCACAATAAAACCTTCCCTTTTTCCTTCCTCTCTCCCAGCCAACTGAAAGAGGCAGACAAAGACAGGCGGTTGTCAGTGGAGATTTGGGACTGGGACCTGACCAGCTTTTTTTGAGCTCCTTGTCCTTTGGGATTTCGGAGCTGCAGAAGTCAGGAGTCGATGGATGGTGAGACTTGCCATTGTTTTACAGATGCTGTGTGCACAAAGCAGTGCTGGTCCCTCTGTGTGCGATGGGAGGTGTGGCAGCCCTTGTTCTTTGCCAGCATCCCCCTGCTCAAGGGCCCCCAGCCAGCCCGGCTCCCATGTCAGGGTCTGCTCCACCTCTCTGATGGGTGGGAATGGTGCCCTGCAGGGCTGTGGGGTGGCCCTGGGGACAGGGCTGTCCTTGCCTCACCTCCCCTGTATCCTCCTGCCCCCTGCAGGGTTGCTTGGTGCTCTGGGACCTTTCCCTGCCAGGGACACAGGCAGCCCTGGCTGCTCTGCCCAGCACTCCTGGTGCTCCCACAGCCTTTCCCTGCAGAGGCTTCAGGAGGAGACACCGTCACCTGCCAGGACAAGCATTTTCCAGCATTTTCTGGTTGGATTCCCTTAGCTTCCATCCTGAGGGGGCAGCGTGGCTTTGCCAGGCGTGCAGGGGAGCCAGGCTGGGCTGGGGACACTTTGTGCTGCCCCTGTGGCAGGGACAGCCCCCCAGCCTGGGGGGCAGGGCTCACACCGGGAACACACCCAGGTGGGCACTCAGCATCCCTCCTTACCCCGGGAGGGTTTGCAGGGTGGGTCTGTGACACCCCCACTGGATGGTCTCTCCATGTCCATTTCCATCCCCAGCAGGACACCTGCTGCCCAGTCTCCTTTTTTCTTTCTTTTTTCTTTCTTTCCCCCCCCCAGCCGGGGGTGCCCGGGAGCTGCGTTACCTCCTGTGTCAGGTGTAATAACTGGGAACAGATATTGTGTGTCTGGTGGAAACCAAGCCCTGCAAGCTCTTAATTTGCATTTTGTCAGTTGAGCAAACGCTCCAAACCCTGCCAGTTCCCCACGGAAGCTGCACGGGGCTCACTGGAAGCAGAGAGCAGGAAGAATTAGGAGGGCTGGGCAGCACGTGCTGTCCCCGTGTCCTGCCTGCCACCCTGACCTCATGTTCTTACTGTGCCCCTCCAGGTTTAAGCTGCTGAGCCAGGAGGAAGGGGAGTATTTCAACGTCCCGGTGCCTCCCGAGGGAGAAGAAGGAAACGAGGAACTGAGGCAGAAATTTGAGGTGAAAGGATTTTTCCTGGGGTCTTGGGGGTTCTCCTTGCTGCCCAACATGCCCTTGGGAAAGGCTTTCCCCACCAGCTCTTTCCCAGCAGCACAGGGAATGTGGAGCAGGGTACAGCCCATCACTCCTCCCTCTCCCCACCCAGGAAAGAGTCTGAAATCCCATTATTTTTAGGAAGTTGTTCCTTACTGCAAGAAAGCAGCAGAGTGAACATCCCCCTTTCCATTGCCTTGCTTCACACCCCCTTTGTCTTTCTGTTAGGGCTGCCAAAATGAGTTTGTGAAGAAGATTGTGTTTGCCAAAATGAGTGTAGTGTAGATAAATAAGGAGATACTTCATTTAATGTATTTTCAGCACTATTTTCTGATGAAAGAGGGACAAAAGTCCTGGCTGTCCCAGGATGTCTCCTGGTGCCAGCACATTGCTGGGACAGCAGTTCTACCCACATTCTGAGGTGCCATATAATAGGATTTGTTTGTCTGTGTTTTCTGTCATACTGCTGGGTATGAATTAATAGAATTAATTAAGATCAATTAAGATATTAGTATAATTGGATTTGGAGCTAATCTCAGAAAGAAACCCTTTCTTAGCCCTTAGATGCCCTGTGAGGTGGCACAGCATGTGGTGGTGTCACCAAGGATCTGCACAGAGGTGAACTGAAGCTGGTGAGATCTCTGTGCCAGGGCAAGATAGCATTTAACAGGAAGAAAGTCATATAAGTGACTTTTATGTTCAAATTTGCTACTTAATAAGCCATGAAAGGTCTTGCCAGAATGATTTAATAGGTCTTTGCCATCTTTCAGTAGAGCTGACATCTTCCCACAGCCCTGAGAGTGAACCTGGTACCTCTGGAGACATGAGCCATACTGGTGCATCTGGAGAGCTGGTTCCTATTTCTCCTCTCTTTCTCAGTCTCACGTGGTTCCCTGGCCAGCTGAGCCATGGAACCTGCTGGAGGTGGAGCAGCCAGGGTGCTGTCATGGTATTTCACATGACAAGGACTAGAAAGAACCCTCCTGTCTGTCTGCATTAGTGCTGCTTGATCCTGCCAGCTCCTCAGCAGCACAAATCAATACAGCGAAGTCAAGACGTGTGTGACAGGTTTGTGCTTGGAGTGCAGCTGAGTTGTGCCCGTGCTGGAGGAGCTGAGGTGCCAGCCTGGGCAGTGCTGAGGAGACACAGGGGTGCTGGCACAGCTGCTGGCTGGAGCAAAGCCCCTTCCTGGGGCCCCTGGTGCCATCCCCTGCTCCAGCCCCCTGGGCACCTCGGGCACCTCCTGGGCCTGACAAGAAAGTGTCCTGAGCCAAAAGCCCAGCGTGAAGCCCTGCACTGCACCTCCTGCCCTGCTCAGCCCTTCCCAGCCACGTGCTGGGACAGCTTGCTAGGTGTGGGCATCAGCTGCTGTTGCACACATTCACATGTAGTGAATTAACTGTGACAAATGGGGCTGGATAACAAAGGTCAAGTGCTTTAAAAAAAAAAAAAAAGTACTGAGCACTGTTTGGCACGTTCCAGCTGTAAACTTTGAAGAGGTCTCAAGATTGTTTGATTGTTAGGAGTGTAATAAAAACAGGCTCAAAGTCTTTTGTACCCAGAGACACGGTGGACACACTGGATAGCAAAACCAAGGCACTTCAGTCAGGGGGATGATCCTGACATCTCCCTGACTCTTATTTTCAGGCTCTTTTCTGGAAAGACTTTCCCCTTCCTGGGCAAGCCTCATGCTGAGCCCGTTCTATCAGGGAAATGGTGGGGGGGGTGTGTTCTTCTCTTGTCTCCTGTCAACACCCTGTGATGCTGCAGATGCAGGTCAAGTGCAAGGCTGGTGGTGGCTGAAGCAGCCCCTCTCCAGACACAGGCTCAGGAGCAGCTGCAGGCAGCAGGAGGGACCTGGAGTCACATTTGGGTGCCAGGTGCTCACCTGGGTGCCTGCTGGGATGGAGCAAAGGAAAATCCTCTTCCTTCCCCCCTGCTCACGTTGCTCTTTCCCGCTCTGCTCAGGCTGGGAAGGTTCAGGCAGTCCCGTGGGCAGCCCTGGTGCTGCTGGGCTGCAGGTGGGCAGGACGTGGGCTCATCTCAAGTGCAGAGATGTGCTCTGGGGTGACATGTCATGGGAGCCCAACATTGCCTGGGAGTTTCATTACAGCTCGTTTTCACAGAGGTTATTTTAGTGTTAAATCTGATCTGACAGGATTGTTTTTCAGCCCTGATGGGGTATTTGAGAGGCTTTCACAGAATATGACTATTTTGCCTGCTGATAAGTACATCTTTCTTTTGAAGATGGCTCTGAGATACAAGGGGTGAGGACTGTTGAAGGCAGTTGCACAACATAGAGCTGCTTCCTGGAGGCTGCTCTGGTTCAGCTGCCTGCCTTTGGATCCCTGTTTGGCCAAGTGCAGTGAGCAGCCTTCAGCTAAAGGCTTTTGCTTCACGGATGGCAAAGGGTCAAGTGTTGAGTGCCTGAGGCACCTTCAACTGGAGATGATCTTGTTTTTTACTTGAGTAGGGTTTGGAAGGTTGTTACACTGAGCAGTGTGGTACAGCTGTTGTTTCACCCTTGGTGTGCCACAGGGTGGCTGGTGGAGCTCCTCATGGTGGGGAGAGCACCAAAGGCAGGAGGCCCTTCCTTCAATGTTCGGTGCAGGAGTTTTTCCAGTGTTTGTAGGTGCTGCAGGTGACCTTGAATGGAGAATTCTGCAGCACGGAGAACCTTGCAAGAACCAATTAGCAGCAGCAGAGGTTTGGAGATTACTTGTGAGGCTCCTATCTGGAGGAGCTGTGAGCAGCAGGCAAATTGAACTGCTGGAATCGGGTTAATGGAATTTCATGCTCGGCTGAGCTCAGTGCAGACCTTACACTGTCGCAGATTTCTAAAAAATCAAATGGAATAAATTGTGAGAGAGCTTTTGCCAACGGTGGTTCAGCACATTAGAGAGCCCCATGGCCAAGGAGGAGGTGCTGAGATTGTGTTTTAAAATGGGGGGGGGGTTGTGATGCTCCCTAATGAGCAATTGTGGTTGCAGCAGCTGGAGAGGGTGGGGGAGGCAGGAGGAGCACACGGTGCTGGGTCTGCAGCTCCAGGCACAGCCTGAGCCTGCACAGGACTGGGATTCCCTCCAGGATCAGTGACCGAGGTGAAGCTGGATGAAAAGTCCTGTGTTTTACCTTAACATCTTTATATCCAGCCATCCTTTTCTGCTGAGGTGAGACAGGTGCCAGCTTGGAGGAAAAATAAGCTTGTTTAAGGCTCTGTCCTATACTTGGGATGACCCAGTGCTGGCTGCTGTGTCCCACTGGCTGCGGGGACAGGGGTCATGGGCAGATGTGGTTCCCAGTTGTTCTCACATGGATCAACTGGGAACCAGCCAAGCAGTGCCATGTGTTGAGGCTGGTAATGTCCCCAGTGCCCTCCTTGGTGCTGTCCCTGTCACACTTATGGAAAAGATTCCAGGGTAGGGTTTGACCTGGAAAAGAGCAGGGATTTCAGGAGCACTCCCTGTTTTTATAATGACCTTTCTCCACACTGTTCTCAGGAAATGTTTCTCTTTTCCCCCTATTCCCTCTCCATCTTTGCAGAGAGCCAAGATTGGAACCGGGTCCAAGGCTGCAGATGAGAAGACAACAAATGCCATTTCCAAATTCGACAACAATGGGAGCAGAGATCGGATGAAACTTTCGGATTTCAATTTCCTGATGGTGTTGGGAAAAGGAAGCTTTGGGAAGGTCTGGTACTCAGTGTCCCTGTGCACTTTGTGTTTAACACTTGTGTTTCTGACATCTCTGAGCTGTGGCCACGTGGCCACTCCAGCATGACCTGTCCTTGCCCTGCTGGGAGCACTGGTGTCACAGTAATGGGAGCCCAGTTTGTTGTCTCCCCTGGGGACTGTGAGACTGCTGTGTCACAGTGGTAAAGACCTGAGGGGTCACAAAAATCAGACACATTTTTGGGAAGCAGGATGTGTCTTTAAAGCTCTTATTTTATTTGGCCTTTTTTTTTCTCTGATAATTGCAAATATACATGAGCATTTTAATTAACTTTCCAGACCAGCTAGGAGTGGTAACAGAATTTCATTCTTCTAGTAATTATGTGACTTGGAGCCTTCATTTTCTTGGGGTCTTGCCATCTTTGTCATGATTTCCATTGGAAATGCCAGTCTTCGGGTGGCTGCTCAGGCTTCTCAGGCAGGAGGTTGGGCTGCTCTGGGTGTTGCTGCTGTTGGTGATGGCTTGATGCCAGTCTGATTAATGACTTGCCTTAATTGCAGAGACTATTGCTCTGCTTTCGGGCACAGCTCTCAGGTCGGTGGCAGAGGCAAGCAGGGGATGCCAGGAAAGAAGTGCTCACCCATCACCTGCAGAGCCAAGGGGCAAACCCACCTCTCCCAGCTGGTCCCTTGTCCCTCCTCCAGCCCTTTATCACTAGTATTAGAGCTCAGGGCAGTCCCAGCCTCTCTGGGTATGGATGTTTATTTCCTTTCTGGAGGTGAAGAGCTTAGAGATCCACTGAAACATCTGAACAGGAGGAGAACAGGGAGTCCCTGCTGGTCCCTGGCATCAGGCCGTGGTGCCCTGGCAGTGGTGCTGTGGGGAGGGGGCTGCCAGTGCTTGATGGTTTCCCTCTTTGCTGGGGGTTGACAGCTCAGGGAGCAGGACAGCCTGAGATGCTGTCACTCACTCACATATACACATCCTGGTCTCCGCATTGATTTTGCCCCTTTTTCTCTCCCTCCCAACAGCTAATTAATCCCTTCTGAAGTCTGTGCCTGGCATCTGGAACCTGTGTAGTTGTGGTTTTCGTCCCCCCCTTCTTTCCTTTAATTTGAGAAACATTAGCAAACTCTTCAGTCGGCATCGCGGCTTATATAAGGGAATGTGTGACAGAAACTGTTCCCTGGAACAGAATGTTATAAATATGCTAATTAGGGCTTATTAAAACAGCACGTTGGTTTCTCTGGTGCGATGCAGCCTCACCCTCACGTGTGCCTGTGCCTTGCACAGCCCCTCTCACCAACATCCCCCTGCCCGTCCCGCGGCGCGGGAGCATCACGGCGGTGCCCGCTCTGCGCTGGCACGGGGTGCTGGGTGTTTCAGAAGGACAGAGGAGCGTGGATCCGTGCTGTGCCCGAGGTGCCACGTGTCTCAGAGGAGCAGAGGAGTGTGGATCTGTGCTGTGAGGGTGCTGGGCTGGTGGGGAGCCCCTCTCCCCAGCTCTGGCAGCGTCCTGCCCTTGCTGTGCTGGTGGCAGCAATGTCCTTCTCCAGGGCTGGCACTGCCTGCTTGGCCTGTGCTGCAGCCTCCTCCACCCAGGTCCATGTTTTAGTGAATCTCATTGACCCTTTGGCACCAGTAGCTCAGGTTTGCTGCTCACCACTCCAGCTGTCCAGGATCAGTACCTCGGTGGAGTTTAATGAACTTGCTTTCTCTCCATTCAGCATCAAGGTATCTCCAGTTACTGTGCTGGAGCATTCCCAAAGAAATACTCTATATTGCAGGAATAAATGAAGTTAAATGCTGGCTTTTTTATGCAAAAAAATTAAATAATAATTATGCAGTTTACTTTGCAGAGAGTGAGCTGGCAGCTGGAGGTCCTCACGGAGGGATGGAGAATGGCTCTGGTTTGGGAAATAAGTCAGGGCAGGGACTTGGGTGTGTGTGATCCCAGCTCAGCATATCCAGCCCAAGGACACAGGGTCACCCTTGGTCCTCCTTGGTGCTTTCGGGTCTCCTGGGCTGCCCCCACTGCCACCCAGCCTGGCCTGGGTACATGGGAGCTCCGGGAGCTGCACCAGAGCCAGGGCTGGGCTGGCAGGGGAGGGAGACGTTCCTGGCTGGAGCAGGCGGCGCTTGGCACAGCCCTGGGTGTGCTTCTCTGCAATATAAATAGAGGGAAGTGAAGTTACGTGGCTTGCTCGTATTTTTGCAGCTGATCAATCTGCTGTGCTATCAAGCTGCCAGTCTTTTCTGGGGGTTTTGTGGTGTTTTTCTGAGCGGGGCTGGTTCTTTTGGCTGTGCAGCTCTGGGTGAGGGTGCAGTGGGAGCCCATTTCCATGGCCTGTGATTATCTTCAAGCTGTAAAATGCTCTGGGTGTGAAACGTGGCTGAAGGGCTGGTAGTGTGGAGCACTGGAGCAGAGATGTGGTCTCAGACTTGCCGAGTTGTGCAGAGGCTCCTGGACACACAGGGAGGTTTGGGTGCCCACTGCCTCCTCCAGCACCATGTGTGTTGTGCCCTGCTCTGGTCAGGCCTTACCAGGCTACTGGGTACGTGCCCAGGGCTGAATCTCTGTGTGTGCAGAGGGTCACAATCTTTTTCTTTACTGGCTTTTGCTGAAGCCCAGGCCCTGCTGATGAAAATGTCGGTGTCAGTGGATCTCCACACCACTCAGCACTTTCCCAGCTCATCCCAACCAGCAGTGTCAGGGACAGCTGGGCTGTCCAGCACTGCAGCCCAGCACAGGGACCAGCCACAGCAACTATGGTCAAAAGTGCCATCCCTGCCCCTGTCCTTGGGCTGTGTCCCTTGCCTTGTTCCCCATCCTCAGGCTTGTCCCCTGCCTTGCTGCCCCGGGGCTGGCACACCACTCTGCCCTGTCCCCAACCCTTCAAGGGGCTGCTGAGCCCTGGTCCAGGCTCTGCCCCACTGCCCCAGGGGGCTCAAGGCTCTGGGGGCAGCTGAGAATGTTGCAGTGGGGAGTTCCAGCCCCATGTCATCTGCCTGGGGCTGACAGGAGGGTTAATTCTGCTGCCCTTCGTGTCTCAGAAGTCTTCTGTGAGACCCGCTTGCATTTCCTCTGCCAGTCTGTTAGAGTCTGAAGTGCATTTCAGTTCCACCCTATTGATGTTGACTTCTTGTAATTTATTTCCAAACCATCCGAACTCCTGCTCCTGATGTGACTGGAGGATTTCTGCAGACTCTTTCAAATGGAAAGCAATTTATTTCCACTGAGTGCTCGGATGTAAAGTGATGAGAGAGTGCAAGGAGGGAAAATGGGAGGCAAAGTGTGGTTTCAGCCTGTTTATTTTGCCAGCAGCCTGAGGAGCAGTTTACCCTGGTGGAACGTGGTGGAACGGTTCAGGGATCCTCACTGGGGCTGGTGGGATTAATGTGGGAAATGGGCACCACCAGCAGCAGCACATTCCAATTCTTGTAATAAATAGTCCGAAAATAATCTGGTTTCAAATGGGAGGTTGGATGGATTCTTCTGAGGCTCAGACATCAGCCTTGGACTGGGTTCCTCAAGGTGATGAGGTGGTGAGGAAGTAGATCCATTACTTGTGGGTAATACCACTGGTAGCTTTCTGTGTCATGTGGCATCTGAATCTCTCTTCAGAGTTACAAGGGAACCACAGGACTATAAGCAAGCTGTTATTTTTAACTTTTGCCCATGCCAAGCTAGAAGCATTGCAGATCCCTGTTTTCCTTTATCCTGCTGTGTCTCCCTGGTGCAGGTGATGCTGGCAGAGAGGAAGGGCACGGACGAGCTCTACGCTGTCAAGATCTTGAAGAAGGACGTGGTTATCCAGGACGATGATGTAGAATGCACCATGGTTGAGAAACGTGTCCTGGCCCTCTCTGGGAAGCCTCCATTCCTGACCCAGCTCCACTCCTGCTTCCAGACAATGGTAAGTGCTGGTGCCCTTTGGAGGGCTGCAGGGTGCCCTGGTCACCTATTTTAGCTTCTCTAAAACATACCTTGGCTTTTATTCATGTTTCTTTTCTGGATAGACATCACTACACGTGCAAAAGGAGCCCTGTTTTGTCCTGCCTTGGCATCCTCACAACTTGTCACATTTGCTTGCACAAGTACCCCCATGACCAGACCATGTGTGTGTGAAACTGGAGGTGGTCACATACAGTATCTACAGCCCTGAGGTTTTTCACCAGGGAGCTGTTGGTGGCCTTGGACATGATTTCCCCACCCCTCGGTGCCCCCTGCCCCACCATGTCCCTTAGGATCTGACAGCAAAGTGCTGCACTTTTTCTCAGGCTTCATCCTTGTGATCAAAAACCTTAGGGTGAAACCTAACCAAAAACACAGTAAATTCAGTTTGTGCAAATCCAAATCGGGGGAGGGGGACGGGGCCTTTAAAGCAATCTCTGCCCCAGCATCCAGCAACCTCTGCATGAAAATGTCCAGGTACATGTCAGCGGGAGCGGGGAGAGGGACTCAGCAGGGTCCATCCAGGAGGATTACATTTTAATATTATCCCAGAAATTTCATTTACCAAACACATTGAGTGTATTTAAAGCCTGTGGACTGGCTTTGCAGCACAGTAATCAAAATGTGGCAGGAGAAGCTATTCCACACGGCATCTCCGGCATCTGAAGTGAGTCAGCGCGGGATTATTCCTGGCAGACCTATAGTAGCTTAATAGTAATCGTATTTGTAATGTAATCAAAATGTATAGCAGGGTGTATTATCAAGTGCTGGCACAAAGCACTTGGATTCCTGGGAGCACAGTCCAGAGCACCGTGCCCAGCTGGGGCTGCTGGTTCAGTGACTGGAGGGACAGAGCAAAGCCCAAAGTCTGCGGTTTGTGGAGAACGTGAGGATGAGCAAGGAGGGAGCTCCTGCCTGGGGCTGATGGACAAGAGGTCCTGCTCCAGCTGGTGGATCTTGGGGTGCTCTGCCCCAGAGAGGTCCTTGGTCAGAGGCTGGGCTCCTGGCAGGGGGGTGAGTTTGGTGTTACTGGGTGTCCCCGGGTGAGCTGTGCCTGCACTGATGATCTCCCATCCTGCTGGGGCTCAGCAGTGAAGGGCACAGCAGTGAAGGGCACAGCAGTGAAGGGCACAGCAGTGAAGGGCACAGCAGTGAAGGGCACAGCAGTGAAGGGCACAGCAGTGAAGGGCACAGCAGTGAAGGGCACAGCAGTGAAGGGCACAGCAGTGAAGGGCACAGCAGCAGCACTGGAACTTGATCCGTAACAGGTGGACAGGGGACTTGGCCTCTGTCCTGACTTGGACTTTTGTTCTCTGGTTGGTGGTGGGGAGCCAGGCAGGAGGAGAACCCAGCAAGGGTGCATTAGGAGAGGAGCACTGGAAGGACCCCTTAGCTGCCCAAGGAAGGGGGGATGTTTTACCAGCCCCATGCCAGTCTCCACAGGGGTATTTACGGATCTGTACCTTGCTGTGCTCAGTGAGTTGGGATGCTCCAGGCTTGGACAGACTCCATCCATTCCTGCCATAGAGAAGAGCCAGGAGAGCTCTGCATCCCCATCCCTCCCCAGCCTGGAGCCTGGCCAGCCATCTGCTGCCTTTATTCAGGGTTTTTTTCTCTGAAGCACCAGTGTTCTCTTCTCCACCCAAATGAGGAAAGCTCAAATCCTGCTTTTAGAGCTCAGCTGGCTGTTTCAAGAGACTATCTTTTTAATATTCTTCCTTCTTGAAACTGATAAATATATTTAGGCAGCAGCTGCAAACCAGTACAGTGTTGCTGTGCTTTCCTGCCACTGTCACAGGGTGGCCAGGGTGGCAGTGGCTGCTGAAGGTGACACTGCCTGCCCCAGGCCCTGCTGCCCAGCTGGAGGGACACCTTGGCAGAGGCAGCCAATGCTCCAAAATTCCCAGTCATCTGATAAGCCAAAACCTTTGCCATGTCTTTTATGGAGCCTGATTGCCAGTGGGTGCTGGAATCAGTCCCCTTTGAGGCCAGCCTGCTGTCAGGGTGTGCTGTGCACCACTGGGCTGGAGGAGCTGATTACCCCTCCATAGCCCTTATTAGGGTGATGCTCACATTTGCATACCTTAGGGGCTCCTTCTCCTGACTGTCTTAAAAGGAGAGCAAGGTTTATCTAAGGAGGAAATGAAGAATGGGCAATATTATGAGCTGGCAGCTCTGGCAGTGCTCCAGCCTCAGTGTCTTCCCTTGCGTGGCCCAGGGCTGGGGGAAACCTGGGGGTATCTTTGGGCTTCTGCACATCAAGGCCTCATGGCTGGTTTTTGGAGGCTGTAGGAAGTTGCTTGTTGTAAGAAGAGTGTCAAGCCTGGTTTTACACCTCCCTTTGCTGTTCTCATCCGTGACTGGCACACGCAGAGGTCAGAGCACAGGTGTCTGCTGGTAGGGAAGACCCACTCAGATGCAGGTTGTGTCCCACTCTGGTGGTTCAGAGCAGTTGCTTCTCCCTCCCAGAGAAATGTCTGGCAATGGTTTAGGTTGGTGGTTTTGCAATGTTGCACAACCTGGTACATCTGTTGTATGGACATATGAATATGGGCATATGTGTTCATATGGACATGTGAGTATGAGCTCCACCTGTGCCCCTTGGGGAGGGTAATGATGGTAAATGTATTGCCCCAGAAAATACAGACTGGAGCTACTGGTTGCCTTGGTCCTTATTTCTGATCCCTGCAGATTCCCTGTTCTAATAAGTCTGCTCTTTTTCTCTTTAGGATCGCTTGTATTTTGTGATGGAATATGTGAATGGTGGGGACTTAATGTACCAGATCCAGCAGGTTGGGAGGTTTAAAGAGCCACATGCTGTGTAAGTTCAGCAGCCTTTGTTTGGCACTTTCAGGGTAGATATTTGATATATATCCATGTCATATAGCTGGAAATAGAGTCCAAGCCACAAGCTTTTGTGATGCAAGCCCTGGGCAGAAAGAGAGGGGAAAGCCACACCAGCAGGAAATGGAAGGTGTGGGAGGATTCTCTGCTTGGTGCTGAGGATGCTGGTGCCTCCAGCTCATCTTTGGGGTACATTGCTCTTGTTGGTAGGTAAATTAAAAAGCACCAGGCAGGGAGGTTTGGAGGCTTCCTGGGAGACTGAGCATGAGTGGGTCTGACCTGATGTTTTGCATTCTGGCCGAGTCCTGTGAGACCCAGAATGTTCTTCAAGGAAAAGTGGTGGTGGTGCATGTTATCTCCTCGGCCTCCCCGAGGTGACAGATAATTCTCAGGCCATGTTTCAGGCACACAGGAACCAACAGCCACACATCCCAGCTCTTGCTTAACGAGAACTTGGGTAACGAGCAGTGACAGCCCCTGCCAGCCTGCAGAGACCCCATCACATCCCTGCCCAGGCACAGGGTGGGTTGTGTCATGCTCCTGTGATCCCTGTCTGGTATGGTTATGCTCTGGCTGTTTTTTTCCTGTGGTCATGTAAGCCCAGAGCATTTCTTTTGGTGTGACTGGATTTGAAAGGTTTCCATTTTGATTCGTCTCCTTTAATTATCCGCCTTCCTTTTAAATCTTCTGTTTCAGATTCTATGCAGCAGAAATAGCCATTGGCCTCTTCTTCCTGCAGAGCAAAGGCATCATTTATCGGTAGGTGAGCGAGTTCCTCCTTCCCTGTGTCCCCCAGGAGCCCCAGCCCCATGTGGAGCAGTGTGACAATGTGACGCTCAGCAGGTCACTCTGGATCTGCCCTGCAGGGACAGGCTGGAGGTCTCTGCTGCTGCCATGGCCAGGCTGGCAGCTGCCCCTTGGACACACAGCCCACAGGGAGCTGGGAGCCCCAGCTGGGTTTGGAGAAGGTTCTTGTCTTTGTCCCCATTTTCTAAGAAAGTAGTTATGGTTCCTCTCTCACCTGTTTCATGCGTTTCTCTCCATATGACACAAACGCTCCCTGGCAGCACAGACCAGTTCTGAGCCACGTGTTTTGCTGCAGGGCACTGTCTGCTCACCACTAACACCAGAGTGCTCCTGGGCAGCTCCTCCCGGGATCAGCAGAGCGAGTCTGTCGCTTCTGGTTCAGACACAAACACTTCTTTTCCATTCACAACATGATCTCAGCATCCAGCAGCAGCCTGGTCACTGCCACCCGCTGGACCAGGCTCTGAGGCTGTTGCTTCAGCACTGGAATGAGTGTCCCACTGCTCTTCCCTGCTCAGGAGTATCCCCAGAGCCCCAGGTAGAGCAGAGCACCCCAATGAGTGCCAGATGCCATTACCTGTGGCTGGGGATCAGAGTCATGGTTCATGTGTATTTCCATGGGGATCATAGCTTAGGTGCTGGAGGAACCAGCACCTCTGCTGCAGGAACCTGTGCTGGGTCGGTGCTTCTTCATTGCTGGGGAGATTGAAGCACCCTTGGATTTGCACAGGCACAAAAATCATCTGTTAAATCTGTGTCCTTGCTAGAGCAGAGTGTTTTCTGATGTACAGCTAAAAGTGATTTGTCCAGCAAGGTGGGTTAAAAGTGAGCCAAGCACTGCACCCTGACAGACCTCTGGCTTCATTTTGTTCGTTTCCCCAACCATCCTGTGAGGAGCCTGGCTGTGGGACGAAGCCAGAGCCCGCTCTCCAGAGTCCCTGGAGTCAGGAAACGTGTCTTTGCTGGGTAACTTCACGTGTGGTTTTGCTTTCTTTCTGCAGAGACCTGAAGCTGGACAACGTGATGCTGGACAGCGAGGGGCACATCAAGATCGCGGACTTCGGCATGTGCAAGGAGAACATCTGGGACGGGGTGACCACCAAGACCTTCTGTGGCACTCCCGACTACATTGCACCTGAGGTGGGGCTGCCCAGGGGCTGAGGATGCTCCAGGTGTATTTCAGCAGCAGGCCTGATGCTCTTTTCCGTGGGGTGACCTTGCTGTGAGCAGCTTTCTGAGGCAAACAGGGACACCGGCGAATTCACCGTCAGCCTGGAAGGTTCATCCCTTCAGCTCTGCCCGTCCCCCAAAGGCTTCAGCTGCCTTTAAGGACACAGCAATGCTGGGTGTCCCTCCCTGGCCGTGTGCCCTGCTTCTGCCTCAAGTGCAGAAAATCCTCCCTGCTGGTCTCCCTGCAGTTTTTCCCTGGGTGTTTTTCCCACCTCCGTGCCGCTGGCATTCCCATGCCTGTCCTGTCCTTGGCGCCCTCCAGCCCACCCAGGGCTGCTCCTCAAACACTTCCTTGCTCCTGGAAAAGATGAGCCCAGGAGCTTAGCTTTGCCCCTCGCTGCTGTGACAGCCACTTCCAGCACAACGTGACCAGTGGAGAAAAATGAATTAGCAGTGGGTAATATTTC
This sequence comes from Chaetura pelagica, assembly GCF_000747805.2. Classification (NCBI taxonomy): domain Eukaryota; kingdom Metazoa; phylum Chordata; class Aves; order Apodiformes; family Apodidae; genus Chaetura; species Chaetura pelagica. The sequence goes on along the minus strand of NW_009954113.1, from coordinate 919,042 downwards.
CATGTGAAGTGGAAAGCTTTAGATCTCTCCAGCTGGCTGCTTGCAGTGCAGGGCACCTGGTGAGGAGAGGCTCCCTATCTACAGCTCTACATCACTCCAAAATTGCTTTGCCTTTGGTTATTATTTATGTGATAGAGTCACATATGACACTTACATGAAGTGCTAGATGGGTGCAATTTAATGTCAGACTTGTGAAATTCAGGTAGGTAATTATTCCCAAAGGCCTATTCCCTTAACATAAAAGTATCCCTCTAAAATCTCACCCTTCTGAATTTTCAATGATGAGATTAATATTTATTTGTTTAAATATTTTAGAGAAAGAGGTCCTCTTTGCTAGGCCATGGTTAGATGTGCTTGTGTGCTAAATTATGCTGTGTTTTGCTGCAGACAGAGAGGTTTTTAATTACTCATTCCAATGTGTATTACACATCCTCATCCTATCAAGATGAATATTGGTGTTCTGTTGGTACAGAGCTCAGTTGCTGTGTGTGATTAATACTCTTTCAAAGGAGGACAGAGGACCAGCTCTTTTGGTATTTGCCTGAGCATTATCACTTAAATTCTTATTTTCTTCTCCTTGCTCTATTTTCTTTTTAATTTATTTTTTTGTTGTTGTTCCAAAAGAAAAAGAGAAAATGGGAAACTAGGCTGCAAATCACTACCCAGGAATGGCCCTGCAGCCTGCTAGCAGTGGGTCTGCAAAGAGGGACTACAAACATCCCGACTTGGTACCCAGCCAAGGGGGTGTGTGGGTCTGGGGGGTTCCAGCTGGGCTCCCTGTGGGGGTCTCTGCTTCAGGGCCCTTCTGCTGGACTGTGCCTCCCCCCATCAGGAAGCTGCTGTGTTCTCAAACCAACGTGTCTCCAGGGTAAACAAGTCCTGCGATTTGCTTGACCCATTTTAAGGGCTTTTTCTGTTCCAAGGCACAGCTCTGCCTGCCAAGGTGACAGCCACGGAGTGCAAATGGCCCCACGTGTGTCATTGCCTCTGAACAAAACCTGTTCTTCAGCCACTGGGTTTTGACCTTCCCTGACGTGCAGTCCGTGACTTCAGTTCACAGAGACAGCTTTTCTACAAGGATTTCTTCTGAGTACTGCTTTCCTTTAAAGGCCTTGATGGTGTGAAGAGTTCACACCTGCATTTCCCAGAGCACTCATAAATCACCTTACGAAGAAGCGGGAGGAAACTCGAGTGCATTTGGTCAAGGAATTTTAGAGCTGAAGCTCAATGTTTTATCTCAGTGGAAAGGGCCAGGCCTGAGCACGAGACACTGTCAGGGTCAGGTTTGGACACGGCTGGACCAGGAGCAGAACAGAAGAGATCAGTGTTGGCCTTGTTCTCTGTCATGCCTCAGTGCTGATGCTTTTGCAGGGTGAAACTTGTCTCTGCTCAGGCAGCTGAGCTGCATCTTGATGTGCCTCCAGCTCACATCCCATTGCACACTGGGGGGGCTTTTTGCAGGAATGGGGCAGCTGAACAGGAGGACTCTGGAGGTGGCTGGAGCTGTGCTGGGAGCAGGGGCAGCAGCAGACCCCAGGGACAGGGAGGCCATGTGCCTTCTCCAGTGGTTACCACACCATTTGCATTTGCACTCAAGTGTAGGAATCTTTGCTGAGTAGAATTCCATCGTTAGGATGAATAGGTTGCATGGCTGTGTGTGCAGTACCTGCTGTCAAAGCCCCAGTGCTGCCCTGGTGCCCAGCAGCACATCCCAGCAGCCACAGCAGAGCCTGACAGACCCTTCAACACACGGAGGTGCCTGGGGGAGCAAAACAAGCCCCAGGTTACATCCTGACTCCAAACCCACCACACTGCTCAGGGCAGGGCAGGGCCGTCGTGTATCAGGTTATTTTGTGAGGGATGTTCTGCAATAAATCCTGGAAATCAAACTGGAGTGCAGAGGGGTTTGACTGCCCGTGTGCTGTGGGTCTGTGCTGAAGGGCCACAAACCATCCGTGGAGGGACAAGCTCTGCCTTGGCTTTTCAGACCTACTGCTCTGAAGTCAGCAGGGAGAAAAATCCCAGGCAGCATCTGGGTAAGGAAGCACAGCTGGTGCTCATGCTCCAGCACACCTGGATGGGACAAGACTGCAAGTGCACAACAAATATGCCAAAGTCTTGTCTAAATCAGAGTGAATCTGTGTCAAATCACAGTCAATATTCTGGGGTTTTTTTCAAATACTTAGTGCACATTTGAGGGCTGAAATCAAACTGCTGAACCCTTTGCCTGTTGTGTTCTGTTTACAACTGCAGTTTCCCACCGTTCAGGAGCTGGTGTCTCAGTAAATAACCTCATCCTTCTGACCCAACTACAGCTTGAAATGAGTTTGCATGGTGCCAACAGGTTAAAAACAAGAGTGTAATCCTGCTGTTTGTTTCCAGATAATTGCATATCAGCCCTATGGGAAGTCCGTGGATTGGTGGGCATTTGGAGTCCTGCTCTATGAAATGTTAGCTGGCCAGGTAATTGAATTTTAATTGATTCCTGTGGGATTGTGTTAAATTCCCCTGTGAGCATGTGCTGAGGTGAGATTTGTTCTGTGGCTGCACAGCAGGGGCAGCTCCTCAGCACTGGAGATGAAGCCCTGGATGCATCTCCAGGGACAGGGATGCTGGGGCACAAGTCAGTGCAGGGCTGGTTCAGTGCCTGAGGATCTCAGCAGCAAAGGGAAGTGCATGCCACTGAACATCTGTCTGCTTTGCTCCAGGCTCCCTTTGAGGGGGAAGATGAAGATGAGCTCTTCCAGTCCATCATGGAGCACAACGTAGCCTACCCCAAGTCCATGTCTAAGGAGGCCGTGGCAATCTGCAAAGGGGTAAGAGCTGCTTGTCCCATCTGGGAGGGGAGAGGTGGCCATGCTGTCCATGCATCTCTGGCATTCCACACATGGGGCCCAACTTCTCTCTGCCCCCCTCAGCCTGATCCCTGCAGGCGCTCCCTGTGCCAGGGGCATCTGCGAAAGCTCCATCCTGCTCTGGTGCTGCTGCTAGAACCACAGCCTGTGCTACTTCACACATATGTGTACTCAAACCAATGAGAAATAATGTCTCAACCCTTCCTGTGCCCTCACACTGTGCTGCCCAGGAGCACAGGTGAGAGCTGGGAGCTGGCTAGGCTTTGGTCAGGTGAGGGTCAGGAGGTGACAGGAGCGTTGGCTGGGATGTGGGACCTGAGAGCATCTGCTCAGAGACCCTTGTCCCACTTTGTGATGACTGGGGAGGTTTATGTATCTGTGCCTGAAAAGAAGAAGGATGCCTAGAGAAAATGAATGTGATTTCTAAGTAATTTTCCTAAGATCAGGCACAAGGCCTTCAGCCTGCAGAGGTTTCCATAGTGCTCTGATGAGTGGCCCCTCAGGGACAGCTGAATCCAGTGCTGGTTTGTGTTCCTCTTCAGTCAGGGCAGGATTTGCATTATGATAATTTGCAGTGAAGCTCGACAGTGCCCAGTGTCCTGAGCTCTCAGTGGGCTGGGCAGGACTCAAATGCAGTCTGAATTCCTTTGGGTTGTGGTGGATAAAGGCAGGCAATATGGTTATTGCTTGGGGCTGAGCCTCCTCTCAGCCCCCCAGTGTCAAACAGTGCTATAAATACATGTTTGTGTAGGAACTTAAAAACTGTTTGCTTTTAATAGTTAATATTTAAAATATCTAAATGTTCTGTATCTCAAAATAGTGTTTCTATCTACAAATGACACATCCTGCGCTCAGCGCTCCCACTGCGGCATTTCAAAGCCTCTTCCCAGCCTTGCCAGGATTCAGAGCTGGTGCTAAAGAGGAGCATTCCCGAGTCCCATGGGAATGAGATGCTGCTGGTGTTCCCGCCAGCACAGGGAGGGGATGCTCCCTGGGCCCCTTGGCACCAAAAGCAGCAGAACATGGTGAAATGGAGTCCTTACTTCAGAAACACACAGGCAATGGAAGGGGGAATTTCCACAACCTCCTCTTGTTGTTTTCACTGGGACAAAAGGGGAAAGTCCTCTGTGTTCCTGGCTGGGCAGGAGGGGGAAGGTGCTTGGTGGTGCTGAACGTGGTTATCCCCCGGTGCTTGTGAGGGAGGGACAGGACACAGCTCGGTGCTGGCTCTGTTTGCTGCTGCATCAGTGGAAATGTGAGTGCTGGAAATAGACGAGAAGGGACCGTGACTGAAGCGTCTGCTGGGTGTAGCTGTGGTGGCTTTTCTCGCTTTTGGAAATGTGAGGATGCATGGGAGGACATTTAGCCACGCAGGGAGGGCTTGGTTCTTGAGAGTCTTTTTTTTTTTGCAGTGAAGTGGTGGTTGCCTTTGTACAACTGGTGTTTCAGGGGAGTGCACAAAAACACGTGACATTCTTTGCTGCCACCAAACTGCCACAGCAGAAAGTTTAATGAAACATCCCTGCGGTATTTAAGAGCTGTCAGTGAGCTGGGAACAAAGTATTTACGTTTTCCCCGGGAATACAGTGAGAAATGTCTCATGGGGGCACCACAGCCCTGCTGCCTGCGTTGGTTCTGGTGGCTCTTCCCAGGGGGCACAAACTCAGCCCAGAGAACGAGCCCTTGGAGGAGCCTCTGCTCCCAGATGTGAGGGGTTTGGGTTTGGGTTTCCACTCCGGGCGGTTCTGCTGCTCCCGCGCGGTGCCTCCCAGTCCTGGCTGCACAGCCCCGAGATGAGAAGTGTTTGATCCTGAAAGCCTCGTCTTGGCTTGAGCCAAGAAACAAGCGTTAATCAGAGAAGGTTGGCTGGGAAGCAAACTGGAGAGTTAACACAGCTCCTTGACTCGCCAGTCAGCGTCAATTAGCGGATCAAACGGAGCATTTCCCTCTGCTGTCAGCTCGGGGGTTTGTCTGAAGGCAGATGTCAGAGCTGCTCTCTCCGTGATGCAGGTAGCTTGGCTTTGCTCTCTGGAGCTCTGCTGTGCTCCTTGGGAGCCAGGCTCCCGTGGCAGAGCCGTGGAGCAGTGTGTGTGTGTGTGAGCACACGGGCACTGGCACCAGCCACCAGCCCCTTCCCATCCCATCTGGAGGGGTTTGACTGTCCTGGAGCAAAGCAGCCCTTTCCAGGTGAACAGATTGCCTGCAAATATGAGCTCCCTCCTTCATCTCAGCCTGGTAGGAAAGGCATTCAATGGCAAATTTTCCACAGTAGCATTTCCAGGTGTCACAAGTGGTGTTTGCACTGATGGTGCTGCCTGAGAAGAGCAGATCATCACTGCAGTGCAGCCCCTGAGGCCCTGGGGAGTGGGTGGGAAGAGGGGTGGCTGGGAGGGGGCAGGGTTTTGGGGCCATGGGTGGTGAGTGCTGAGGGGTTCCCTGCCTCTGGCTCCAGCTGGAACACCACGCTGGGGCTGGGATGGAAGCAGGATGGTGAGTCCAGATTTGGACTTCCAACATCAGACACACCATTACAGGTGATGTGGTGTAAAGCATCCTGGCTTACCTGCAGAAGCCTGAAGGGTTTTCACTGTGTTAGTGTGGGGATTAAATCACCTTGTTCCTGTTTAATGCAAGCAAAGCTAAATTATCATCCTATGTAAGCCAGAAGAATCAATCTGCATGTTTATGGGGTCCTATATGTCAATAACAGATGGTGCCTTCATGCTCACATGCATAGAAGCACAATAGAAAAACAAGAAAATATAATGTCTGGGTGCATGTATTGAAAATACTGAGTAACTGCCCTGTGGTACAAGCTCTGTTCAGCTTTACAGGCTGGTGCATGAAGTAGAAAATCTCTCATGATTCATGAATAGGCTGAGCTGCTCTGAGTTTGGTGTCTGTGTTCCTCAAAGGAACACAGGAAATGTTCTGGGAGTGTTTAGTCTGGGGAAGAGGAGGCTGAGGGGAGAGCTCATCAGTCTCTACAACTACCTGAAAGGTCATTGTAGAGAGGTTGGTGCTGGTCTCTTCTCACAGGTGATTAGTGGTGGAACAAGAGGGAAAGGCTTCAAGCTGCAACAGGGCAAGTTTAGACTGCACATTAGGAAAAAAATGTTCACAGAAGGAGTGATCAGACACTGGGACAGGCTGCCCAGGGAGGTGGTGGAGTCACCATCCCTGGATGTGTTTAAGGGTCGTTTGGATGTGGTGTTGGTGGATGTGGTTTAGGGGAGAACTTTGTAGAGCAGGGATGATGGTTGGACTGGGTGGTCCCAAGGGGCTTTTCCAACCTGAATAGTTCTGTGATTCTATGATTCTGTGATTGAAAGGAAGCTGGGGTTTACCCACAGCACTCAGTGAGGGGGCAGGGGGTGTGAACCAGCACAAAGCAGCACAGAAGAACTTGGGCTCTGGCTGGAGAAGCTCCTCAGGGACTGGATGTGGAAGGTGTGAGGTGGTGGCAGGACAGTGCCAGGTGCCAGCAGGCATGTTCCGTGGGTGTTGGGAGGAGGGCAGGGACCCACAGGGGAGGGTCTGCCCGGGGGAGACCTCAGAGCCTCAGCCCTGCTCCGGAGGGAGCGGGGCCGGGCAGCAGAGGGTGATGCAGCAGGTACCTGCCCACCCTCACTGCTGCCCTGTGGGGCCTCTGGGGGCTGCAGCCCCTGCTAACTCCACCTCTGCAGATGAGGGACCACACATCTGTCCAGCTGCAGCATCCAGAGCTTTCACAGCTGAATTCTATGCACAGGCATCCGTGAGCTTTTGTGCTGAAGGAGGCACAGCCCGGCCTGCCCTCCTTGGCCTATGATCTCTGGCACTTAGAGCTGGAGAGGTGTCCGTGTGCTCAGGATCAGCACTGAACAGAAAGACCCACGAGCAGATTTCCTTTTGTGTTTGCTGAAAGCAAGCTAAGCTTCTTGAGGCGACAGCCAGATACCAGATCAGTTTATTAGCATGTTCCAGGCTCTCAGGCTGCTGTCGGGGACTTGCTTTAGGAAAATCTTGTTGAGTCACAGGATGCTTTTTATTCTCCTGCTTTAGCACAGCTAAATGGGACCTGATTGAATTGTCAGGATGCTGTCCTGAGCCTGCCAAGGAGAGGCAGAGATCCTCTTGTTCAGCTGAACCCACCAGGCACCCCCGTAACCCCCCCTCTCCACCCCATGGGGAGCAGCTCTTGCAGGCCCACAGCCCTGGGACACAGAGCCAGGCTCACTGCAACCTCTGCACAGCTCTGGGCTCAGGTTTAACTGCCCTGCTTTTAATAAAGTCAGCCTTTTGTTGCAGGTGTTTGGCTCATATTCTCCGTGCTTATCAGCTTCTTACAAATCTCAGGAATCCCCATCTGATCTCTGAACACAGCTCAGACAATGCCCCTGGGATATTAATGTTTGTGCAGCCCTTTATTCCCCTGGCCCTTTTCACTTTTGTTACTGAGCCACTGAAGAGGAGAAGCTGAGATTGATAAACAGCATAAATTAACTGATTGCACTCTTTTCTCTAATTTGGCTCTTTGATTAGAAATGTGTCTCCTGTCCATGCTGCTGCAGCTTCAGAGAAGTGGGGGTTCAGCTTCTAAGCCTAATGAAAGTTTTTGAGGGCAGGTTGTTCACCTTGATCGGGCAGTGGTCTTTAAAAATGAATTATGCAGCTGCTGAGAAGTTTGCTCCCAAGCAGAGGGGCTGCTGAGCAGCTCAGCAGGTGTCCTGCTGCCCCCATTGCAGCTGGCTGGTGAGCTGTGCCAGGGTGGGAGCTCTGCCACCACCCTGGTGTGTGTCTTGGTGACCCAATTTTGTTCCCAGAGGAAAAAGGGATGTGCTCATCCCACCCAAGGCTCCTATACTTGCAATGTGCTTATTCTGTGGTTGTTGTCAGCCTTTCCTGTCCCTGGAGATGCTCAAGCTTCTCCCTCTCTCTGCTTTGGGCATCAAACAGCAGGAGAGGAAACAGGATCCCGTGATGGGGTCAGGACCTGCTGCGGGTTGATGTCCCAGCCAGGCAGCACAGCACCCTGGGGGACCCCTCCGAGCGGGCGTTTTGGGAAGCAGCTGGAGATGCTGTGAGTGACTGTCTCTTCTCTTCCTCTCCCCAAGCTGATGACCAAGCACCCTGCCAAGCGCCTGGGCTGCGGCCCCGAGGGGGAGCGGGACATCAAGGAACACGCCTTCTTCCGCTACATCGACTGGGACAAGCTGGAGCGCAAGGAGATCCAACCTCCCTTCAAGCCAAAGGCTGTAAGTGCGGCCGCCCCAGCCGCGTCCCTCCTGCTCCCCCGCGCACCAGGTCCCTCTCGCAGCGTCTCCCCATCACGCGTGCGGTTGCTGCCAGTGCTGA
>NW_009954113.1:899981-910819 GCF_000747805.2 Chaetura pelagica | reverse complement strand
CAGTGGCCATCTCCCCCTCTGCTTCCAAATCTGCTCCTCAGACGTGGCCCTGTCGGGCGCTGCTGGGAAGCCCTTCCAGCCACCTTGTCCCGCTCTGACCCGCCAGGGTAGAACCGCCACATGTTTAGCTCAGAGGGTTACTGTGCTGCCTTGTTGTCTGTCTGTTATCCCACGGGTCTGTTGGGTTTTCTCCTCCCTTTTTCTGAAGCTGAACACCTCTCTTCTTTTTGTTAGTTTTTGTTTGGATTTTTTTGTGGGTTTGGGTTGATGTCCCAGCCAGGCAGCACAGCACCCTGGGGGACCCCTCCGAGCGGGCGTTTTGGGAAGCAGCTGGAGATGCTGTGAGTGACTGTCTCTTCTCTTCCTCTCCCCAAGCTGATGACCAAGCACCCTGCCAAGCGCCTGGGCTGCGGCCCCGAGGGGGAGCGGGACATCAAGGAACACGCCTTCTTCCGCTACATCGACTGGGACAAGCTGGAGCGCAAGGAGATCCAACCTCCCTTCAAGCCAAAGGCTGTAAGTGCGGCCGCCCCAGCCGCGTCCCTCCTGCTCCCCCGCGCACCAGGTCCCTCTCGCAGCGTCTCCCCATCACGCGTGCAGTTGCTGCCAGTGCTGCCTTCAGCCTGGAGGGGCCATTTCACCCTCTGCTTCCAAATCTGCTCCTCAGACGTGGCCCTGTCGGGCGCTGCTGGGAAGCCCTTCCAGCCACCTTGTCCCGCTCTGACCCGCCAGGGTAGAACCGCCACATGTTTAGCTCAGAGGGTTACTGTGCTGCCTTGTTGTCTGTCTGTTATCCCACGGGTCTGTTGGGTTTTCTCCTCCCTTTTTCTGAAGCTGAACACCTCTCTTCTTTTTGTTAGTTTTTGTTTGGATTTTTTTGTGGGTTTGTTTTTTTTTAAACTAAACTCTCTCTCAACCCCCAGCTCAGCACCGCGGGCTGTTCCGGGGGCACGGGAGCTTTGTTGCACTCCACAGTTTCTTTCCAAGGTGAAGCAGTGGAAGGCTTGGAAAAACTCTCCTTACAGGATAAAAACAGCAGGAGTCCCTCTGGTGCAGGGTGCTGGCTCCTGTAGCTCTCCTCCCTCTAAATGCCTCTCTGCTCTAGCAGCCTTTTCCCTCCTCCTGCTCCTTCCTGGGCTGATCAAATATGAATGATTTGCCCTGTTCTCCCGTGGATCTCAGAAATGTGGGACACAGGTTGCTGGTGAGCAGCGGATGATGCAGCAGCAGAGATGGGAATTGCTGCCTGGTTTCCTTCCCCTTGGAAGGAATGGGTTCCTCAAGCCACGAGACCACGTAGGAAGGGCATTACTGGGAAGGTGTTAACCTTGATACAACAGTGCAAAAGACTTTGGGGCTGTTTGTGCACACCAGGAGTTGTTGGTGAAGGGTTGATTGGACCTTTGTGCTGAGGGTGCTGAGAGACGTGGGTGGGCTGAGAGCTCTGGGCATGTGTGGGCTAGGCTGGGGCTGGGACTGGCTCTGCCAGAGCCCATCTCTCCTCAGTCCATAACTCCAGCTGTTTCCCACCTGGGTGTTCCCTCGCTGCTGGAGCTGTTGCTGTGCCCCTCCTCTGCGCTTTCTTCTTGAGCAGCCCCCCATGGTGCTCTGGGCCTTGGCTTGTGCTTTGCTGTTTTACAGTCAGAAACAACAGAATTCTGTCAAAAGTGCTTCTTGCTGGTCTTATGTTTTTAAAATGCACATTTTTTGTCCTGCTTTTTAAATGCTGTTTCCTTGAAAATCCTCGTGCTGCCAGACCTCAGGAGGGGCCCTCGAGCTGCCGCCGCCGTCTCACCTGGCGGCTGGCGCTGGGGAACGTTCTCCGTTTGATAAAACAGGAAGATTAGTAGAAGGTAGGCACAGGAGATTTAGGATTTAGGTGGGATTAAGGCAACTCAGGTGCCTGCTGATAGCTGATATTTCAGCGGCAGTGCATCTGTGCTGGGAAAGGCTGCTCCTCTCCTGCCAGCTGCAAGCGCACATCAGAGCAGCACAGAAATGGGAATCCAGCTCTGGGCACCTTCACTGCGTGCTGGGCTGGGTCACCAGGAAAGACATTGCTTATAGCTTCCACCTTCAGCCCTGCACACAGGGCTGGAGTGCTTGCTGGAGCAGGAATTTGGGCTAGCCCAGGTCTTTACCTTAAGCTTTGGGGTTTTTTAATTTAAAAACAGACAAAAAATTAGCTTCTATAGAGATACAGTCACAGACATTGTCTGTGATCATTCTGTCTCTGAAGAGATTATTCTGTGATTCTATAAAAGAGGCTAGATTTAGACCAGATATAAGGAAGAAATTTTTAATGCTGAGGGTGGTGAGACACTGGCCCAGGTTGCCCAGAGAGGTGCTGGATGCCCCTGGAAACATTCAAGGCCAAGCTGGATGCAGTCTGGTCTAGTGGAAGATGTCCCTGCTCACTGCAGGGGGGTTGGACTAGATGACCTTCAAAGGTCCCTTCCAACCCATTCTGTTATTCTCTGATTGTCTGCAAGCCAAAGTTTCAAAATACAGAATAAGACATGGGTGTGGGCTTGGTGCCTGCCCATAGATGCCCATGACCTTCCCATGCTCCAGCCTGGCCTTGTGCCTGAGCCCCCTGAGCACAGGTCAGGGCTGAGCAGAGCCCCAATCATCTTTAGCTTCATGTGCACAAATTCTGCTTATCAGAAGGTGTGGATAATCCACATTTGCCCACTGCTCAGGCACAAAACCCTGCTCCTGTGGGTGCTGTGGTGGTCCTGCTCCCCAGCAGCCGGGGGGACCCCTCACATCCTGCCCCTGCTCCCTCCCAGGGGGGCAGCTCCCGCCGGCCTCTGCGCAAGCAGCTCTGCTGGTGTTCTCTTCTGCAGCACCCATCCATTTCTGGCCACATCTCTGTGGTTTTGTAACTGCTCTGCAGGCAGTGAGTGAGGCCTCTCCCTGCCTTCCCAGCAGCTGCTGCCAGGAAGGGCTCCCCAGAAACCAGCATCATTGTACCCTGCAGGAAAATGGACCCTTCAGCCATGTCTGTCTCGGGTGTTACACACCCAGAGCTGGAAATACATTCCCAAGAGCTTATGTGTTGCTTTGTGCTTGATTAACCTTTATCAGCGAGACAGCAACAAGACAGATCAGGGTCTGGGCTGTCTTTGGTGTGCAGAAACTCGTCGGGTTTGACATGGGGCTGTGCTTGGCTGCTCCGTGCTTTGGCTTGTGCATAACAATTCCTTTTGTGGGTCTGCATTTACCCCGGGGAGTGTATTTACACTTGCCTGCTTTCTCTGTCTCTCATTGAGATAATTATTGTTTTGGGTATCTAATTACTCCTTTACTCTACATAAAGCCTAGTGATTTGAAAAGTCTCCTCATTTTGAAAAGCATTGAAATCACGTGGCAGAGCACAGGCTTGCTCACAACAGGACAGTGGTTTAATAAAATTGCTTTTAATCTAATAATTTTAATTGCATAAATTAATTTTCCTCTTACTGTTTTGAATTAATGAACATTGAAATGACCTGGCTTCATAAAAAAGCTCCGGTTTCTCTGCGTGTGCTTTTTTGTAGCCTTATTTTCAGTCTTTACGAGGTGAGTTTGGATGTTTGCATGAGTAATTTCCTAATTAGATGAGATTTAAGGCCTGAGGAGGCAGCAGCGGGCAGAGCCTGCCGTGGGGAGGCGGCCACATGTGTTAAGGTTAAACATCTCCTCTTGTAATCAAGTAAGGATTTTCTCTGGTAGCCTCAGGGTCCTGTAAAGACATTGTCTGAGATTCCCCTCTGATTATTCAGCCAATACTTTCAGTATATTGGGCAGAAACTTGGCTTTGTTCATAGGAGAGAGGTGAAAGGCAGGGTCCTGCTTCAGAAGACCCTGGCAGCAAACGCTGCCAGCCTTTGCCTGCAGCAAGGATGAAGGCTGGAGCATCCCAAGCTGGGCTCTGGGATCAAGAGCCAGACACTTATGAACAAAAAGCACCACCGTTCCCCCAACCAGTGTGAAGGGCCCTTGGCATGGCCCCAGGGTCATCCTGCCAGCCAAACTCCCCTAAAGACTGTGCATTTGTTGCCAAAAGTGTGAGAGCTCTGCTCTCAGGGTGGCGAGGAGCCAGGTTCTGACCCTCAGCAGCACCAGGAAGGTCAGACTTGCCCAAGGAGTTGTGGCTGTACCACTGGTTTGGGCCAAAAGGACTAGGAAATGGAGAATGTTCCCAGCTCCCCACTTCTCCCTAGTGCTGGGGCTTTGCTGCAGCACAGCAGCTGTCCTTGGCTTCTTGTGATCTTTGACTGCATCTCAGGGATCAATGGAAAATATTTTATTATGCCTTTTGTCTCTGCTGGAAATCAAGCTGGAAACTGATAAAATAAAAAGGCTATCTTCTAAGCTGACAGTTTTATTTCTGCAGCTTGAAAAAAAAAAACCATTCTGTGCTGGCTATAAATATTAGAGAGGACACGTTGGGGATTTATGTAAGATAAATTCCCACCCTCCTCCTTTCTTCTTTCAGGATGGAGCAGAGTCTGTACATTAATATAGTACCAAAATGAGGCAGATTTTTCACAACGTGGATAGATAAATTTTATATAAATGTAAAAATTCATACAGCATGTCTCCTTTCCTTTAAAGAGGAACTTAATTTCAGAAGCATTAAAGATGATGCTCCTGCAGATAACAAATGTGGGCAGTCCAGAGCATCATGGACCCTTCCTGCTCTCTCTGATCCCCACGTGGGCCAGACCTTGTGTCTGGAGCTCCAGCAGTTGGGCCTTGGCCACTGGAAGAAAATCCACCATGTTCCCCAGATCTGAACAGAAAGTCTGCCAACTTCCCAAGGCTGGGCATGAAATCCTGTGGGTAGATGCAATTTTTAAAATGTTCTATCCACATATTCCTGCCTTATTGCATTATGGTGATAATTATTCCTTGCCAATATACATGTTAAAAACCTATTTGTACTTTCTCTCCCAACAACTGGAAGTGTTTCACAAGGGTTAGTTTTGAAATGTTTATGATGGGGTTGCTTTTGTTTGAATTGTCCTTTCTGAAGACAGCACATTGCTTTATAGCAAAAAGGGATCCAGTGCTGTCAGACCCTTCACATGAGCTGCCTTGCGTGTCTCCACTGAGGGCTTGTGAAGCTAATAGGCAATGACAGGTACATCTTCAGAGCTTTCCCTGTGGATTGGGAGCTGATAGAGTCTGCAGGTGAGCAGCTGAGGAGCAGGTGAGCCCTGCGCTGCAGCACCAATAACCTCCTGCCCCGCAGACTTGCCTGGTAATCCTCCTCATAGATTGTTTTGTCTCAGCACCGAGGGGGAAGATGAGTGACAACGTGGCCCAGAAAAGCCCCTCTCTCTTTGTTTCATGACTTTTGCTTCCAGGCTTTGTGGAACTCCATTTCTGGGAATTTCTTTTCTATGTTGATGTTTCTCTGAAGGATTTCAGGAAGGCGTTTGGCCGGTGCTGATTTGTCAAACACCTGAAACATACTTTGCAAGACTCTAAAGCTGTACTGGTTTTCATGCTCTGGAGCAGCCACCAGCTCTGCCTAGACCAACTGGAGCTGTGGCAGCTCTTTTTGGAATTCCTTTTGGTGGGAATTGTCAGCTGATCTGAAGATAACCTCGCTGTTTGTGTCAGGACATCTCTGAGCCTCGCTGCTGTCCTGCTGCTCTGGACAGGGATATCTGCCTTCCTTCAAGGACTCTGCTGATGTTGTGCCTGGTCTGAGCAGCCCCAGGGGTCTGGGGCCTGGGATGGCCCCTCCTCTGGCCCAAGTCATGGCTGGGATGGTGCTTCCCAAGTGCTCCCAGCCTCAGCAGAGACAGCAGCTGAGACCAGGCATGAGCTGCGGGTGAGCAGCAGTTACAGCTGGAGCAGCTGGAAGGAGAAGGTGACCAGAAGGTCCATGTTTGGCCAGTTCTTCGTGTCATGCTAAGAGCCACCTGCCCCAGAGCTGGGCAGAGCCCAGATAATGTGCTGCTACCCATGGCACTTGGGAATAAGATGCTGGAAGAGAAGATGCAGAGGATTTCCTGGGGATGGGGCCATGCAGCAGGAGGTACAAAAGTTGGGCTTTTTACAGAGTACCAAGGAGCTGTGTGGCTGCCTGCTCACTGGGCTTGTGCCTTCATCCTCCATCGTGGTGATTTGACCTGGGCTCTGTGTTTTCTGGTCCTGGGACCCTTGCCCTTTCTTTGGAGAGGCTGTTTTCCATTTGGGTCTCTGTGCTTGAAATCACAGCTTTCAAAAAGGAATCCCAGGAGGTGCATGAGGCCACCAGTCTGTGGTGGGAGGTGGTTGGGGGCAGCTGGGGCTGGGGCTGCTGCAGCAGCACGATGCTCTTCACAGGCTGCATGAAGGGGCTTCTCAGGCTCATTTTGAGAAGCCCTCATCTTCAGGACCCTCCTGGTTCACTGGTTCACACTGTGTTTGCATGTTTGCTTTAGGGGGGGTTCTTTTGCTTTTTTTTTTTCCTTCCCCCCTAACTCCTTCCCTGGGTGGCATCAACTCATTTCTTGCATCTAAATATTTGAAAAAGAGTGAACCATGTTGCAACCCACCCCACCAAGAGTACCATCTGCTCTGGAGGTTGCCTGGGCTCAGCTGTGGGGCCAGGAGCAGGAGTCGTGTTGACCATGGCAGCCCAGAGCAGATGCAGGAGGGAAAAGCCACCCCTGAGGTCTCTGAGGAGGTTTGAGTGCTGAGTGAGGAACCGTGTGAAGCTCATGGATGCAGTTGGGAGCAGAAGCTTGACAAATCCAGACTAGAAATGGGCTGTAGGTTATGGCATGGCCTGACAGAACAGGAGAGAGGTGCAGCGGTGTGGAAAGATGGGCTCAGAGGCTGCACGGGCTGGTGTTCAGAGTGCAGCTGGAGTTAAATCCACTCACATAGTGCCCGTGGAGCTTTTGTTGGAATGTGGGGGATAAGTGTCTGTCTTGGTGCTACAGGAGCATAGAAGAGCTGCCAAAGGAACGTGCTGTTGGAGGCTGATGGATGGTCATGTTGTTACCCCTGAAACCTCTGTGGCAGAGGAAGGAACTGGGAAATGTTGATGTTTACATGTATTTGTTTAAAATATTTTGTGCAGTCTGACATTCATTAAAAATGTAAATCTGTTTCCTTAGCAAATTAAACACCAGGAAGAATTGTCTCAGCACTTGAAGTGGATGTTCTCTGTGGAGAAGTAGGAGAGGGCTGAGGGACAGAGAGGTGCTGGCTTCAGCATCTCTTCAGAGAGCCAGGAGAGCCCCAGTTGTGTGATGGCTCCAAGAGGAGGCAGAGATCACCAGCTGTTAGAGCAGAGTCCTTCTGTGCAGTTCATCAGGATGTGACATGTGTGATAGGCAGTAATTGAGCACAATTTGTAGCTGCTGCAGTGCCCCAGTATCCACCTGTTATTAGCTGATGCTATTATTATGATATTAAATCATGACTTGCAGCACAGGAAGTTACAGGACCCTTGTTTTGATTGCTAGGAAAATTAAATAAGGCATTTGGCTGGTCTCCCTGCTCCTGAGCTCCCTGCTGGCTGCAGAGGCTGCAGCACAGCCAGATCCTCCACTGCTGCCCAGGGCTCCTGTCCCAGGCAGTGATGGATGCTGACCTGCTCCCACCAGGGCCAGCTGCTCTCCAGCCAAGCTGGTGCTCACCCAGACCCCAGAGCTTTTGGTTTCTTCTCTCATCTGGCTTTGCTGGCTGCAGAGTGCTCTGCCTCCCAACACAGGGGTTGTCCTTAGCTGCCTTCAGGGGTAAAAGGGAAGCACCCTGCTGGGAGCAGGGGTTTGGGGATAGCCACCCTGGCCCAGCTGCAGTGGGGAGCTGCAGGGCTGCCCTGTGGAGAGCCCAGCTGCCACATGGCCAGAAACTGGTGGCCAGGAGCATCCTGGTGCCCCAGTTCCCACTTGCCTTGGCTGAGCAGCACCCCCAGCACCAGTGTGGACCATCAGGGTCTGATGGTCATGTTGGGAAGGGATGGAGCAGCCCTGGAAATTCCCAGGCACAGCTGCCTGCGTTAGGCACCCAGCTAGCAGCACTTCAGGAGAGCTCTGCAGAAGGTGAGAAGCTTCTGAGCAGTCCAGGTGTGGCAAAAAATGCCCTGCTCCCAGGGAAGGAGGGATGGCTGAGCGGGTAGAGTCTTCCAGAAGAAGGCACTGTGTGTGTGGTGTAGCCAGAGAGAAGGCACAGGGTGCAGGCAGGGAGGGACAGCAAGTCATTGCACTCCCACCTCACCCCTCCCTGCAGTTCCTTGCCAGTCCGGGGCTGTGCCACGAGGGGACATCTCTGCCTTGTGACTGACACAGCTCACGTGTGCTTTGCACCTTTTTCTTTTCTGCCCCTGGCTGGGCGGTGAGGCTGGGGCGGGGCCGTGGCTGCAGCCCCTGCTTCTCCCCCCACCCACCACCCCTTCTTTTCTTCCCCTCAGTGTGGCCGCAATGCTGAAAACTTCGACCGGTTTTTCACTCGCCATCCACCCGTCCTAACACCTCCTGACCAGGAAGTCATCAGGAACATTGACCAGTCAGAATTCGAAGGATTTTCCTTTTTTAACTCTGAGTTTTTTAAACCTGAAGCCAAGAGCTAAGTAGCTGTGTAGATCTCACTCCAGCATCTCTGTCATCCAGTCCCAACTGCTGCGGTGGTGACATTGTCCATTGCAAAACTTGCGTTCATGGTTTTTCTTTAGTCCAACTACTAGAGTGACCATATTTCAAAGACAGAAGTGTCTTCACATTACTTGGGGCGTGCCTGAAGGATGGGGTGATGGGCACTAAGTGCTGCCAATGTGCTGTTACGAGACTTTACTTGGAGAAAATGAAAACTCTTTGTTGGCTGACGGACAGCAGGTGGAGAGGTGTGAGCCATGACAATCAGGAGAAATCTCTTCAGCATGTGCTTCAGTTCCCACTCTTCTCTCCTCTTAGTCTTTTAGTATAATCACAACATTTTAATATTTAGCCCTCTTGGTGGCAAGTCAGTGTTTCTCACACAGCCTTGCCCGGGGCTAAGCTGGCACCCGCACAGTGGGGGCTGCAGACTGAGCCACACAACTCCCCCAAAGCTGAGCAGTTGCTCCAGAGAGCTGAGATGCCAATTCTGGCTCCTTCTCAGCTCTGTCCTGCCCAGGGATGCCACTACAGGAGCCCTCCCCACAGTGGACCCCTGCCTACATGGCTGTGGCAGGCACAGCTCTCTGCGCGGGGGAGAAGTGGCTGGGGAAGCCAGATCTGCTTGCAAAGATTTCTCCTGATTGTGCAGTTTCTAAGTAGCGTTTTGTAAATCAAAAGAAACGTATCCAGTTGTAAATGGGGAATTTGAAAGTGCTGTTGCAGGTGCTTTTGAATCCATGGTCACCCTAGTAAATGCCACAGAACATCGGTTCTCCTAGCAAAACCTTTTCTTTCTTTCTCAAATGCCAAAGCAGCTGATGAAGTTTGTTACCTGCGCTTTAAATGTGTCAAATAATGGTATTAACACCAATGGGATGCTGTTTAACTTTGAACAGTATTGTGAATCCTGATATGAAGCTTGTAAAGAAACTTGTTCCAACTAATAATCCTACTTTAAAAAAAATGCCGCTAGATATTTAAATGGCCTAAGTTTTGTTTCTGGCATCAAAGAAAACAAATCAGGAAGAATGAATTTCTCTCAAAACAATAACAATCATGCAGCTTCCTTTTATGCTGTTCTGCCGATGTTCGTGGGCTGTCCCTGTATCTGCTTTCAGTTGTAATGTGCCAATTTTATTTTATTTTTTTCCCAATACTGATTATAAAATAAAAAGTGAGAAATAATGTCAAAGAAACCTGCATGTGTTTGGCAATGATGAGTTTCTACAGCTCTGGGCCCAGAGGTGCCAGGAGTGCTGAGAGTTGGGGCTGCACCAGCTTGGAGATGTTCAGGAGAGCAAAGCAGGCAGCAGTGCAGGCAACAGCCCACACCAAGACGTAGCTGTGGCCTCTTCATCCTCTGCAGCATTTGCCCCCAGACCGAGGTAACAGGACCTTCCAGTGTGGAAGCAGCTGGAACCGTCTTCCCAGCAGGGAGCGAACACCAGCATCTCTCTGCATCAGCCTGTGCTGCTCCAGGGCGGACGAGGAAAGGAGCTTCTCTCCCACATCCCTTGGAGGATGGACAGTTCAGGGCGTCAGGGCGGTGTTCCGAGGCGAGCAGAGCCCCAGTGCCTGGGGATCTCCTCAAGCATCCTGCACGGGAAGGACTGCGGGATGCACTCCCCGTCTCTGGAGGCTGCAGGGGGAAGACGCCGCGTGTGCCGGTGACTCAGCGCCCTGCTGAAAGCAATGGGCAGTTTCAGCTACAGAAGGATCACACGTGCCTGTTGACCTCCCTTCTGAGCGCGTGCAGAATCTCCCTTCTCTGCTTGGAAATCGTTAGCTTTTTGCTGGAGAAGTTTTTTGCCTTGGATTGCCTCTGCCTTCCCCTCTCTCTGTTTACCAGGTGCACGTTCCCTGCCTGCTCCCAGGCTATTCGTCATCTTTGACAGAGGCCAAATTGCCACCAATTTCAGACAAAATCAAGGTAAGGAATCAGCAAACCCCCCTTGGCCACACTCCACCTGGAGCACCCCCAGTGCTGCCTTCTCCTGCCCAGCCCCAGAGGGGGGAGCTGCCGAAGGACGCTGTGCAGGGGTGGGTGGGCTTTCCTGAGCCCCTCCAGGCACGTTACAGCCTTTGCCAGAGCTTTCTGCAGCTGAAAAGCAGCAGGAGGTTTTGCTGATCAGGCTGAGCACTTGTCATCTCTGGTGCCATCTGCAGAGGCCACTCCAAAGGGCTGGGAACTGTGGTGGTAATTTACACCAGCAGAAAATGTGGACATTTCATTCCTCTTTGCAGCACCCT
>NW_009954113.1:899411-899865 GCF_000747805.2 Chaetura pelagica | reverse complement strand
GTTTAGTTGGCTCTGCATCCCTGTGGGAGCAGGGCAGGAGCCTGGTGCCAGCGTTGGCTCCTTCCTTCTGCCCATGCTGGGGCTGCAGAAGAGCCTTGTGCAACCACGTCAGAACAGCCTCTGTCAGCGAAGGGCAGCTCCTCCGCCCGGCCCCGGGGACACGCTGCCATCCATCGAGGTGGGCTCACTCTTGCCTTTCAACTGCTTCACCCTTTGTCTGCAGAACTCTGCACCTGAAGTCGGTTCCTTCCCTACTCCTGCTCTGTGCCCCCAAATCTGCCTCTTCTTCCTTCTTTGTGCTGGGGAAGGAGCCCTGCATGGACTGGTCCATCTCCTGAGTGTCACTTGTCTGAAGGCCAAGACCCAGCTCGGGGACAGGCTGGGACCTCAGGCACCAGCAGGTCAAAGCCACATCCTGGCTCTTCTACTGCTTTTCTCTGCTCCTTGAGCTCCA
>NW_009954113.1:894220-899333 GCF_000747805.2 Chaetura pelagica | reverse complement strand
ACAGGATCCTTCCTGCAGCAAGTGGAGGTCCTGGTCCACCACTGGCACTGGGGCTCATCCCCAAATCCAGCTACACCATGGCCTGCTCCCAGCTGGGGGGACAGGAGGAGGACAGGACAGGTCACATTCCAGCCACACTCCAAGGTGTGGAGGTGCCACTGGCTCTGCCCAGCATCCCTGGGCAGGGGCAGCTGGCAGGACCAAAGGTGCTGCTGGGTGCATGGAGGGTGGGAGCAGGGGAGGGGCACAGACCAGCCCCCACGGTCCCTACTGTGAATCTGGTGATGGCACAGTTGGTGGGGGACCCTGAAGACACCCCTCAGGGCTGTAGCAGAGCCCAGGCACAGCTCCCAGCACCTTGGGGCCTTGATTCAAAGGCAGAATCTAAAACAAAGACCATTCTGCAGGTTTCTGCAGGGCACCATGTATGACAGGGTCACATCAGTGGAAGGTCACCTCCAGGTGGGACACAGGGGAGGCTGCTCCTCCTGGTGACACCACAGAAAGTGGTGGGAAAAAGGCCATACTCTGCCAAGAGGCTTGTCTGGCCCTGGGGTGGACCCTGTGGGTCTCCCACACTTCCCCCCTCTGGGGTACAGTCTTTTTGGGTAGTTGGAAATGGTGGGGTAGGGCTGGGAATGGCTGTGCTCCAGCTCCTTGGAACTCGTGGGCTCTGTGGGGCTTGGAGCAGGTTACCTGTGCTAATCAGGACAATAACTTTCTTTTTTTTCTCCTTGTTTGGCTTGGACGTAGCAGCAAAGTTCTTGTTATGCAGTTAAAATTATAAGAGGTTGCATATGTGGAATTTTCATTCTTTAAAGGTTTGAACTACTGGATACTTTCTATATGCAACCCTGGAGCAAATCACATCCTCACATCAATGAAAACACCACGTTGGTCAATACCATATCATAGCATAATTTAAAAAAAAATCAAGCTTAAAGTGAAAGGAGCTCTTAGAGCTGATTATTTTGTAAAAATGTTGAAATCTTACTGACTGTTTACTTCCCTTTTGAGGCGTGTTGCTTCCTCCAGGCTCTTTCCTCCTGTGTGTGACGACTGTTTGCAGTGATGGTTTTGCATGCTCGGTTGCTCTCTCTTGCAGCAGCCAGGAGAGGAGGGATGCTCTGCCTGGCAGCACCGCAGCCCTCCCCAGCACCCCGGGCTCCCTCTGTCTCCCTTTCCTGTCTGGTTGTCTGTTTCAAGGTGCTAAACTGGTGTTCTTGTGGTTTTGCCGTGGTGGGTGGTTGCTTCTATTGTACAGGGGCTGTCACAACCTGGCTGCGGCTGTAGTCATCAGCGGCGGCTTCCAAAGCTGGTGTGGAGATCTTGAGTGCTGGGCACGGAGCCCGGGGACAGCAGAACTCCCCTGGGGACAGCAGAGCCCTCCCAGCCACGCAGCTGGTGCTGCCCCTCTTGCTGGCTGGCTGGCTTGTGCTCCCCCACCACCCACATCTAACTCTGTCCTTTCCCTTCAACAGAAGGACAAACGAGACACTTCCAACTTCGACAAAGAGTTCACCCGGCAGCCGGTGGAGCTCACGCCCACGGACAAACTCTTCATCATGAACTTGGACCAGAACGAGTTTGCTGGATTCTCCTACACTAACCCCGAGTTTGTCATTAACGTGTAGTGGCGGCGCGGCCGCCGCCCTCTCCTCGCAGCCCGACGCTCCAGACGCCCTGTACATACCACACTAGTCTTCCGGGAGTAGCAGACACACCCCTCACGCCAAACACGCCGACCGCTTCTTTTAGGAGGCCTTTCTATGTCTGTGTCACTCGCTGGCTTGGTTTCCCTAGCTGGAGATGTCTGGGGTCCGAGTTCATGGTCAGTAATACTTCTAGGAGCTATAGTTGGTGGTGACTAATAGAGTTTTAAAACAGAATTATACCAAATTGCTACAGTCTCTGTAATTTTTGAAACCGGATGCTGAGCTCCCAGCGCCCCTAGCTACTCTCAAATCGTGTCTGTTGAATGCTAAGCATGGTTGATATCTTAAACCGTTGTGCTGAAGCTTGCGATGACTGTGAGCTTGTCTTAGAGGAGCCTTTTGTTCAAGACATGGGTACATTTGATCAGTGTGGAAAAATCTGCTTATAGACATCTATTTTTAAAGGCATTGTACATACTGTCAGCCCAGCTCTCCCAAGCCACCCCTGCCCCACCAGCCTGCCCCTTGCCATTCGGCCTTTCCTGCACTCGGGCATCAGGACTCCAAACCAATTCCATGCCAGTTCTTGTAAACCAGAGAAAATCTTTTTCTAAGGGAAAGGTGGGATTTTTTTTTTTTTTTTTTTTTTTTTTTTTTTTTTTTTTTTTTTTTTTTTTTTAAACATCTGGAACAGTTTGCAGTTTTGATACACTCTGTCAGCACTCTCATAAATCTTTCTCCTGTTTTTTCACAGGCACTGTCGAAATTTAACAGCTCTGTAAAGGATATTAATATTCTACCAAAACAAAACACATTTATATTCTCGGTTTACAATTTACCAACTGGAAATATGCCCGCTATGAACGGGCTGCACTGAGGGCTATTTATAACCGAAACTTTTCTACTTTACACCCTCTGCTATTATCTTCAAGGCTCAAACCCTATGAATGTCACAGGCATCTCAATTTACCTGGTCTCAACCAAAATTCCTGGGGGTTTTATCCAGCAACCCAGGACCTTTGGCATCATTTCAAAAAGCAGGGAATCAGAAGAGGCAATTCCAGCAGCTGTTAGTGAGGCAGAGCCATGCCAGGAGGGCTGGGGCAGGCAGGGGAGGGCAGGGGCAGGCAGGGGAGCAGGTGCCAACTCCGCCTCACCCTTGGGTTCGCAGCAGGATGAGCCCTGAGTCTGAGCACCCTCGGAGCCAGAGGCTGGGATTCCTCTCTCAGCACACACCAGTTTGGCTGGTTTGCAACAAACCCCCGTGTGTGTGTTTTCCTGCCCCACTCCTGGTTCTGCTGTAAATACCCATTGCTCCATGGCTAACGGGAAAAGGGGGGTGGGATTTTATGGATCACCAGGAATCCTATAAAGAAAATTCTGGTTTGTAGATCTTTTATAAACATCAAGCTCTACGTTTTGAAATTATTTTCTTCTTGTAATGATTCATTGAGGGAAAAAAAGGCTGCTAGAAGCTACAGCTGATGTCCCGCCTGCCTGGAGCGGGTGGCCAGTGTCCTCACCCTGATTTTTCCATTGCGGGGGACGTGAGCCAGGAGGCCATGGCCTGGGTAGTGACCCGGGCTGGGGGAAACCCAACAAAACCCAGAAAAACTGCAAATTGTGCCAGATTGAGGAGAGGGTTTATGAGACACTGCGTCAGACGAAGCCCAGGGCAGCCTCGCACAGGGGCTGGTTTCTGGTGAGGGTTCTTGTAACTCCAGCACGTGTTTCAGAAGACGTCTCGCCATCCTCTGCAGACCACAGCTGATGTTCAGAGCATAAACGTTACTGTAACTTCCAAACCTGTTGCTGCAGAACCAGTAGTACTTCAGTGATGAATGTTTTTAATTTCCATATTTTCAGCCCTGAAGCCGCTCCCCGGGTCTCTCCAGGATGCTGCTGTGAGGTTCCCCGTGCTGAGGGCACCCGGGGCTGCGGCCAGGCACAGGGGCTGTGGGGAGGGGGGGATGATGTTGTTTCTGTTTGGGACTTTGTGTGTGTTGGGGTGACACTTCCACACGGAGCAGGCGCTGCGGAACCGCCGAGCGAGCCGGCAGCCCGGGGCTTGGGTGGCATCTTCAGGATCTGCAGGGTTGAGATCCAAGCTCCAGGGAGAGCTTAGCAAAGACTCAGTCCTGCTTGCAGGGCTCATACCTTGAGTGTTTCTGATGTTGTCCATTGTGCTACTTGCCAAACTCTTACTTCAGGTTTATTTCCAGATGACCTGTTTCTCTGTAGAGAAATGTGAAATGGGATGCACCTGGCCCTGCACAGACATGGTGATTTGTACCAACTCTTGCAAGGAAGGGCAGAGTGACAGTGGTTGACTCACTGTTTGCTGTAATGTGATGATTTAATCTTCACTATTGGATGGGGAAGGCAGAGCTCCAGGAAGATGCAGAGAGGATCCAGCCCCTGGGTGCTCTGATGCACGGAGAAAGCCTGGCGAAACAACGCCTGGGTGTACAGCAGAGCAGTGCCAGGGGACAAGGGGACAGTGAGCTGCAGGTGAGGCAGAAGGGTGTCCTTGAACCCAAACTACTCTGTGATTGTATGGATTCCCTGACCATGGTGGTCTGCAAGATTCTGCTGAGGTCTGTAAGGGTAGAGGCTAGCAAGGGGGGATTGGGAACCTTAATCTGCTTCAGCTCTGCTGTCCCACAGCTGCCTGGGGCTCAGCTGGGTGCAGTCAGTCCCATTCAGCAGTTCAGGGCAAGTCTGTGCCCGGGCTCCTGAACATCCCTACTCCCCAGGCAGAGTGTGGGCACTGCCCTGTGCCATGGCATTCACCCCTGGCAACCAGGACCTGCTGCTGTCTCTTCTGGCTGGACATCTAAGCAGCCTTCTCTTGATAAGAGAGCCATCACCAGAGGAGTTATCGATCCATTTAATCTGTGCAGTTTTGCAAAGCAGCCAACCCATCTAGGTAGTCTCAAAGATGGGAGGATGAGTGAGCACTCTGGGCAGTAGATGTGCTGCGTGTGGATTCCAGGAGGTCTCACAAGTGAAGAGCAAGGGTGATTTCTTGTGCAGAGTGAGGATGTAGCCGTTTGAAGGGCAGGGCTCACGTCTGGAGGGTGGAACTAATTCCTGCCAACAAGTGCTGCAGCTTCTCTGCTTTTGCAGAAGCAGGTGAGCCACTGGGTCTGCAAGAGCAGAAGAAGCAAGAAGCACCTTGCTCCATGTGTAGAAGTGTCATCCAAGCTGTTTATTTCTGGTGATTTCTTGTGCAGAGTGAGGATGTAGCCGTTTGAAGGGCAGGGCTCACGTCTGGAGGGTGGAACTAATTCCTGCCAACAAGTGCTGCAGCTTCTCTGCTTTTGCAGAAGCAGGTGAGCCACTGGGTCTGCAAGAGCAGAAGAAGCAAGAAGCACCTTGCTCCATGTGTAGAAGTGTCATCCAAGCTGTTTATTTCTGATCAGGTTCAAAGAGGCAATTCAAACAAAGCGGGGGGG
>NW_009954113.1:892982-893302 GCF_000747805.2 Chaetura pelagica | reverse complement strand
GGGGGGGGGGGGGGGGAAGAAAATGTTTATTGTTAAACAGTTTGTGTTTGTGAATTTGATTTCACCTGCAAGTATTTGATGACTTTTCTACATCCTAGACTACCTGCTGTGTGTTGTCAAAAGATTCTCATAAAAACCTCCTTTTAGATGGACATATACTCTTTATTCTATTTGCTGCATGTATGAAAAAAAAATAAAAATATATAATTTTAAAGAAACCCTGAGAGCTTGACTTCCTTTGCCAGTGACACTCTGGGAGTGTGTGGGGGCAGAGCTGGGGGGCTGGGCATGCACAGGGTCCCTGGCCATCGGCACCTGGC
>NW_009954113.1:889423-892932 GCF_000747805.2 Chaetura pelagica | reverse complement strand
AAACACTGGGGTCACAGCTCTGCTGTAAAAAAGAGATGCATATTTGCACAGGTAGAGAGTATTAGCAAATGGAGCCTGCCTGGACACAGCCCTGGGCTGGAGACACTTAAAGATATATATATACACCAATGGGCTGGGGGGGAGGGGTATGGAAGGTGCAGGTTGTTTATATCTTTGGTGAATTGCTAATTAAGATGAGTTAACAATATTGCAGGTGCTCTTCCTACCACCCCATGACCACTGATTCCTGGTCCCTGTAGCTCATGCATAGCTGTGGAGGTGAGCTGGGCTGGGGGCTGCTCAGTCAAACCTCTGCAGGCATTGCCATGGCAGTGAGGGTCTGGGGGCAGCAGGCTCTGGGGGTCTGGGGGCAGGATAGTAGAGGATCTGTGAATCCCCAAGCATCTGTACGTGCTGCTGAGGCTGCGAACTGTTCCTGACACTCTGCAGCTTTCCTGCTCTCTTGCACAGCACAGACCTGCTTTTCTCCATCGAGGAAATTTGCTTTTTCAAGGAGTGCCCTTGTGAGAGCTGCTGAGCATGTGACGAGGGTGTTTCCTTCTCTTTTGGGGACTTCAGCTCAGCCTTCAGTAAGGAGATGTCCTCCTCTCTCCTACCTGGGGTGGATAGTGGCCATGGGGACCACCTCAATGCATGTGGGGGTATGAAAACTGCAGAGCTTGACTGGCCCCATCATGGCCCAGGTATCCCTGGCACCTCTCCTGGCCACCCTCTCTGCTGTCCCCCCAGCCCCTGGACACGGAGCAGGGTGGGCTGCAGGGCTGTACCCAGAAGGTGTCTCACAGCCCCAGTGCAGGGATTTGGGGTGGCTGATTGAGCCCCAGCTCTGCTGACATTCCCAGCCCATCAGAAATGCTGCTGAGCTCCAGTTATCCTGGTTTGTGTAAATGAAACATTTGGTGACACTTGCCTTAATTATGGGAGTTAATGACAAAACCATTGTGACAAATGACTCAGCTTTTGATAGTGAAGTTAATTAATGCTGAAGTTAAGAGTCTCCACCGGAGTACCTGGAAAAACCCGATTAAGAATTCTGCTTACCCAGTGTAACACGGGCAGCAAAAACCCAAGTCCCTCCAGGATGCCAGGTAAAATCCTCCCCAGTGCTGCACAGAGATGATCCACTTGCAGTGAGAAGGCCAGACATCAGCACTGCGTTTGCCTCCCGAGCTGTCCTTCCATCCATCAAAGGCACCGGGAGGAACACAGGCTCATTAATGTTGGAAAGATTGACCAGGAGCAGCTTTGCATTAGGCTCTGACCTTCAGAGCCTGTCTCCCTGAAGCCATCTTTCATCTCTTTCATTTGCATTACAATCCTGTTTGCCTCGTTATTTGTTATCCACTTCTTCTTCAAAGGATTTAAATCAAATCAATTAAATTGTGGTGGGTCGGAGCAGCAGCAAACCTTTCATGGTGGCTCAGCCCGGTCCCCCAGGACACGGATTACAAAGTATCTTTTAATCTCCTGCTATTTGTTCTTTTATTACTTCTGTGGTACCCCTGCCTTGTAGAATCCCTTTGATACTCTTCCTTCTTTCCCACCTGTCTCATGCCAAAATGCTCTCTGTAGAGGCTGGTCTTTGACCTTGGAGAAGGGATTCCCTCATCTTCTCACTGGGATGGGGATTGGGATTGGGATGTCCCCAGCATGGCTGCTGGGATGGGGAGCTGCTGAACTGGCCTGTATCCTCAGGGCTGGGGGAACCCTGTGGCCCTGGTATGATGTTTGCTGTCCCCTGTCATCTCCTTTCCCTCTCCTGGACTTGTTTTGTCTGCCCAAGGTATCTGTATGGAGGAAAAAAAAGAGTGCAGAGGTGGGGAGGGGCTGTGGCTGCAGGGGAAGCAGCAGCCAGGGCAGAGCCCACCCGGTGGGGGCCCAGAGGGGCTGCGTGCTGGCCCTGCATGGCCTCTCCTGCACTCCTTGCACATCTTCCCAGTGTAAAGAGGCTGAGCACAAATGGATTCTTGTTTCTCTCCCCTGCTATTTTTATTGCTCCCAGACTGCCAGAAGTCCAGTGAGGAGCTGCAGAGCTGGGAGGCAACCACACCAGCTCACACCGAGCGAGTCAACTTGTGCCACACACACTTGGGCTGGTGGCACGTGTGGAATTGCTCGCTCATGTCACATCTAGGAGAACCTCCCTGAACTCAGTGGCACATCACTGCAGGCCACACCAGCCTCACCACTGGAGTCCTGTTAGAGCCAGTGGATTGCAACCAGCACTGCCTGAGTGTGTACAGATATAAATAATCCCCCCGTAGGAGTGGGGAAGGATGAGCATGTGCCGGAGGCTCTGGAGTCCTTATCCCCTTGCAGTTCCCAGGAGCAGGGAAACGGAGGACCAGGCAAGGCTGGAGCTCAGCATCTCACTGCATTGCTAATGACCTAAACTCGCCTTGTCTCAGAGTCACTGTTCCTTCAAGGAAAAAAACCTAATCCAGCTAGGGATTATTTCTGACTACTTCCTTTCTGTCACTTTGCCAATTTAAATGCAGCAGAGCTTTCATCCCTGGATTTGAAAGGACAAAGCCTAACAGATCTCAGTTTAGGACATTTTTGCCTGCAGGGACAGATGGTTTTTGCACAAGTTGTATGATCTTTGCAGCATAAACTGGATTCTGGTATTTGTTTCCACTTCGCTGACCTTGGAAAGGCCCAGATCTGTGAGCAGGTAGATGGTGATGGGTAAGGCAGTGAACAGCAAGGGATGACAGGGCTGGAGCAGCCCAACCTGCATGGGGTTGGGCACTGAGCTGTCATCACCAGAGCCTGCTGCTCTGCAGAGCCTGAGCTGCACAGTGCCATGGCAAGGTCCCCAAATTCTTCTTGGCTGCAAAGCTCTGTGAACCCCTTGCATGTCCTCAGGGGCAGCTGCTCTCGGCAGAGCTTCAGACTCACTCCTGTAACAGGCTACTCCATGCACCTCAGAAGGGTGCAGGGTTTGTCGAGAGGTGCAACCAACCCCTAGAAGGGCCAACACGATCCCACATGGACTTTGATTCGGTTTGAGCTCGCTTTGTTAAAAGCCAAGGAAACGGTACATGTGCACTCTGCACACACCTACACACACTATGTTAAAATAACACAATTAAGGCTGCAAAATCCCCCACTCAACGCAATTTGCAGCCCCTTCGCTGTAGGTGTGAGATCTCTTTGCTGCCTCCCCCCGGGGACGGCTGCCTGTGCGCGGGGCGGGGGCCGGGCAGGGCGCTGGGGGCCTGGTGTCCACCACCCTGTGGCACCGAGGGGTGACCTGTGACTGGTGTGTGGCACTGCCAGCACCAGCCACACCGACTGGCCACCTACAGCCGCTCTTGAAAGGGAAAAAGCCCTGGGATTTGGCTTAGCTGGATGCTTCTGACCATCGGCCCCGAGACTCCATCCTCACCCTCATCAGAGAGTGCCGAGCACCGCAGGTCTCCAGCTGGAATCACTGGAAAAGCAGGAATTGGTGCTGGGCAGGCGGGAGAACCTGGGCAGGCTGG
>NW_009954113.1:888598-889331 GCF_000747805.2 Chaetura pelagica | reverse complement strand
CGGGCGGGGGGGGAAACGCCGGGCCCCGCAACCTGCCTGGTGAGTGTGCGCAGGGAGGGTGATTTAAGGCTGAGGAAGCTACTTCATTTTCATACTTCTTAATTTCTCAGTACCCGATTTTTTTTTTTTTGTAAACATCGTAATTTGCTGCTTGCATTTTGGCAGTAAATAACTAGTGTTTACACGTGAGTGCGCACAAATGAGGAGTGTGGGAGCACACGCCACCAGGTAAATCATGCTTTCCTGGCTCGCCCATGGCCCTTAAAAGACTATTAATTTAAGAGGTGGGTATATTATTGGGCTTATTTGAAAGGTCGCATGAGTCATAAGCTTATCCAACTGGCTGCAAAAATACTTGAGAGCGATGAGGAGACAGCACAGAGGCGCAGAGGGAGGAAGAATGAGGGTTTGAACGGGAGGCAAGCGCTTCAGGAGCACGGGGTGGAAAACACCCCAACGTGCCGGGGCTGCCTGCTGGCCCCGGCCTGGCTGCGCTCTGCCAGCACCCGGCTCAGGCTGGGCAGGTGCCGGGACCCCCCGTGCCCCTGGGGCTGAGCCTCCCCGGGCTCTGCGGGTGGGTGCCCGGGGCTGGGCCGGTGCTTCGAGTCCGGTACCGGGGCAGTGTCTCCACGGAGGGGAGGGAGGAGTGGGAAACCGAGCCGCCCGCACGAGGGGCTGGGATACCTGTCAGCGCCCCGGGATCGGCTCCCAGCACCCTGGGTTGGGGGTCCAC
>NW_009954113.1:886930-887490 GCF_000747805.2 Chaetura pelagica | reverse complement strand
AGGGGCGGTTTTAATGTGAAGTGCTCGGCGAGCAGAGCCCCCCCAGTCCCTCCGCTTCTCCGAGGCCCCGCAGGCACGGCGTCCCTGTCACCTGGAAACTCGACATTTTTATAGCCGAACCCCTCCAGCAGTGCCAGCCTGGCCCTTCTTTGTCCCTCGGGGGTCTGTGCCCCGCGGCCGGGCTGGGCTGCCCCACGGCTGAGCTCCCTCCTGCCCGGCCTCGTTCCTTTGCCCCGGTGCTTCCCTCCTGCAGCAGTGCCCGGCTGGAGAGGCCACGGCAGCTGCTGCCCTCCTGCCCTGCAGGCCACACTTCGGGGGCAATTTTGACCCAAAGCTACTGGTTGAGGTTATTATGAGCAACAACAGGCTGTGCTTAAATGTGAGGTTGGATGGAGTTGGGCGCTGGTACCTGCGCGCTAACAAATGGCTGATGGAACCACACTGGACCATAACTTTTATAAGTAGCAGCAGCAGTTGGTGTCCTGTGTGCTTGGGGGGATCTGCCCCACTGTCCTGCAGGACCCCAGGGGTGCCAGGCTCCCCCAGCCCCGGAGCAGGGC
>NW_009954113.1:886240-886888 GCF_000747805.2 Chaetura pelagica | reverse complement strand
CACGTTGGAAAGTTCTCGGTGAGTCATGGCTACAGATGCAGAAACACCCTGTCTGCTCCTGCTGCTTGGTCCTAAACCCGGTGAAGTCAGTCAGAGCTTTCTTACCAATTCAGGAAGGGTTTGGATCATGTTCCAATTCCATAATAAACAATTTGGGGTAATCTGTCTCCCCTCTTGGGCCAAGGGAGCCAAGGAAGCAGCAGCCAGGGCTCTGAAAGATGGGATCACTGGAGGCATGAGTGATTACCAAAATTCTTGGGTTTGCTGGCTGCATTTTTGTTTCAGTGAATGTTTTATGTTCCCCTCACTGCAATAAATCACTGCTTGGGAAGGAGCTGGTGAGGCCCTGGTCTCCTGGGCACGCACATTGAGGAGAGGAATGAACGGCGCCATGCTAGAGCTCAGGGCTGAATCACACTCACGGGGAGCAGCAGGGGCTCCTCACCCACTGGTGCATGTTCTCCCCCTGGGCTGGTGCTCCCACAGCTGCTGGGGTGGGAGCTGGGTGGCTCACGGTGCCGTGGCACCATCGAGGCCTTGCGCTGGGCACCGGCTCCGTCGTCCCTCGTGTGTGTGAGAGCACGGGTGGGCAGGGAGGGCTGCGGGGGGCACGTGGCACCAGGTGGGCAGCCAGGCACGGGGGTCCCA
>NW_009954113.1:882463-885693 GCF_000747805.2 Chaetura pelagica | reverse complement strand
CGGGCAGGGGATGAGGATGCCCGGGGCGGGTGCCCGGGCTCGCTCAGCCGCAGCTGCTGCTCCGCGCCTGCGTAGGGCTGCGCGCCCGGCGGAGCGCGGAGAAATCTTGAATGAAGCCGCCGCAGACCCTCTGTAGAGACACCCACGCTGGAAAACACGAAATTAGCGGTTGACTCGATTTCCGGAGCCCGGGCAGGCGGTCCCAGGCTGCGGGGCTGGGGCAGCCCCTGCTTGGAATTGCGGCGTTTGGATTCCAGTCGCCACTTGTGCCACACGAGGACGCTTAGGAGGTTCTCCTGGTGCTGCCGCTTGAACGTGACCAGCGTTTGTCCACCCGTGTCCCCCGTGGCTGGTTCTCATCAGTTGTTTTCTTCTGTGATTCCCTTGTTAATACAGAGGGCAGGGAAGTGTGTGGCACTTCAGGGAGAAAGCTGAAGTTGAGAAATAGCTGCTGAGGCTTCTGTTGTTTTTAGGCAAGTAAAAGAAGTTTAGTTTTCAGTGAACTTAATTAAATTCAGCATCATTAGAGGCAGGGAGCCTCCTCCTCCCCCTGCTGTGCGGTAGAGATTGGGTCTGACGGAGCTGAAACGGGCAGAAGTAGCAGGAGGATTTGGCCAAGGCTGCTTGAAGTACCATATTCTAAGGCAAGGTGGTACTTTTCCTTTACTCCTTCATTTCCCTCATCAGAACTAAGTGCTGCAGCGTTTCTGGAGGACTGTGAGCATCACTCTGCCTGCCTTCCTCTGGGGATCCCCTCTGGTGTCCCCCTGCAGCAGCCACCAAGCCTTTGGCAGCCTGGCAATCCCTCCCTCCCAAACCTGGAGAGCTCTGCTCTGTTTCCTTCTGAGGGAGATCCCGTCTAGATTAAGACCTGCTATGTGGCCTGACCCCTGCATCACACAGGGCTCTGCTGAGCCATTTCTACACGTGACCTCCAATTTCTGCTTGGCTCCCAGTGCATTTTAGAGAGATGATCAGTCCTGGAGGCTTCAGCTGAGGGTGAATCTGCCATGTCCCTAGGCCAGCTCTTGCACTGGGAAAGGAAATAAACCCCTCAAATTTCCTTTAAACATATGAAAAAAATATCTGCTGTTTGCCTCTTTTACCCACAATTATTTCATATTTTCCTTAGGACATTGTTATAGCTCAACACCATCCCAGTAACAGGAGATTCTGTGTAGAAGTATCCCACTGGAACACCAGGTACAAGCTCTGCAATCCACCTTCCAGTTCCATTAATAAAGCACTGTTGACTCTGCCTAATACTGGTCTTCTCCTTTGTCTGGAGAGCTAAATCAAATACCCTTTGGAACTCTAAATATATTATGTTACTGATTTCCTTTATCAACTGAATTTGTAACCGTATCAAGAAAAAATTATGAAGTTGGATAACTCTCTGGTTTTCCACAGGGCTTTTTGTCATTCATCATATCCCTGGTTTCTCCCCAGTTCCCACCACTGCTCATCACTCCTGGCACAGGCTGGTTAAACATTGACCCAGCTTTTCCTGGCTTCTAGAAATTCAACAGAATGCCAAGATGTATAAAAATCCATTCTAGATCTTCAGAAAAGTTCTCAGTCTATTCTCTGGTCTCTCTTGGGAGGTGTTTCTCTAGTCCTAACAGTTGCATGTTTACATTTAATAGTTGCTGGTTTGTGTCCTCCCCAGGCCCAGGTGGAATACAGGACCTGTTTGTCTCCAAGAACAGAAGTATCTGATTAATAAATAATTATGTGTCACTTCTGCTTCATGGCTGACAGTCACACTGTCATGATCCACCAGTGATTTACCTCAGCTGCAAAGCTCCTTTTTCTGACATGCCTGAAGAATCCCACCTGGTTTTGCTTAGACCTTTTGGTTGCAGATTTGTTTTAACTGAGCCCATTAACTTCTCTTCTCTCATCAGACACATGCATGTCCTAGCTGCTATTTCCAATATCAAAAGCCTTGATTTTTTAATTGTTTTAGTTTCAATCTTCTATTCCTCCCTCGGGGTGCCAGGGAAGTGCTCTGTCCTTGCTCCTCTGCAGCAATCCTGCTTCTGCCATTGCATTTTCCCACCAGTTGGTTTTGACAGTGGTTGCTTTAGGCTCAGCTGAGCAGAATTGCACTGAAGGCGTTAAATCGGGCTGGAAGCAGCTGCCCCTGGACAGCTACCAGCTCTCAGCTCCTCTCAGTCCTTCCGAGTGAGGCCAAGCAGAGAATTTCCCCAAGGTGACAGCAATATTGTTTCTGTTAGAAAGTTATTATCTTTAATTTTTAAAAGCGCCAAGCAAATGTCCCTGAGATTGCAATCATCCATGATAGAGCACTTTTTCTCACGACTCATTATCGGTTGGTATTTAAGGAGCTGCTCGTCCTGTTCCCCTGTCTGGTGGTGTCTGTGACAGATTCTCATCACCAGCCCCTCTTGCCGCTCCCGGCCAGCGCCGCGGTGCTGCCAGTGCTGGTGTCTGTGCAGCCACGCTGACCTCCCTGGCAGGAGCTGCTGCAGCCCCCCAGCCTGGCAGCCCCAGCGTGGCCCCCACCCCCGTGTCACCACGCTGCTGCCACCACTCTGTCCTGGGGACGCTTGCCAGTTCCCATCCCTTGGCAAGGAGAGCCCTGGGATGACGGCCATGTGGAGAGGGACTGTGCGGATGAGAACCATCAGTGTGGACTGGGGGTGGTCAAGGGGGAGGCAGGACAGGTCTCTGACAGTGTGGGAGGTTTGGGGGGGCTGAGCCGGGAGGGTCAGGGGGGCATTATTTGCTCTTCATTATGTGAGAGCAAGGAGGCATCTGGTTAACTTGTGTGATGGAAAGCAGACAATGGAGGCATCTGAGATGATGGGTGAAGATGAAGAGGGACCATTTACTGTCTGATGTGATTACCATGTTGGAGATGTAACAGCACCTTTCCTCCCCAACCCCCTGAGAGGCCTCTGCACCAGGACAGCACTGGGGGGAGGTCAGAACAGCATCAAACCGATGCCTCAAGCAGGGGGCTCTGCAGGGTGTCACCTGCCATGCCCAGTTGTAACCTCTGACTTGGGAAATCCCTGAACCTCAGCTTGGTGGAGGATGGATTGAATAAGCATTAATCACTGTCCTCCAATAGTGATGGAAATTATTAGGCTGGCTGGACCCAGGTCTGCTCCAGACCCACGTTCCTGTGGCATGTGGCCAAATGCCAAGAGCCATGAAAATACTTCTGGACAGAGGGTGGCCCTGGCCCCTGCCAGCCAGGG
>NW_009954113.1:879240-882450 GCF_000747805.2 Chaetura pelagica | reverse complement strand
GAATATCCCTGCTGCTGGGAAGGTGTCCGGAGAGGAGCTGTGCTTCATCTGGCTGCCACCAGCTTTGCTGTGAGCAGGGGGGGGCAGGGTTTGCTCTCCCGGGATGCTGCAGCATTCATCTGGACACAAATGCCATCTTGTGGGGTGGTGTGGAGAGCAGGTGCCCACAGCTCCTGTGAGCAGCACGTGAGGAGAACAACGTGTGCTGGGAACAGCTCAGAAACAGGCATTTCACTGCAGCATAGGCGTGGTGCAGAGCCTGTCATCTCAGGAGCCGTCGCTGTTCAGTAGAGGTGGAAGGCTGAATCTGAATGAGGCTCAAGTGGTTGGGTTTTTTTTCCCCATGCAAGGTCACTATCTGCATTATGGCTGTAAATAATTAGGGAGGGCTAACGAAGGCTGCAGGTCCTGGTGCTGAGGCTGACAGCGTGGCTGTGGTTTGGGGGAGGATGCCCCATGGATTGATGCTGGATCCTTCTCTTCCCCATCCCCAGGGGGGTGGGTGCTGCTGTGGGCTGTCAGGGAGGTGCCAGTGGATGAGGTTTGCTTAGAGCAGCCAGGGAGCAGGGAGAGGTGCTTGGCTCTGCCACCGAGAGTTACAGGGCCTTTGGTAAATCACCTCCCTTCTCTCTGCACAAGTGTTTTTGCATTTTACAATGCAGAGTTGGGTGGATTCATTAGTGTTCATCTCTTACACGGCTCCTGGCAAGGCACCCAGTGCTGTTATTGCTGGTCCACAGGGTATAGACCCTTTCCTGGCCACTGGCACAGCCAGCCTGGACCATGCAGTGTGCTTGCCCAAAGCAGGACTTTATCCCTTCGGAATCATGTGGTGGGACATCTGGGCTTTGCTCGTCTCCCCAACCCTTGCAAAGATCACCTGCACACCGGGTGAGTGGCTGCATTTGACAGGCTTCAAGATATCAGGGTTTTCATAGTCATCATGGAAGAGGCAGGAGCAATGGCTGTGGCTGCTGGACAGGTGATGCTGTGATGATTTCTCAGATATTGCCTGTTTCTTATCTCCTGACACCACAATCTATTGACAAACCTGGTGCTGTCGGACTGCAGAGGATGACTTGGCCGTTCCTACGTCAGGTTATTGTTGTGTTTTATCATACAGAGATGAACACAGTCATAAAGAAACAGTAAGGGAAGGCACTGGGCAGGTGTGGGAGCAGGAGCAGGAGCAGCCCTTCTGCCTTCCCACCTCCCTGAATATCCCTGCTGCTGGGAAGGTGTCCGGAGAGGAGCTGTGCTTCATCTGGCTGCCACCAGCTTTGCTGTGAGCAGGGGGGGGCAGGGTTTGCTCTCCCGGGATGCTGCAGCATTCATCTGGACACAAATGCCATCTTGTGGGGTGGTGTGGAGAGCAGGTGCCCACAGCTCCTGTGAGCAGCACGTGAGGAGAACAACGTGTGCTGGGAACAGCTCAGAAACAGGCATTTCACTGCAGCATAGGCGTGGTGCAGAGCCTGTCATCTCAGGAGCCGTCGCTGTTCAGTAGAGGTGGAAGGCTGAATCTGAATGAGGCTCAAGTGGTTGGGTTTTTTTTCCCCATGCAAGGTCACTATCTGCATTATGGCTGTAAATAATTAGGGAGGGCTAACGAAGGCTGCAGGTCCTGGTGCTGAGGCTGACAGCGTGGCTGTGGTTTGGGGGAGGATGCCCCATGGATTGATGCTGGATCCTTCTCTTCCCCATCCCCAGGGGGGTGGGTGCTGCTGTGGGCTGTCAGGGAGGTGCCAGTGGATGAGGTTTGCTTAGAGCAGCCAGGGAGCAGGGAGAGGTGCTTGGCTCTGCCACCGAGAGTTACAGGGCCTTTGGTAAATCACCTCCCTTCTCTCTGCACAAGTGTTTTTGCATTTTACAATGCAGAGTTGGGTGGATTCATTAGTGTTCATCTCTTACACGGCTCCTGGCAAGGCACCCAGTGCTGTTATTGCTGGTCCACAGGGTATAGACCCTTTCCTGGCCACTGGCACAGCCAGCCTGGACCATGCAGTGTGCTTGCCCAAAGCAGGACTTTATCCCTTCGGAATCATGTGGTGGGACATCTGGGCTTTGCTCGTCTCCCCAACCCTTGCAAAGATCACCTGCACACCGGGTGAGTGGCTGCATTTGACAGGCTTCAAGATATCAGGGTTTTCATAGTCATCATGGAAGAGGCAGGAGCAATGGCTGTGGCTGCTGGACAGGTGATGCTGTGATGATTTCTCAGATATTGCCTGTTTCTTATCTCCTGACACCACAATCTATTGACAAACCTGGTGCTGTCGGACTGCAGAGGATGACTTGGCCGTTCCTACGTCAGGTTATTGTTGTGTTTTATCATACAGAGATGAACACAGTCATAAAGAAACAGTAAGGGAAGGCACCGGGCAGGTGTGGGAGCAGGAGCAGGAGCAGCCCTTCTGCCTTCCCACCTCCCTCACCAAGGGCTTCATGCATTTGTTTTTTGCTCAGTGGTTTGTACTGAAGGGGAATTGGGCTGGGACAGGAGCCCCAGGGCAGGGAGCAGAGGGGGCTGTGCGACCCCATCAGCTTTTCTGGGGGCCACTGGGAGCCTGTGGGGTGTTGGCTTTGGCAAGAGAACTGTGGGACTGAGAGACTGGAAAGCAGTGACAGAAGGTGGCATTCGAGGGTGACATTTGTGTTTGTGCTTCATGAACGGTCACTTTTACAGTTTCATTGATGATTTGGTAGTTGTCTCTAAATTGTACCTTTGCTTTTAATCACAGGAATCACAAGGGCAGGGGAAAGTGATCCCGAAAGAGGTCACCAAGTGACTAAAATCAGAGTTCCTGGTTTTCACTTAAAAAATCAGCGTTGGCTTGTGCTGGGTCCTACACAACCAGCCCTGGACCTTGGGACAGCCCGTCTGTCCTGGCTGAGCTCCCTCCTGAGCAGAGCCTGGGGACAGGCTGCCTGATGCTCGCCAGGCTGCTCAGGACTCGTTCCTGCAGCTCTCAGAGCGCCGGGATGCAGCAGCACCATCATTGCATCACACCCCGTCATCCCACGAGCAGCTGCAGGGGCTGGGAGAGCCCTGGGCTGCCTCCCGACCCGCGGCCGCTTGTCCGACGGGGAAAGGTCCCTGTCCCTCCCTGAGGGAGAGGCCACCTCCCGCCGACTTTCCCTGCCCCTGCAGCAGCCGTGGCCGCCAGCCCGGGCTGTGGCTCCTGCCAGGCTGTGGAGCGGCCCTGCCAG
>NW_009954113.1:868267-876925 GCF_000747805.2 Chaetura pelagica | reverse complement strand
GTGGGCCAGGGAATGGGGACCCAGGGAACGGGGATCCAGGGAATGGAGACCTAGGCGGGCAGCAGGGTAGGGGGTCCTGGGATGGCAGAAGGTTTGGAAGCCTCTCACAGCCCCCCAGGCTCCTTCTCCCCATGCCTGGAGAATTTCTTGGCATCCCTTAGCAGGCTTCAGCCAAGGGTGGAGGTGCGTTCTGTACATCAGACTTCAGCCTCCCCTCCAACGGGAGGACAAGAAGGATCTTGCCTTTCCTAGGAAAGCTGCAGCCTGGATGTGAGATCTGTTTGGATTTGGTGATCTGAAAGGGCTTTTCCCACCAAAACAGTGAGATGAATCTATGGAATGTTGGTAACCCCACACACCTGGGGCTGCCCCACCCTGCAGCCCCCAGAGGGGCAGGTGTGTGCCCAGGGTGGAGCTGCCAGGCAGCACCTGGGCCAGAGCCAGTAAAAGGAGCTCTGGTCACCTGTAGGAATGTGTGGGATAGTCTGGGCAGTGCTGGGGACAGAGCTGTGGCTGCTGAGCCTGGGGAACAGACTGGTGGGAACAGCCCCAGGTAGGTGTGAGGGGAGGCAGAGCCAGGGCAGCACAAGCAGCCTGTGCTGGCAGGTGTGTCACCACCTGTCCCAGGAGGGGAATCTCCTGCCCCTGGCAGGCACAACCCCTCCAGCTCCTCATGCTCTGCCATGGGGCCCTGCTGTCCATGAGCCCATGCCAAAGCATTGCCTGGCCTCGGCAGCAGCAGGATGAGCTGGGTGGTTAAATGCAAACCAGGGAGGAGATGGGAAGCACTGGCATAAGCTGTGCAGTTCTTTGCTTGCACATCCATTTTGGGCTCTTGTACATGTTCCATATCTTCTCTCTTCATCTCTCCATTTAGCTGCTGCTGCCTCCTGGAAGGGCAGAGCTGAGGGGGAGCTGGGCTTGGTTCAGAGCCCCAGAGTTGCACTAGGAAAGTGTTTTGTGCTTTGAGTCAGATGTGGGAAGCTGGGGGATGATAAGGCTGGTTTCTGGCCTAGGTGATGGTGTGAGCAGCAACTGGCAGCACTGTCCTGGTGCCTGCCCTGAGGTTACCCAAATCTTGATCTGGTGGTGCTGAAGTTGGGCAGGAAAGGGAGAGCCTGACAGAGAGAAATCCAGGCTGCTGCCCCTGAATGGGGGAGTGTTCCATGGGCCTAGGGAAATGTTGCAGTGTGCTGGGGTCTCTTAGTGCTGTGATATCCCCAAGTCATGGATGATGCATGGGATCATCCTGCCCACACCAGGGCTGGCAGCACACGGCCCATCCAGCAGCAGGGAGGTGTTTCCAATGCCAAAGCCCTCTGAAGGCAGCAGGGCCAAGCAAGTGCTGTGGAAGTTGCCATGAATTTCTGGAAAGCTTGCCAGGGCATAGGTTGGCATCTTCTGTTTCCTGGAGTGGGAAGGCAAGATTGGTGCTGCTCACTTGTTCACCAGCAATGTCCTCACCTAATGCTCAGTGGATGTGATAGTCCCTTCTTGTTCTCCCAAGAAAAGCCACAAGTAAAACTGTGGTGCTACTCTTGAGTATCTCTTTCCCCATTTGGGGCACTACAAGTGGCTCCCTGGGCCTCTCTTCCCTTCTTTATACCTCAGCAAACATGCAGGTTGATGTCCACTGAATTGCCTGGAATAAACAGGCTTTGATGGATTGAGTCCCTTTTAGCACATCAGCTGAAAACTTCAAATATTTATATCGTTAGCAAGATGTGACAGAAGTTTATATATATATAATGATGTAGGTGCTTGAATGGCAATCCTGTATTTGAAGCTCAAGTACTTACCTTCAAATCAATGTTATAAAAGAGGAAGAAAAAAAACTTCATATCACTTTTGCAAAGAAAACAGCCTTCCCAGCCTCCTCCCAGGCTACGTGTGCTTTAAAGATTGACTGTGCAGCTGTAAAAACTATTGATGAACTGTAAACATGAAAAGATCGCCCTGCTCGTGGCCTGTCAAAAGCATTAGGGTGGAAATGCTCTGTGCTGTGCTCTGATGTGACTCACTGAGTCCTCAGCAAATGTGTTTATTTGTAAAGATCCTTATTTCAGCAATAGTGACCTTTTTAATGCCTCACGCAGTGAGCTCAGAAATTTGAAATTGCCTTTTGGCAACTTGCTAGGCTTGCTGAAGCTCTGACAGCGCTTTCTGTGGCAATTTACATATTTTTAGCCTTGATATTCTGCACTGTGGGGCTGCTTCGGAGCACGGTTTGCTTTTTGCAGCCCTCGGTGCAGTCGGGCTGGGTGGGATCGCGGGCCCGTCGGGCTCCTCGATGCGCCCTCTGCTCTGAACCCTCCCTGGCTTTGTTAGCAGTGCCCTTGGAAAATGGGCCCTGGTATTTGTAACCAGTTACTTCACTTTGAAATAGTGAGTAAAGCTTGGGTGCTGTTCGGCTGCTGGGTCAGCTCTCTGGACCAGCGCATCCCTTGGCCCCGCTCCCCTCCCGGGCCTGCCCGGGGCTCCCGGCGCTCCCACGCTCTGCCCTCGGTGACACCAAAAGCAAATGCGGTGACTGGTGACCTCACAGCTCTGTGTCCGTGGGCTGTTCCGTGCCCTCCCGCGGCAGCCCCGTCCCGCTGCCGGTGGCTGCTCCGGCTGCTCCTGCCGCGCGTCTCTCAGCTCTGGAGGAGAAGATGCTGCATGTGAAATGTCGCAGTTGTAATATTACACCTTCCTGGTTTGTTTGCCTCCCGCTGCTGCCGGTTGTGTTCGGAGGCAGGCGACAGCACCGCTCCCTTCTGCTCTGGTTGTTCATCCTGATGCGCTGGGGAGAGAAGCTTTGATGGTTTTCCCAGTTTGTTCGTGTCTTTTATCAGTGCTCTACAATTTCTGGTTGCTGATTGATATTCAGTTATGAATATCTCCTTCCTTCTTTTCGTTGGGCATGGGTTTATTTTTATGGCTGTTTACATATTAGCCAGGCAGTCTTTAAACTGATGCAAACTCCTGTCACTGCTGGGAGTTTTGGGGTAAAGCACTCAAATAATTCTCTCTTCACAGTCATGCTTTTCTGCTTAAATCCATTCTTCTAACTGTTTTGGTTTTATAATTGTTTTCTGCTCTGTGGATTTACCTTCCAGAGCACAAAGAATGTGTGCTGGTGCCTTGGACTTGCCTCTGTTTGCCCATAAGAAGTGTAATCAAGTGATGATTGCTTGGACTTGAGCAGCAACTAGTTTTTAATTCTGTGATCCATTCCCCTTCAGCTGTTAACACAGAGTCTAAAATAGCAGTGCCCTGCGTGAGAGGCCGTGCTTCAGAGCTATGAAATTGTCATTTATGGGTTTTTAGAAATTCAGGGGACATTTTAATACTGGTGAAGTGAAACCTCCAGCTTCCCATCATACTGCAGCTTTCTCTCCTGCTTATTATAAATAGGTGCTTAAGCAGCCTCTGGTAGGATCCAGCCTCTGGCAGAGCTCAGGCTTTGAAGCAGACACCAGAGCACCCTGTATCCAGGGCTGTGGCTGCCCCATCCCTGGCAGTGTTGAAGGGCAGGTTGGATGGGGCTTGGAGCAGCCTGGGCTGGTGGGAGGTGTCCCTGCCCATGCAGGGGGGTTGGAACTGTGTGATCTGTAATGTCCCTTCCAACCCAAACCAGTCCGGGATTGTCTTTGTCTGAATTACTGGCAACTTCTTCAACAAGGGGATCCCAGGTTTTTACACTCTTGACCCTTGTTTTTGCCCACCTGGTCCCTTCTGGCCAGGTTTTTTCCATCCATTTTCATATGGATCTCTGTAGAGCTCAGAAGGACTGTGTGAGTCAAACTCCCCCTGACAAACAGATCAGTCCTGATCCTTCTGTTCATGATCCCAGCTCCTGCCTGGGATGCACAGGCAGCTGAAGGAAGTGCAGCTCTTGCTTTTGGGATGAGTTTTGCTCTTCCCCTCCTGGTGCTGTGCAGGTGTCCGCACGTTTGTGACACGAGACCCAGCGCTGTGCTGGGAAGGCCACGGGGGCAGAGGATGGATCATGCCCAGTTATCCCAGAGGCTGCAGGATGCCCTGAGGTGGGACAGCCATGGGAGCTGTGGGCACTGCGAGTGGTGCTGTTTGGAGGAGCCAAGCAGCAAGGGACACAAGTCTTGGTTTAGCCCAGGTTATTCAGTGACCAGAGTGTGTTGATGGGGTACAGTGGTTGCAGACACGGTGGAGCTAGGGTAGAGGGACACCAGGAGCAAAGAAGATTAAAAAAGCCATGACTGTGAAAGAGCAGAGGGGAAAAAAAGGCATTGTTGGATGCGTGGAAGTTATGTTCAAGTAAGAGAAAGGGCATAAATATTGACAAATTAAATGAGGAGACATTGTAAGGCAGGCAGAAATTACCATGAAGGGCAGCTTACCAAAGGCATAAAAAGCAATAATAAAATCTTTACTCTCAAACACATCCCTGACTGCCATGGAG
Source organism: Chaetura pelagica (assembly GCF_000747805.2). Lineage (NCBI taxonomy): Eukaryota > Metazoa > Chordata > Aves > Apodiformes > Apodidae > Chaetura > Chaetura pelagica. Next base: position 872,502 of record NW_009954113.1, on the reverse strand, counting down.
TGGGTGTCTGGCAGGTGGGGGGCAGCCCCACTCTCCCCACGTCCTGTTGGTAAAATGCTTTGTGCCCCAGGAACCTTCTGGGGCTGAGCTGGCTGCCCCCATCACTGACAGCCACAGAGGAGGTTGGAAGCAAACCCTGCCCAGAAGCCCATCTGTTAACCCAAGGGAACCTAAAATGTTCGTTGAAGGAAGGAGAGTGGGATCCTGCCCTGGCTGCATCTGCACAGAGAGAGGTCCCAGCCTCTCAGGCATGGGGCTGCTTGGCTGGAGCCACGGCTCCTGCTCCTGCCCCAACTCCTGCCATCAATGTTTCTAAGCAGGAAAACAGACAAAAGATTTTTTTTAATTGCTAGAATTGCATTAATTTAAATGGATAAACTCAATCAGTGAAGCTCATTAATTTCTAGCACAGGGCTTATTTACACTGCTTTTGGCTGCTCCAGCACTCATTTTGCTATCATAGGAATGTCAATTACCTTTTAAAATAAAAATCAATGTTTATTCACTGTTGAAGATAAAACATGAGACGATTTCCTTAGACATGCTGATGAGTGCTCTCCTCCCCAGCCTGATCCAAGGGCTCCTGATGTCAGTGGCTGGCTGCCCATTGTGTGGCTGCCACGGAGGGGACAGCAGTGTGTTGGCCACCCTGGGCTCCCAGGCTGGCTGCAGCCCCCCCTGCCTTCCCACCCCATCCTGGCCAGCCAGAAAAGCCCAGCAACTTCCTGACAGCCAGGTTTGCGATAGGGCATTTCCCATTCATGAGCTCCACCAATATGGAAGGAGGAAGGAAACCCAGGGGAGGGCAGGGATAGACCCTGGGAGGCAGCTCCCCTGCATTGCCTGATCACTTTTATAATGAGGAAAGCAAAGCTCACTCCTGGAAGCGGTGCTAGAAATTACCCATCATTTTCAAACTTTTTTCCTCCTCTATTATTCAGAATTGTTTTGCTTTTCTGAACTGCCTTGTGTAGGTTGCAACAACCCCCCAGATTCCAGAATGGAAGATGATGAGTCACTGTCAAAATGTAGATTTCTTTATTATTTTTTTTCCCCCTCTTCCCTCTTAGCAGAACTGAGGGAGGCAGGGCCCTGTGCCCTGCCCATCGCCAGCACCTCATGGGCTGAAACCGACAGAAGCTCCCGGTGCCCCTGGCTGTGCCCACAGCTGCCCTGATGTGTCCCCGTGGGGATACCCAGCCCAGCAGCATGAAGCTGGGCACTGCACCCCACGGCCCCCTGGGCTCTGTGCTGCTCAGGGGTTGGGCTGCTGCCCCGCTTGCTGCTGGGCCCGGGTGCGGCGGCACCTGGATCCCACCTCTGCCGCCTCCTCCCTGGTGCGCTCCTGTCATTTGACTTGGGTTTTTTCCACTGGTTGGGTTTTATTTTTTTCTACAACAGGAAAAAAAAGAAAAGCCTTCAGAAAAGGCATATCTGTGTAGGTGACTCCGCTCAGACACAAACCGCCGCAGAGGGGGAGAGGGTGTGAAGCGGAGCTGGAGCCGGGCTGGGGCTGCCGTGGCGTTGGGATGTGCGGGGGGGGAACTTGGAGCTGGGAAGGAGGTTTCATCTCACTAGCTAGTGGTGGGAAGCCATCCTGAATTGGAGAGAGCTGGGATAGAGAGAGGAACATGGAGCAGGGGGGGTCTAAACCAAGGCACAGGGTTTGCCTTAGTGTAGCTGCTCTCCGATGGAGTTTGAGCAGACGGGTGTGTGAGTGTGTAAAGTGGGACAGGTTTTGGGCTGGGGAGTCCCAAAAGTGATTTGATGGCGAGGACAGGTCACTCGCCTGACCAATCACCCAAGATTTCCGCTGCTTTGGGAAGGAGCAGCTCCTTCCCCAGGCGGCCACACTGAGCAGCACCCTCAGCTGGGGCAGCTCTTCCAGCCGGGTCGCTCCATGCCCTGGGGCTGGGGTGGCCGCAGCCATCCCAATGACCTTCCCTGGAGTGGTTCTGAGCTGCTCGTATTGTCTTTGAAACCAGGCTGTGTCAGAGGTTTTGAGGTGTGGGAGGTGGGCAAGAGGGTGAGGGGACCCCAGTATCCCTTCCTGGGGACACAGGACAGAGCTGCTCAGTGTCAGCGCTGGGCTGAGCCCCGTGCGTGGCTGCTGGTCTCCAGGTGATGGCTGCATCTCCTGTGGACCTGGGACCCTGGAGCTTTGCAGTCCCACAGCAGGGATCTACTGCAAAGAACCTCAGGATTCCTTGCAGAGCGTGAAGCTGGGGAAGGGAAGGAATAAGGAATAATTTCTTTGCATCTCTCCAAGCATCTGGGAGGTGGGTGGGAGGTAAAAAAAGCTGAGCCCTGAAGTTTTAATTCCTTGGAGATATTTAGGTACCTTGCTCTTGTTCCTCAAGGGAGTGCAGAGCCTGGGGATGTGCTGCAGGCTCATGCCTCAGCACTTGCAGCTGAGCTTGGACCTCTGATTCTCCAACAAATAATAATTTTCAGAGAACTTAAACCATAATTACCTGACCACTTCCTCCAAACAGCTTTGGTGTGGTGAGGTATCTGTAGGAAGGCCATTACTGTAAACCACAACTGAGGAGATAACTCACTTGAATTTATTGGAAGGTGCAGACAGCTGAGGGCTGAGATGTGACCTTGCCCCAGGACTTCTCCTGGCTGAGCCAGCCAACAAGGGGAGAGGGGGATTTTGTTCTCATTAAGGAACAGAGTTAGTTCATCTTCCCCAGCCTGGCTCTTAGTTTGCTCACTGAGCAGTAACAACCAGAATAGTCCCTGGAAAACTGTTCCACTGGATGAAAAGAAATGAGATTTTAAAGCCATAACCAGAGCTCTTTAGTCTTGTGGCTCTCTGGGTTAGGATCAATACTCTTCGCTGTATTTTCACCATCACGAGACTCATACTTCCCTCACAACCCCCCTCCCCTGCCAGCCCTCCCTGGGGAAAAGGGCTTTGAGAGGAAAAAGACCTGAGATGAAATCAATTAATTGCCTTTGCTTTCTCCAATAAGTGCGGTGCAGAGTCTGTACATCAAAATATAAATGACCTAAGGCAGCAGCCACAGAAGGCTGGTGGGACGAGGTGTTGTCCCTGTGGGGCTGCCCGGGGCCAGGCAGGGCCTGGTGTTCCTCACCTTATCTAACGTGCAGCTCGGGGTGCTCTGAGCTGGTGGGGAGGGGAAGGGTCAAAAGATGAAGTGGAGCAAGAAATGAAAACCAGCTCCACAGGAGGGAGGGGATGTCTTTACTAGAGCAGCGGATGCAAAAGGTTCTGTACGTGTTCATCTCTTCCACGTCCAATCCAATGTCACCCAAGAGGCAGGGGTGGCTGCACCCAGTGGGTGCATCAGCTGCGGGTGAGCACTGAGGATGTTCCTTTGGGGAAGAGCTGTGCTGGGCTCTGGGCAGGGAAGTGTAGCACTAAGCTACATTGGCTAATTGGGATTCACACTAACAGGGAGAGAAAATTACCCAGATTGACCAGAGAGGCAGCGCGAGCTGCCTGTGCGGTGCTGCTGCTGGGACTCCTGGCACCCGCGGGCTGGGGGCACCCAAGCCAGTGTCCCCCAGCAGCCTGGCAGGAGCTCTGCCCTTCCTCCTGGCAAGGAGAGGAGCCAGCCCGTGGCAGCCATGGGGACAGGGACGTCCCTGGGTCTCGCAGCCGTGGCCTGGGGTGGTACAGGGCAGGGGATCAGCACCGCCCCTGCCCCCGGGCTAAGGAAACGTGGGCAGGGGAGGGAGGCTCTGGAGTGAGCACAAAACCTGCTTCAGTTATGCCTGTGATGTTGTAACAGTGCCTTTAGCAGGGCCCAGTGGTGAAGCCCAGAGCTGTACCTGCAAGCAGCAGGGGACAGGGATGGGGGCTCAGGATGTGCGGGCTCTGGGCACCCGGCTGCGGGGGGCGAGCCAGAGCCAGGAGCCCTCTCCTTCCCCACCTCCCTCTTCAGCCGTGGCTGCTCAGGCAGGGCTCCAACCCCAGGGAGTGCTTTGGAGGTCAGGGGGGGCTCTTTGTGATTTAAGCCTTGTTATGGTATTTGTTTGGAGCCTGGGAAGTTGTGTGTCGGGTGACTCAGTGGTCGCCATGGCGACAAGCATCGGTTAATGAACAGAGGGAGTAAAGGAGCCAAAATAAATGTCAGAGTGTGAAATAGATGAGGTAGAGCCGGGCAGTGGGGCTGGGGAGGCGGAGGTGCTGCCCTGCCTGTCTCCCTCGGGCTGGGGCTCCCTTGGACTTGGCCGGGGGGGGGTGGGTTTTGCCAAGACAC
>NW_009954113.1:855499-868097 GCF_000747805.2 Chaetura pelagica | reverse complement strand
CCCCGGTGGGTGCTGGGCCGGGGTTGCCCCGGGTCCTGCCGTTTGGGCTGCCCAGCACTTCCCTCTGCCACGGGCAACAGGAGGGGGCTGGTGCCGGGTCCTGCGGCAGCAATGCCGAGCGAAGGCTCTGCTCCTGCCCTGAGAGTCAGTTGACTTTTCTTTTTTGGGGTGTTGGCATCTGAACGGGGCATCCTCTGGGCTTGCAGGTGCCTCCTGCTCCAAGACTTGCCCTCATCCCTCACAGACACAGATCCACCTGTGTACAACAGAAGCAAGGTGCCAGGGTTCTGCTCAGGGCAGAGGGGTGCCAGCCATGGGCTTTGGTGGGGGCTCGACAGCATGAAGAGCCTCTGAGATCTTCAAAGAGATCTAATCCAAGAAAATTAGTATTCTCGTTTGCACACTGTGCTTATGGGCTGACTCAGCCTCTAAACTCTGTTCCCACCTGGTGCCAGGGGAAAGTTTCCTCTTGCTGGTCGGATGATGAACATTGGCCCTGTGACCCTCCCTGAAGCAGCAGGAGGGAGATGTTCCTGCTCTGCCACGGTGCCAAGTCCTGCAGGCACTACATGCTGAGGAGGGCAGGTCTGTCCCACCAGAGCAGGTCTGGGGGCTCTGAGGCAGCACAAGGACCGAGGCAGTTGAGACTGGCTGGAGATGGAGACCCCAGCAGTGACAGCCCCACACAGTGAGAGGCTGGAGAGGTGCAGGGAGCTGAGTGCATCCAGTTCTGAGTCATTCTGGGTCTGTCAGGGCATTTTGGGGTGTTTTATGGTGCTGGGGGTTGGCAGTGTCCTGCTCTTTCAGCACATGCCTGATGCCTGGAGAGCAAAGGGGAAAACAAGATGGGGGGGCAGAGCCCTGCTGGCACGTGCAGGGAGAAGCTCAGAGGTGTGGGTGCAAACCTGAAAGCTGAGTGCAGGAGGAGGAGGAGGGGGCTGTGCTGTGCAGCTGCTGTCCCCACTGGGCCTGCTGCCTCCCCATCCCTGCTTGTGGCAGCCGTTCTCAGCCTCCCCTTCACCCGCAGTTCCTAAAGCAACGGGAGCAGGCGGTGCTCCCTCAGATGCGGTGTCTCCTGCTTGCATGACAGCTTCCCACCTCCAGAGCTTCATCTCCGGGCTCTAATTGATGCCTGTCACGATGCTCAGCTCCCCCAAGCCTGTAGCCAGAGCACAGGCTGGCAGCATGCGGGACATCCCACGGGTTGGCTTTTCCAGCCTTGAGCCCTGTCCCCTGGTGACACATCCTTTTTGGTCCCTTGGGAGAGGGAAGAGAGCCCAACTTCTCCAGCGCCGGCATTGTGAGGGGCTGCCTTTCCCGCCGGGAGGCGCTGCAGGAACTCCTGCCACCTCACCCTGCCCCTTGCCACTCCAAAGGAGTCCCACTCTGTGCCTCAGTTTCCCCACGTGTAACATCAAGGACAGCACTGGAAGCACTGTGCATACTGTTGCATTGGGGTTTGCTGCTGGCTTTGGAGGAGACAGCCTGTGGATCCTGCAGTCAGAGGTGTTCCCATCCCACGCCGTGGCAGGAGGTGCTGGGTGGCTCTGTGTGCTGCCATGAGGAGCAGGCCCGCAGCATCCACAGGAGGTGACAGGCTGCATCCATCTCTACAAATCCATAAATGCAGCTGGGCAGAGCCAGGATATTCTCTCTGCCTGTACAGCAGTGGCACATGGACCAGGCTGCTGGGGTTGTTGGATGGATGAGCAGGAGTGGTAAGAGCCTGTTCACAGCCAGACCCTTCCCCAGGCTGTGCCATAAATTTCCCCTTCCACGGACACAGCTGTGCTGCCTCACTCTGCATCCATGTCTGGCAGTGTGTAACTGAGTCCCCTTTACAGCCCCTGCCTGGTCCTTGGCTCTTCCCTCTCATGGCACAGTTGCAGGGCTCTGGCATGGGGAGAGCTGAGCCTGAAAGGGCAGCCAGGAGAAATCCAAAGCAAACAGGAGGGTGTTTAAAGTCTAAATGTGCTTGTTTTGCTTTGGAGGCAGGAGTTGGGGGGGAAGGCCACAGGAAAAAAAAGAACCTTTTTTTCCCCAAATGCTAAGTGGGAGGCCAGCAGCTGCCAGAGCATTTGCCTCCTTCCCCAGGCCTGCCAGGCAGCCTTGCCAGTGCCCACGGTGTTGGAGCTGCTCAGCACTGCTCCCGAGTGGTGCTGAGGAGACCCACAAGCAGGAGGGGAGAAGTGGGATGGCAGGACCCTCGGGTAGGTGACACTCCTGGCCATGCTCACCCAGGAGTCAGCTTCCATGCTCAGCCATGGCACTGGGTGCTCGTTTGTGGCTGTGCTCAGTTTGGGATACAGCTGTGCAGCCCCCCCAGAGGGGACTGGTGGTGCTGGGAGGATGCAGGAGCAGCTGGAGAGCATCCCCAGGACCACGGGCAGCGTGTGGGGTCACGGGCAGCCCTGTGCCCAAGCAGCTTCTGGGTGCTGCTCCGAGCAGCATTTTCAGCAGCATGTCTGGCAGCACTCCTGCCAGCACAGAGGGGTTTGAGGTTTTCCTGGCTTGTGTCTCCCCAGGAACCTTCCGAGGAGTCTGCAAGAAAATCGATCACTTCCCCGAGGATGCAGATTACGAGCAGGACACAGCCGAGTATCTCCTCCGTGAGTTTGCTTTCCTGGGGCACGTTGGAGCTGCACGTGCTCCCCAGGGAGCCCCACACTGTGCTGGCACCCCCTCTCCATTCCCCTGTGTTTCATCCAGCAAATCTCCCCACCGCTGGCAGGAGGCTGGTTGATCGCAGCCCCCAGGGTCCCCGCTCAGCAATAGTGACCCCTGGGTTCCTTGGCTCCATCAGGCCACAGGAGCAGCATTAATGGTGCTTTTGGCACCTGCTGTCCCTGTGACTGGTCCCAGCAGCTGCTGTGCAGCTCGTCACGCCACAAGGGTGGCTGGTGACCAGGACCCCACAGGTCCCTGGTGTGGAACCATGGGGGTGCTGTTTTGGAGCCAGTCTCTCTGTTATAAAATCCCAGACTGGTTTGGGTTGGGAGGGACCTTAAAGATCATCTGGTCCCACTCCCCCTGCCATGGGCAGGGACACCTCCCACCAGACCAGGTTCTTCCAAGCCCCATTCAACCTGCCCTTTAACACTTCCAGGGATGGGGCAGCCACAGCTTCTCTGGGCAACCTGTTGACCATGGGCAGCCTCTTGTTGGATCAGGACATTCATCCAGGTGTGGTGACCTCTGCAATTGCCCCTGCTGTTTGGATGGAGTGAGGTGCTGTTAACCTTGCTCAGTGCTCCTTGCATCTTAGTGGTTACTTTTCACATGGATTTCATCATGGATTTTCAATGAACACAATGAGCACTTCATAAATAGTTTTTAATGGAATCTGTTTGCAATTTTAATAGATTAGCATTTAAGTTCTTCTCCCACCCCCTCCCACACTTTAAATAAAGAGTCTATTTTTAAGCCCCCAAAATGGCATTTTAATGGGGTTTTGCTGTATTTCCGTGCTTTCAGTAAAGGCCCTGATAGAGGAATAAGAGCCCAAACCCAGGCACAGAGTATTTTCAGTGCAGCAAGTAGTGATTTGTGGCATTTATTACTCCTCACTCTTGTTTTAGAAGCTGAGTTTCTGATGGACCATATAGAAAAGCCCCTTCTTTGTGTATCATTGGATCAGTGACTCCTGAGCGTGCAGAGATGGGCCCTGCAGAGCTAATCCCTGTGTGGCTGGAGCCCAGCCAGGGTAACAGCATCACACCTGCTGGCCTTGGGGGGCTTTCTGTCCATTTTGGTGATCTCCCTTCCCTATGTCAGAAAACAACTTTTTGTTGAGTTTTGGCTGTGTTAGTTTGTAACTCCTGACTCCTGAAGCAGGTGGGATAGTTTATGGACCTGAGGGATGGGTTCCTGACCCTTAGGGTTGCAGCATCACTCCCTGCCAGCCTGGCGGGGTGGGGGGGTCTGCAGTCCCCAGGCTCCAGAGCCTCACCCCTACCCTAAACCCAGGGTGGTGTGGTTGGTAACAGGAGGGCAAATTAGTGGTGCTGCCTGTGTGGTGAGGCTGCAGGAAAGAATTCCTTGAAGTAGCCTAGCAGGAAAAAAGAAGAGACTCAGGGTTTAAGCTGGTTTTGTGACCCTGAACCGCAGGGTTTGCAGGGCTGATGCTGCAGGGCAAACTTGGAGCAGAACAGCTCAGGGATAGGCAGAGGATGCAGAGGGACCTGTGCTGGGTCTCCTGCACCCTTCAGGGCAGCACTTGAGGGTGCCACTGGCACCCCTCTCTGCGGGTGCTGCCGTTGGGGGGAGGTGCTGGCAGCCCCCACAGCAGCAGCGATGCTGGGGGCTCACCCTGTCCCCTCCTTGTCTTGCAGGTGCAGTGAGAGCATCCAGCATCTTCCCCATCCTCAGCGTGGGGCTGCTCTTCTTTGGGGGCCTGTGCGTGGCAGCCAGTGAGTTCTACAAGAGCAAACACAACGTCATCCTCAGCGCCGGCATCTTCTTCGTCTCTGCAGGTAGGAGCTGCCCGGCGGGGTCGGAGCAGGGGGATCTCCTGGTGGGGAGGACACTGGGGAGCTGGAGATGGGTTGTGGTTTCTTCTGGGCACAGAGGGATTCTGGGGTTTGTGAGCGGTCCTGACCCGGTGGAAAAATCCTCATTGCAGCAAAAAGCCAGGAGAGGTTTCTGGCAAGTTGTCACTGTGGTAGGCAGCACGTTTAGTGTTCACCTGGGGCAGGTTTTGGGGGCTGCCCAGCAGTGGGCTGTGGCACCAGGGAGGACTGGGAAGCAGGCAGAGGGGCTGCCACTGCCCTGCAAGGAAAATCACTCTCGAGGCCGTTCCCCCTGCATTACTCACTTCTCTGTGCACTGTTGCCCAGCGCTTCCACTGATTATTGTGTGACAATGTCTTTGTCTCAAGGAGCTGCTCCATTTTGTAGGGTTTGTTTTTTTTTCTTCTACCCACAAAGAGACAAATTGCTCTTCCTCCTTTGGCTGGCAGGAGCTGCTGATGCAGATGAGAAAACAACAGAAAGAACATAATCAATTCATTAAGTAAACCCAGGAATACATCAGCTGCTCCCCAGCCCCGTGGAGCTGCTGGTAGTGCAAAACCAGCCCAGATTCTGAATAAGGCTTCCAGGCTCCACCAGAAATGAAAATAGTTTGAGTCGTTCCCACTTCCCTGTGCTCCCAGGGCTACGGCAAGCAGGGGTTCATGCCAGAGGGATCCCTATTGATCCCTGCTCTGGCCTTGGCCCCTGGCTGATCTCCTGCAGTTGGTTGCTTAGTGAGCAGCTCAACAAAGCAAAACCAGCTCTTGAAATGTCCCTTTTCTGAACAAAATCTTTCCTGCCTCTTCAATAGAAGTGAACTGGGTGTGTGTGGGTATAGTTGGGACAGCAGCTGAGGTCTGTGAGGGGTTTGGCCCTGGGGTGCTGGTGGGTGGGTGGGTGCTCCATGGGGATGCAGCCGTGGCTCCTGGCACTCTCTCCATGGGTCTTGGTGGCAGAAAGACCTAGCTCCTCGTGCTAGGAGGGGACTGGGGGCTGCCCTTCCCTGTCCCTCTCCCATTGCCAAGGGAGCCCCTCTTCCTCTCCCTCTCGTCCTCCCCTGAAGGTCTCAGCAACATCATCGGGATTATAGTGTACATCTCAGCCAACGCGGGGGACCCGGGGCAGAGCGACTCCAAGAAGAGCTACTCCTACGGCTGGTCCTTCTACTTCGGAGCCTTGTCCTTCATCATCGCCGAGATGGTGGGGGTGATCGCCGTGCACATGTACATCGAGAAGCACCGTCAGATCCGCGCCAAGTCGCACTCGGAGCTGCTGAAGAGATCGGCCTTCACCCGCCTCCCCCCGTACAGGTACCGCTTCCGCCGGCGGTCCAGCTCCCGCTCCACCGAGCCCCGCTCCCGGGACCTGTCGCCCGTCAGCAAGGGGTTCAGCACCATCCCCTCCACCGACATCTCCATGTTCACCCTCTCCAGGGATCCCTCCAAGGTCACCATGGGGACGCTGCTCAACTCGGAGCGGGACCACGGTTTTTTACAGGTCCATAACTCCATCCCCAAAGAGTTCAAGGAGTCTTTGCACAACAACCCGGCCAACAGACGAACCACGCCGGTCTGAGGGGGCAGGGGCGTGTTGGGGGCTGCATGACATCATCCTCGTGACGGTGTAACCCGTGAAATCCCATTTTTAAGGACAAAGCCAGGTGGCTCCCGGTGCCCCTACCCGTGAGGCTGGTTTGTCACCCCCAAAATGCCACCCGTCAGGCCAGGGCCCACAGTGGGATCGGGACCCTTGGCACGGAGGGGCTGGGGGCTGCTCTGGGATGGGACCCTGGCCGTGGTGCCCTGTGGACTGAGCGGGGCTTCCATCACCACCTGACGGTGGCTTCTCGAGGTCTCCATCGTTAATGTTGATCATAACCACAGTGTTCCCGTAGCTGTATGTCCCATGGAAGTGCTGGCCATAGCCCTGTCTGTGAGAATCCTTAACCTGGTAGTTACATTTAAGCGAAATTGCCTAGAAATCTGGCGTTTGAAGCGCTGAGTCGGGGCCATAGCCAGTGCTGGTGTTACCAACCCCCTTCCCTCTCGTGGTGGATGGAGTGCTCGGGCTGGGTTTCTCCGTGGCATTTCGTGCATGCATTAAATAGCTTGGAATTCAATTTTGTCATGTCGGGTTGGAAGAAACATCCTTTTGCAATTTTCTGTGGTCTTGAAAGGGCTTCTTTCTTTCCTTCTTCCTTTCCTTTTTTCTTCCTTTGGTGCATTTGGGCCATGAAAGGACTCAGGAGCAGAATTCCTCCAATGACTGGTAGCAGTTAGCCAGTGTTTAGTTAACCCCTAATGTTGCAAGAAAATGAATTAATTCCCTAAAATTAATACACGCCCAGTCACAAATCATTGTCTGGGCACAACCAAGGAGGCAACACTTGGGCTGGTGGTTCTGAAGCTGGGCTGGTGGTTCTGAAGCTGGGCTGGTGGCCAGGCCACGGGCTGCATGCGGGTGGTGTGTGATTATGTAATGCTGGGAGAGCAGTGAGAAAACAATAAAATCGTCCAGTTTGGTAAGGAGGTGACTTGGCTGAGGAGGTGGCACTGAGCCTGCTGCAGGCCCTGTCCCACTGGAGTTTGATGGCAGCTTTGACCTCTGCTGCAGGGTGCCAAGGTTGGAGCTCCCTGGCTACAGGGGATCTGGAGGAGCAGCCCCCCATGGCCCTGACCCTGCTCTCCTACCCTGAGGGGGTGCAGGGGGTGAGGTGGGTGTGCATGGCTGCCCTTGGCCAGTCCCTTCTGCCAGGGCTGCCCTCAGCTGTGTCTGGGCCCTTCATCTCTCTTTCCATTTATTTGCTACTACTGCAAAGGGAGTTTGCATGGGAAGACCAATTCAGATGCTAATTAGGCCTCTTAATTGCTGATTGCATGTATTAAAAAGTGTGGAGGCAGGGTAGCTGCCTCCTCTGATCTTGGGGAAGTATTTAAAAGCAAAGTGGCAAAAGGACCAGCGGTGTCAAGGACAGGGTGACCTGTTCAGTCTTCCCTGGCGCGTGGGTGGCAGCTCCTGCTCTGCTCCCTCCCACTGCCCCTTTCCTAGGGCTTGGGTCCTGCCAGAACCACCTCTGAGCAGATGTGGAGTTTGCTTGAGTAATGTGGCAACACACCCCAGATCTGAAATTAAATCCCTACAATCTTGCCAGGGAGGCTGTGGGCTCAGCCAGAGCAAGGGGATCCTGGTGTGGGACCAGCAGTTCCCAGCCAGGCTGAGGAGAAGGAGAGATGCTCAGAGAGGGAATTCTGATGGGCTGGCTGCTGGGATGGATGCCCATGGAGCAGCACTTTTAAGCAGCTCATTAGAGCCTCTGATGGTGAAACAATCAGACCTTCCTTTACCATCCCACCATGCTGGCAGTGTTGGCTGCAGCAGTGCCCACCCCATGGGTTACGGTGCCATGGGCAGGAGCCTTGTTCTGGGGGGGTTGTGGTGTCATGGGCAGGAGCTTTGCTCCAGCTGCACCAACACTGCCCAGAGCATCACCAAGCTTTAGATTTTATACACACACACTTTGTGGCTTAAAAAAAAAGATGTAAATTTTTTTTCAGAGTTGAATCTCCAACGCCCTCATGATACATTTCTTGTTATGTGTCAGCAAACTGAAGCATCTGTTTGTCAGGGGCCAGATGCTGCTCTGCCACGTCCTGTGCATATGTGGGACACTCAGTGCCTTGGGGTGTCATTAAAGCCACATTTGGGGCAATTTGTGGTACCAGTGTTTTTCTTGAGGGCCAGTGAGGCAGGAGATCAGTTGGGAAAGGATTTTGCCTCATTTCAAAGAGAGGATTGATTTTCTGAAGTTAACCAAGTTATCCTCTAAGTAATTGAAAAGAAGCAGGAGGTGCCCCAGGCTGTGTGCTGGTGCCGTGCTGGGTGCCACAAGGCAGGCAGGTACCAGGGAGCCAGACACCAGACGGTTTGCTCTTAATTGAGGCTGAATTTATGACCTTGGATTGTTTTAAGACAGCGGAGCTCCTGCCACTGCTCCATTAGACCCACTGCCCTTTGATTCCAGCCTTCATAACTGGTCTCACTCCTGCAGCCAGCTCCTTGCAGGAGTGGTGCTGAGGAGCAGCTCTGGTGCTGGGCAGGGGAGTGGGGAGAAAACCCACAGAGCTGCTGCATCCATGGGGCCTTTGGAGCTGGGCTGCCTGTGCAGAGTGAATAGAATAGAATAGGATTACAGTTGGAAGGGATCTGCAATGGTCACCTAGTCCCTGCCTATCTACTTCAGGGCTGACCAGAAGTTAAAGGCATTATCCAAATGCCTCTTCAAAACTGCCAGGCTTGGGGCACCCACCACTTCCCCACCCTCCAGTACAGAAATGCTTTCTTGTGTCCAGTCTGAACCTCCCCTGAGGCAGTTTTGTGGGGGCAGCAGAGGCTGGGGCCTGGCAGCCCCGTGATCCCTGGGCAGCTGCAGCCTGAAACCCTCATGTTGCAGGGCTGGGGCTGGTCTGTGGAGGGAGAGCAGGTGGGCAGTGATAGAAGGTGTTTACTGCCACGTGTAATATCTTTCCTTCATGCCAATGTCTTTCCCCTGGAAGAGAAAATCAATACCCAGGCTAAATCTGGAGGCTTCAATATTTTTCAGAGAAGTGCAAATCAATATGGATTTCTTAACAAGTTTAATTTCAATACCTGAAAGTGCACGTTCTGCCTATTTCCTGACCTTTCTAATCCTTTGGGGAGGAAGATTAAAAAGATTTGTTCAAATTCAAGGAATTGAGTCAGCAAATGCCCCATTACCTTGTTTACTTTCTGGCAGACTTCAATAAACAGTATGAGAGCCATTGTCACCGCGCGGCTCCCGGCGCCGTTCCCGACACCAGCCGTGCCATCCCATGCTGGCCCATGAGCGAGGGCCAGCCAAGGCACAGATCTGCATTCTGATGCCCGTAGCCACCTCCGTCGTGGGCAGCACAGCCCAGGGTAGCAGTGAAGGGTCCAGGTGCCATGGTTTTAGTGCCTGTGTTAGTGCTGTAACAGGCAGAAGCCCAACGTCCAACTGCCTGCAGATGCTGGCACTTCCACAAAGAGCGCAGAGGGGAGGTGTCAGCTCGGTCATGGCTGCAGCAGGTAGCTTTTCTTTTCACCCTTTTTTCCCCCAAGACCAAGCCTACCTCAGGATAAATGGACAAACTTCACCCTAGTTTGCTGCAAGGGAAGCTCTGAGCTCCTGCAGAGCAGCTGCTTCTTTTGGCTGCCCCTTTCTTGACTTTGTCCTTTGCCCTTTCCTGCTTTGATTTGTTGGGGTAGTTTTACAGTTTGCAATAGCTCATGAAAGCCTAGGTAAGTCCAAGCAATTTATATCACATGTTTATTATTTACTTGATGGACAGTAATGGCTTCTGTGGTGCCATTACTATATGTCATCTAAATCCAAATGCTGAGATGCTTTAAAGGGCAGCCTATCATTCAAGGGCTGGAATAGCTTCTCCAGCATCATTATTGTCCTCCATGAGTGTCTGTGCACTCATAAATCTTTGGCTGACCACAGCCACTAACCCACCTCTTTAAAGTTACCAGAAAATTTTCAACAAATAGGACTTCACCTGCTTGCACAGTAAAGTCTCTTTGCTAATAAACTCTGATCCCTCTGTCGTTAACCTCGCTCCAGTCACTGGAAGAGAAAAACCTGAGTTGCTTTAGGGAAGGTCAGTAGGAGCTGGAGGGTGTTCTAGAGGGCAGGGGATGGGGGCTGCATGTCTAGAGCTGCCCTGGAGGTAGAGGAACTCCCCTGGTGCTTTCTGAGGGATACCCTGGGAGTGCCATGGGAACCAGTGATGCAGGTAAGTGCAATTAGAAATTAATTCTTGTTGGTTCTCATTGCCACAGACTGCATTGTAGGAGTGAGGAAGGAGAGAAATTTGTATTATATATAGTAGAGATGATCTGATTTGCAAAGATTGTGTCTAAATGAAGGGAGGATCCAATTTACCAGTAACTGAAGTGAGTGGAAGACTTGGTGTCCTGGCTCACAGGAACCTCCTCCCCAGGGAGCACCTTTCTGCTCTCTCCTTACCCATTTGCAGTGGGTTGTGGGTCTGCTATTAAACACTTTCTTTCCATCCTCTTTGGTTTCCTTAGTGCCTCTCATTCCTTCCAGCCTCATTAGCATTCCCACCACTCTCCCAGCACTGGCTGTCTCCTGTGCCACGGTTGGCTGGGGCAGTGATGGCTGCTGCGCCTGGGAGAGCCAGACCCTGCACGGGCAGCCACCACCAGCCCTATGTGTCCCCTTGCCTGGACACCCACCTGCTGAGGGATGAATGAGCACGTCCCTCTCTTCCCTGGGGACAAATTCCCCAGGGGATATAACATCTCTAGAAGGAGCCTGAGGATCTGGAGCCCTGTGGTGTTGGATCTGGACCTGAGCAGCTTCAGCGGGTGTGTGGGGATGGAGCTGGCCATTTGCAGGGGGGGAGCAGCCCAGGGCTACAGCAAGAGGTGACAAGGTGCCACCTCCTGTGATGACAGATGCCTGTGCTGGCACTGTTGGCTGCGATGGGAGAGGTGGCAATGGCTGCTGCTCAGTGGATACATCAAGGACAGTGGGCTGGGCTGTGGGACCGAGCACCTGGCAAGGTGGGGCAGGGCCAGAGTGGGGACAGTGCTGGAAAGCCCTGGCAGGGGTGGCAGATCCTGTGTCTGCAGCTGGCAGGGGAGGGCCTGTCCTGCTGGCCCGTTAGTGCAGGGCTGGGGACAGCAGAGGCACATGGGGACAAGGCAGCAAAGGCCCTGCCATGCCCAGGGGGACACTTGGCTCCTGCCCACCCTGAGCCTTCAGGTGCCACATCCACGCCTGTGCTGCCACTCTCTGTTTGGAGAACTAAAGTTTCAGCTTCTTTAATAACCTGTAGGTCCATTGGAAAACTGCAATGGGGAACATTAAGAAGCAACTCGGTAAGTTTATTTTGATAAAATACAATAATTATCGTGCTTAGCAGCTGTTGCTATTTAAAATAAGAAAAAACGGGGCTTGCATTGAAAATGTTTTGTAAACCATGTGCACCAACAATCTGTTCCAATGAAACCAGCCATTATAGAAACGGTATAATAGCAGGAGCTCATTATGGAAAGTAAAATTGCAAATCATATTTTGTTTCAAATGAGCTAGATGAATGCATAATTTGCCTCAAAGAAATAGTTTTGTAGTTCTGATCCTCCTGCCAAGAGGGCTTGCATTGAAAATGTTTTGTAAACCATGTGCACCAACAATCTGTTCCAATGAAACCAGCCATTATAGAAACGGTATAATAGCAGGAGCTCATTATGGAAAGTAAAATTGCAAATCATATTTTGTTTCAAATGAGCTAGATGAATGCATAATTTGCCTCAAAGAAATAGTTTTGTAGTTCTGATCCTCCTGCCAGGAGCTGAAGCTCAGGGGCTGCAGCTGCCAGAGCAGCCTGATTGTCCATTTCAAACTACAGGAAGTTCTGGTTTCAAAGGAAGATTTGAAGAAAGAAAAGCGGGCGGAGGGGGGGGGGAAAGAAAGCACAGGGGGAAAAAAGGCCTCCCACTGCCTTCTGAGCAGAGAGGGGAGCGCTCGGCTGGTTTCCTGCCCCAGTTCGGGCTCTGCAGCGGGGGGTAAAGGCAACCAAGGCTCTGTGCTCCCAGCCCCTGTGCACGGGGCAACCCCTGCAGGCCAGAGGAGCAGAGCCCTTCCCACACTGCAGCACCAACTGCGACCTGGAAATGTTCTTCCATATCGAGGGCATCAAACTTTTTAAACGTGGAAGTGGTTTTTATCCTGTAATCCCTGGCTCTGTCCCGGAGACTCCAACCATCCCTGCCCGCTGAGCAGGCTGCAGTCATTCCCTCGGAGCTCTGTAATTAGGCTCAACCATTTCCACCAATTAAAAGCAACAGTGAATTCTCCAATGAGCCTTTAAAGCCTCATGTGCTCCTTGTCAAGGCTGGGGGTGCCCGTGCCCCATTCCCTGAGGGAGCACAGCGCCTGGGTGCTGCCCGGTGTGCGAGCCCTGCGGGTCCTCAGCATCCCGCGGGGACTCAGCATCCCGTGGGGACTCAGCATCCCGTGGGGACCTGCTGCCAGCACCGAGGGACAGGCAGGG
>NW_009954113.1:853557-855053 GCF_000747805.2 Chaetura pelagica | reverse complement strand
AGCGCTGGGCAGCAGGCGAAGGATTCCCTTGAGCCCATGAAATCCGACAGGTCGGCGGGCACAGGGAGCAGCAGCATCGCCCCCCGAGGAGCCGAGCTGGGCTTTTCAGAGACTCCTTTAATACGCCCGATATCTTCTCAGAGAATCTCGAGCCAATTAACCTGGCAGCGAAGCAGCAAAAATAACCGAAAAGGCTAACGAGTGTTCTCTAACATCCAAGTAAACAGCAAATATTTTAAAAGGCAGGGTAAATTTTTTCACCTTCTTTTCTTTTTGAATGGCAGCCTGCAGCTCAAAGCAGGTAGGTTTTGTTCCTAATTAGTCTCATTGCCATCCCCTTGTTACCAACATGCAGCCAGTTAATTGCTTTGTGTTGCTGCCGGAGCCCTCCCTGCCCGGCAGCACCTTCCTCCCGTCCTGCGTGGCCGTGGCTCTGGCCCGAGTGACATCCCCTGTTTTTGTCACAGCTCTGGTGACATCCCTGAACAGTCCCAACCTGTCCCACTCCAGCTGCAAAGCTCCAGTCTCAGTCCCAGCACCTGGCAGCCCCGGGGGTTTGGGGGTGGTTAGGTAGCACTCCTGGGGGCTTTTGCACATGTCCGAGTTCATTTTTCCCCAGTCATGGCAGGTAGGACCTTATCTTGCAGAACAGGTAACATGAAAACATCTCCCGATTTGGCAAGTTGTAAAATCACAGCCCCTAAGCCCACCAGTCCTTTGTGGTTTGCCCTGCAGCAGGGAAGTCTGGAGCAGGAGTCTGGATTTTAAATCCTCTTCATATTTCTTGCACAGTGATAAGAAGAAAAATAACTGGAAGCAGAAGAAGGGATGCAAGCTGGCTCGGGGTGAGTGGAGAAGCTATAAATCACTCTCAGAGCACATCCCAGAGGCTCACCTCGGGGTTCAAGTGCCTTTTAACCTCCCTGATCATAGGAACCCTGTGAGAACTCCTTGCCTTGCTATTGAGAGGTCTTCAAGCATCTTACAGCCCAAAACCAGCCCCTCAGTGCACACTGCCTGGGGCTGCAGGATCACCTTTGGCACTGGTTAAACATCCTAAAAGGCAGGATGAATTGCATTTTATAAGATGTGATCCTTTCAGACAGCAAGGAAGGCAGAAGTCACAGTTCTGCTACAAATGGGAACAGACTTGGAGCAGCAGGTTTGCTCTGCAGCCCAGGCTGCTGGGCTCCCAAAGATGCCCTTGGGGCAGTTTTTCTTAGCATAGGAAGGAAAGAGGAAGCGAGTGCCCTGTGACCAGGCTGTGGCCACTCTGTGTCCCCTGGGGCGCAGCAGGGGCTGCTGCCATGACCCAGCCAGGCCCTTCAGCATCCCCTCCTGCAGTGTTCCTGGTGGGAACACTGCTGCCCTTAGCTCCCCACTGCTGATTCAGGCAGCAGAGGTCTTTGTGCTGCCCCTTGCCTGGGGCTGACCGAGGCCCCCTGGATGCCCATCCCACTTCCCAGGGCAGGAGTGCTCTAGGATCACAAGTGCTG
>NW_009954113.1:849189-853543 GCF_000747805.2 Chaetura pelagica | reverse complement strand
CTTCAAAAACAGTTTTTCCGGCTGAGCCACAAAGTGGCTGCTCATCAGCTTAGATCATCACTGCTCAAGATGTAATCATCTTTTAAAATTATTAAAAATATAAACCCTCCTGATAAGGAGTGACAAAGGGCTTTACACCTGCAGTGTGGCATCCTGCAATTTCATGGACATCTCTGGGCTGTCTGACCTGCTGACCATTGCTTTCACCCTGGATGTCTGAGATGTCATCAACTGACCAGACCTTGTCCAGTTCCCCAAACTTCCCACCTGCTTTCTCTTGCCCTCTCCAGAAAAGCAGCTCTGAGAAGAGACCAGAGGCAGAAGCCTTTCCTTGTAACCCAACTGATGAACACATGAAGCTGAGGAACGAGCTGCTGGAGCTTCAGAAAAAGTCAGAAGTTTAGGTGAAGAACACGGACACGTGCCAGGGTTATGGTTTGAGCCAGTTGGCCCTCCCATTTGTAATTAATGAGTGATCCCATGATGGGGCCTGCGTGGAGCCTCCCAGACTGGATGAGGTTTGCGAGGGAAGGTTTTGGTGTGGGGGCTGCAGCCAGGGCTGGCTGGGGGGCCAGGTGTGTGCAGGGCCCTGCTGCACAGGGAACGCGCTGCCCGGCTCCTGCGCCGCGCTCGGCAGAGCCCGTTTCATCTTACGCTACACGAGTAACACACGAAGCAAGGAGGGAAATGAGCCTGAAATCTGATTGCAAGGCTGGTCAGAGCTGGTGGACCTGGGCAGCTGGAGCAGCCTCACCTTGGAGGAGGCTCAGGCGTGAGCAGTCAGGCTCTGCCACAGCACGGTTAAATAATCATCTGAGGGAATGATTATTCATGAGCACAATGAAGATTATAATTTAGAATTCTGAACAATTCAGCACAGCTCCTGTTTGATGTGGTGAGGCTCTAGCAGTGCATTTGCATCAGAGAAAGTATTACTACTTTTGATGGGGGAGAAAGATTATAGGAAAAATCTGCATAAATGTATTGGTAAATGTCATTTAGCATATGTCCAAATGTAATTTATCACGGGTTTGTAGTGCAGGCTCTCTGACTCACACAGGGCTTTTTTGCTTTTTTTTTCAATAGACAGATAAATAACCTTAGGGACAAAATTGTCTCATTGAAAGGAAACTGATATTAAATCATCATTGTTGCAGGTGAACAGGGCTTGCTGGAGGCAGCTCCTCCAGGCAGCTTCTTCCAGCTGGGGCAGGAGGGGCCTAGGCTGAGTGAAGTGGAAATGCAGGTCCTGGGGTGATGATTGGAGGAGCCCCTGCCCTCCTTCCTCCCCTGCCCTTGTTCTTCCCCCAGCCCCAGGGCTGCCTGCTGCCCGGGGCACTGAGCAGCTGCCGAGCCCATCTCCTTGGGAAGGTTTCCTTGCAAAGTCAACAGCTCCCTGTTCCCACAGGCCCTTTCAAGACTTGTTTGGGTGGATTTCACAGCTGCCTGGGCTCATTTTGTCCTGGAGTGACTCTCCAAAGTGATGTACTTATCCAAAGAGGCTGTTCCAGCTGCCTCAGCTTTGATCTGCTTGGTTTCTCCATCTGATGTCAGGTGTTCAACACACTGGCTGTGACAGGGTTCAGGAAACAGTTCTTCTTCCCCACTTTCTGGCAGCCCAGCACCTGCCAGAGCATCTGTGCCAAGCTTGGAACCGACCCTGCTGGACCAGAACAGCAGCCCCAGTGCTTGGGAAGCTGGACATCCCAGCCCATCCCAAGGTCACCAGGGGCAGTTCAGTTGTGATACCAGCCTGGCAGAGCAGAAGGTCATTACAGCAAGTGACAGACATGATGGCACTGAGACAAAGAGCTTTGTCTCCTGCTCCATGTCCATCCTGCCACCTCCCTGTCACTGTCTGGAGGAACATCTCTGTGTCAGCTTGTGAGAGTGGCTCTGGACAAGGCATAGGGAGCTGCATCCTGGGAACTAGCCAGGCATTGGCTTCTTTGACAGAACTTGCCAGAAGTGCAACAAGAGACACTCAAACATCCTGGGACAGGCAGCAAAGTCTGTGCACATCTCCAACATAACCAGGCTGTAGTTGCTCACAGCACGACCTTGCAAATGTCCCTGTTTCTTGAGGAACTCAAGCCTGAGAACTGGAAATCTCATCCTACTTTGAACTCCAATCCTGGGAAGGCTGAAAGTTTATGCCAAACTCTGGTGCTCCTGGGCCAGGCAATAGTTCCCAGCTCCCAGATACCCTTGTCAGCAGCAATTTCCATATCCTACTCCAGACACTCTTGCTTCCAGATATTGCTCCCAAGCAAGCAAGCACTTGTTCCATCATGACTGCCTTGTATGTCTTATTGTCTTGTTAGCAGCTAATATTAGCATGGTAGACATTGCTAATATGTGATAGACAATAATTAGGATTCAATTTAATTGCCCTGTGGCTCTTTAACTCTGCATACAAATGTGGCTTCTCCTCCCTGGATTGCAGAGACTGACACAGGAGAAAACCATCCCTGAGAAATGGGTGAGGCCAACGCAGCCCAGCTGAGCTCCCAGGAGCCTGTTGCAGGGCAGCCCCAGCAAGGGGGGATTTTCCAGCCTTGTGGGAAAGGCTGGGGATGGGCAGAGCAGCATCACTGGGTGCTGATCCTGCTGCCAGGGGCAGGGGCCTATGCTCAGATATGCCTCCCTGCAGCAGAGGATGCAGCCTTTAGCCTTTTTCTCCTGCCTCTGGGTCTCAGGTGAGGTTGGAAAGTGAACTGCTTCCCTGGAACCAGCAGAGGCTTCATCTGTAACTGCAGGTACCAAAAAGAAAACAAAATGAAAGAGGGAACCAAGAGCATTTCCCAGGGGTCAGTGTTTCCTACACCCAAGGGGGGTGCAAGGCAGGAGCTGCCACACAGGCTGGGCTGGGCAGGAGAGGGGCTGGGTTCAGGGGTCGTGTCCGGGGAAGCTGTGGCTCTGTGAACTGCTCTAGGGCACAGGGCAGGAATCAGCTGCATGGGATCCCAGAGGGAGCTGCAGCTGATGGGATTCCTAGGGAATCCACAGGGAGGGCACAATCTCTGTACAGCACCAGTGTGACCAGTAGCATTCTGTAACCAGTGCTGGTGTCTGTGCTCCCAACAAGGTGTTAGGAAACTGGCAGGAGCTATGAGAGCTGCTCGAGGTCTGAACATTTGCCTCAGTGAGAGATGAAAGAGGTGACCCCGTGTGTCCCCTCAAAGTGGGGGTGAAGGAATCACTTGATTGTGGTCTCTCTTTTCCCTGTTTGTGGAAATTGTTGATAATGGATGGTCTAACAAGCTGTTCAGCTGAGACAGATTTAAGCTGGAATTAAGGTATGCATTTTAACAAAGGGTGAAATTAATCTGGGAACAGTTTACTAAAGGATGAGTAGAAGGTTTTAAAATGAAAGATACAAATCCTGCTTGGCTTCAGCTCGCCCTTGCTGAGGGGTTGCAGAAGTTGCAGAGGAGGCTCATGGGTCCATGTGGTGGGGTTCTGGGTCTGGGGGAGAGAAGCCCCAAGGGATGGGCAGGGGTCACCCGCATGGTCACCTCACACAGGCAGCAGTTCTGGGGGGAAGAAGCCCCTCAGCACACGGGACAGGAGTGGCCAGGAGCCCTGACTCCACAAGGTGACACAAGTGACATGGCAGCATGTCCTGGAGTGCTCCCACACGACCTCAGCTCAGCCATTTGATCCCTGTTCTGAAGTGCAAGTGCAGAGGCAGCAGGACCAGCAAGAGCTGGATGGGGCTGTGATCACTACAGGATTAACAGCTGCTGGTGACTCAGAGCTAAAATGACTCAAAAGCAGCATCCAAGGGATAAAGTCAACCACCACAGTCCCATCACCAGCCAGTTCCACAAGCTCAGCGCTGTCTCCTGGGTGATTAGTGCAGCCAAGCAGGGAGTTTGCAGAAGAAACATGCTCCATTTTGGCTCTCCATCTCCTGTGACTTGGCGTCTGTGTCTTGTGATAGCTGCTGTGCACTGCCAGCCAGGGCTGGGAAAGGAGGGCTCGAGAGGATAGAGAGAAGAGGCCTTTGATCCCTCTAATTAACTCTGATTTAAAATGTGTTATGAACCCAGGAACTCGGAGGAAAGCTGGTGTTGCTTTGATGTGTGTGGGTGGATGTGGCCAAGAGGCTTAACAGAGGGCAGAGGTGAGGGGAGGCAAGAAAAGGTTTGAGGTGAGGTCTGGGGAGCAGGAAGGGCTGATGAGCACTGGAGGGGACCCACTGTTTGTGCTCCCACTGGAGAGCCCAGGAGGAGCCCGGTGGCAGCGGGGCAGAAGCTGCGGGGTCCCTGGTGGGTGGGTTGTGGCTGGATTTAGCTGTGGAGCCCCGGGTTGCTGTGTGCAGAGGGACCCGGGGCCGCGGCAGAGCCAC
>NW_009954113.1:843595-847374 GCF_000747805.2 Chaetura pelagica | reverse complement strand
CCCCTGCTCCCCTCCTGCTCCCCTCCTGCCAGCCCGGCCCCGGCAGCAGCAGGACCTGGACAGACACGGTCACCCCCAGGACAGGACACCTCCTCCCCAGGCTTGGCTCTGGCCAGTTGCCCAGGGCTGCGACGGCAGCAGAAATGGGGCGATGGGAAGCGCTGCCCCGTGCCCCAGCGCAGCCAGGAGTGCCCTCCCAGCTGGTACTGACCGGGGTGGGAGACACAGCTCCATCCTTCCCGCACTGCCTCTGCCTGTGAGCTCAGCTGGGCGTGGAGGTGACCCTGCCCGTGCAAAAGCCCTGCTCGTGGGTGCAGGCTCTGAACTGAGGGGTATTTTCCATTACTACATAACTGCTGTTAAACTGCCACCACCTTTGCCTGTCCCTGTGCCCAGCACCACGGCAGCCTGGAAACGGAGAGTCCTGAGTCACCACCTGAACACAGCAGGTCTGTCCTGCTCACCTGGAGGAGCCTGAAGGTCCAGCATCCAACTCCCTGTGCCTGGAGCCGTTCCATGCTGCTGCTCCTGCCGAGGCACCGGGCTCCTTCTCTCACGAGGTGGCAACGGCGAGTTAGTTTCTGTCTTTCCTTTCACTGAGCAGAATAATTAGTGACTCTTGATTCATTAAGCAGCAAGGTCACCTCTGGTGCTCTCCACTTGTGAGCAGGGATGGGATTCAGAGGGGGAGCTGAGCAGTGTGGGTGATGCTGAGATTAACAATCCGGTGTCTCCCCAGACCCTGCAGGTTTCCTGGAGGAAGGGAAGAGTTCCCTGACAGCAGGGTGATCCCTTTGCACCTGCAGTTTGGGGTGCAACGAGCTGGTGGGTGGGCTGAGCTCTGCTGGCCCCAGCAGGAGTGCTGCTGTGCTGCCTTCAGACTGAGTCCTCTGCTTTGCTGCCAGATCCAGAGGCAGGTTCATCTCATGGCATTGCTTTGGGTTAAAGGAAAAACTCATAGAATCATAGAAACATTTGCTTTGGAAGGGATCTGAAAGTCCCTAGTTCCAACCCCCCTGCCTGGGCAGAGCCCAGGGCAGGCGGGCGAGGGGGAAACTTAATGAGGAAGTTCTTTATTTGGCTTTTGTGACTTCTTGGGTAAATTAGCTCTGATTATTACAGAAAACATCACTTTTACTCTACAGTACTGTCCACTTGGGGAAGAATTGTTTGTCCTGGGATACCTCTCCTGACTCACTTTGTGGTAGTGGCAAGCCCCTGCTGAGGAATTGGCTCTCAGCTTACTTCTGACTAGTTGATAAGGTCAGCTTTCTTCTCTGCACTACAAAGGGTCATACATTCAGAGATCTGTGTGAATTCCTGACAAAGGGTGCCCCAGTTGACAGGCTGAGGGAGGCATGATGCAGAGCTGGGAGCCCTCTGAAGCTGCCTGGCTCTGTCATCTTACACCCGTGCCTCTCAGCAGTTCTGGACTTTCCTGTCTTCTGCTGCACTTCAAGGTTTAATTCACGTTTGAGGAGCAATTTGCAGATGAAAAGCACTAACATGTAACAATCCCAATAAGCAGGTCAGTCAGGAAGAGGCCTGGCTCATGATGATGCTTTCCTGGCTGTTGTGGTAGCACCCATGTGCTCCAGTACCAGCTTCTGTTGCAGAGGGGTCTTGCGTGGGGACTGGGCTGCCCATGTGAGCAGAACTGGGCTGCAGGGGGGGGTCTGCTCTTCCCCTCTGCCCGGGAGGCCACATTTCAGCAGAGGATTTGCACTTTTTCATTCACATGCTCCATTGCAAAGGAGTTGTAGGGACAAGTGATCCCAAAACATCTGAGCATTTTTGGTGATCAGCATGAGCAGTTCCACATCTCTGTGGAGAGTTAAATCTCTCGTGAACCTTGGGAAATACATGAGGCATTGCCAAAAAGAGCAAAGATGGCCCTGTGAAATCAAACTGCTATTCAGTGTCTTAGGATCATTAGGTTCCTCTCCTTTGCATGTTAATTATTTATTCTCCCTTTCACTTCATAAATTGCAGAACATAAATTGCAGTTCCTCAACTTTATAAATTGCAGAACAGCTCCTCACACATATTTGCAATATTTATTAGCATTTAAAATAATAAATATCACCTTACTTGGGCCCCCGAGCCCATTTGTCCCAGCCAGTGCTGCCCCAGAGGCCACACATCAGCAGAGCAGTGGGGGTGTGGTGGTGGAGGAGGCTGATCCATCATCCCGGTGCTGGCAGCTGGTGAGGGGCTTCATGCTGGGCTGGGTGAGGGGCTCCATGCTGGGCTTCATGCAGGGCTCCTGCTCTGCTGACAGACCTGCTGGCTGCTGGTGCAGCCCTGGCAGTTACCAGTGAGTAGGATGGATCTCAATCTGTAAGGGATTGTCCTGCAGCTGTCATGGATTTTTTTTATCAAAAAGTAACCGGGCAGTTTGAGGCAGAGCAGGCAGGTCCTGGTGGATGAGAAGGCTCCCAGGAGCTTTAGCAAAACCAGGTTCCACATCTGGGTAACTACTCTGAGCTCAAACCAGTAGACAGTGGCCAGGCTGGGCCAGCTGCTGGGCAGCTGTGAGGTAAAAAGATCTTGTGGTCATTTCCCAGGTATAGTTACAAATGTCACAGCCAGCTCCTTCTTCATTCTCTCAGCAGTAGGGTTCAATTAGGGATGTTGGCAAGACACAGAGTAGGAGAATTCTACTTTATTTCATAATTATTCTGTATTGTTCTGAGAATAACTACAGGATTCCCAGCTCCCTAGCAGGGCTCTCAGACCAGCACATTTCACACCATTTTTCAGTCCTGAATCAGAACAATGGCACAGGAAATGTACTAAAACCAAGAGGGTGTGTTCTGGTTAGCTTAGGTCTCCATCTGATAAAGTTCCTTCTAGTTACAGTGGTAAAGATACAGGCTGCCCAGGGAGGTGGTGGAGTCACCACCCCTGGAAGTATTTAAAAGAAATGTAGATATAGTGCTTAGTGACATGATTTAAGCACTGAATGGGTAAATTAAGTTATGGTAGGGAGATTTAGGTTATGGCTGGACTTGATGATCTTCAAGGTCCCTTCCAACCAGGATGATTCTATTCTGGTGTGCCTAAGTGCTGTGTGCAGATGCTGGTACTCTGGGTCCTTTCTTCACTCAGCACTGCAGAAGTGCAGACATTTGCATGGTCTAATTAGACGCCTTCATTTACCACCCTCTAGGCTCCAAGGTTTTATCATTTTGCTCAAAATGTAACAATTTATCAATGGTAATAAGCTAGTGTGATGTGGTGGTGAGGAATGGTGTGTTTGAGGTATGTAGATGGAGCATGGAGGAGGGCAGAAGAGAGCAGGAGCAGGTGAGAATTGGAGTTTTGGGGTTTGCTTTGGTTTGGGTTTTTAAGTGTATTCATGACATTGTCATTCTTAATTAAAGCTTAGCTTTAACCATGGCTTGCTCAGAGCAGCTGTGCCACCTCAGAAGCTGGAGTGCTGACACTGGGCTGTGGAGCTGTGACTTAAGGAGCAATGTGGATATTCCAGCAAAACTGGCCGGGTGGGCCAGCAGTGATCTGGGCTCTTGGATGGCTCCTGGGTGCTCGTGGCAATGCCAGGTCCTCTTCTCTTGCACAGAGCTCACAGGTAAAGTCTGGAAAGGAAAGGAAAGGAAAAAGGAAAAGGAAAGGAAAAGGAAAAAAAGGAAGTCTTTGCTGCTGAAGAGCAGATCCATACCTGCCCCCCGTGCCAACCTGCTAGTAGGTGGAAATAATGAGTCCTTTCTGGTTGTGAGGGGTTTTTTCTTTCTTTTTATATCTTTCAGTTGTTCAGC
>NW_009954113.1:840608-843438 GCF_000747805.2 Chaetura pelagica | reverse complement strand
CTACACAGCTCCTAATAATCTATCATGGTAAAGTACTAAAACTACATTTTAAACCAAATAGTTTCTATTTATTGCTGTTTTTTTAACTAATATGTGAGTATGACATAAAATGGTGGCGACAAAACTGGGGTAACTTACATTTTAGGTTGTTTTGCAGAACTTGGAGAACAATTTACTGCTGAATGTGTTTGGAAGAGAAAGAGTTAACAGTTACAGAAGTAACTCAAAGCTGCACAAACAGTCTTGATGCCAGCAGATGTGCAGCAAACACCAAGCCTTAACCTGCTCTCCTTTTTGGAAGACTTTCAGAACCCAACCCAGGTCTCAGGAGGCCAAGGGATATTTCCTTGCCTCCCTAGGAGGTTCCTGATTTGTTTTTTTAAAGTAATGAATGTAGGTAATTGAGAGTACTTCCTTATATGCTGCAACAGCAAGCTAATTGCTAGTGAGCACTTCTGTTGAGTGTGGCAAGTGTCGTTTAACAGGCAGATCCAGCTTTTTGTGGAAGTCAAATTTGTATGAGTACAGAGAGGGCAGCATTCCCAGAGTCAGGGGCTGGTCACACATCCTCCTCTGGGTGCTGACTGGTGCTTTAGCTGCTCTCACCACCTCTGGGTGCTGACTGGTGCTTTAGCTGCTCTCACCACCCTCCTGGCAAAGGTTCCTCCCCCCAGTGTTGCGGGTTGGCTGCTGCGGAGCATCCTTGGTCCTGTCCGCTACACAGCTCCTAATAATCTATCATGGTAAAGTACTAAAACTACATTTTAAACCAAATAGTTTCTATTTATTGCTGTTTTTTTAACTAATATGTGAGTATGACATAAAATGGTGGCGACAAAACTGGGGTAACTTACATTTTAGGTTGTTTTGCAGAACTTGGAGAACAATTTACTGCTGAATGTGTTTGGAAGAGAAAGAGTTAACAGTTACAGAAGTAACTCAAAGCTGCACAAACAGTCTTGATGCCAGCAGATGTGCAGCAAACACCAAGCCTTAACCTGCTCTCCTTTTTGGAAGACTTTCAGAACCCAACCCAGGTCTCAGGAGGCCAAGGGATATTTCCTTGCCTCCCTAGGAGGTTCCTGATTTGTTTTTTTAAAGTAATGAATGTAGGTAATTGAGAGTACTTCCTTATATGCTGCAACAGCAAGCTAATTGCTAGTGAGCACTTCTGTTGAGTGTGGCAAGTGTCGTTTAACAGGCAGATCCAGCTTTTTGTGGAAGTCAAATTTGTATGAGTACAGAGAGGGCAGCATTCCCAGAGTCAGGGGCTGGTCACACATCCTCCTCTGGGTGCTGACTGGTGCTTTAGCTGCTCTCACCACCTCTGGGTGCTGACTGGTGCTTTAGCTGCTCTCACCACCCTCCTGGCAAAGGTTCCTCCCCCCAGTGTTGCGGGTTGGCTGCTGCGGAGCATCCTTGGTCCTGTCCGTCCCAGTGAGCAGCACCAGCTCCACAGCTCGAGCTGCAGGTCACCAGCAGGCCAGGATGTGTGGGATGAAAGCCTGGAGGGAGCAACCCAGCAGGTTCTGCTGAAGCCGGGCAGGGCTGGGCAGGGCTGGGAGGGGTGAAGGCCACCCGGGATACCTTGTCCCCTGGCTGCAGGCAGGTCCTGAGGCTCCAGGAGTCACTGCCATCGCTTCAGGACAGGACACGGTGTGCTGAGCTGGCACAAGCGCTGCTGAGACACGTTTGCTCGGAGGTTTCTGGAGGAGGGAAGTCGGTCCCGGGTGTTCTGTGCAGCCCGGGGGGCGATCGAAGCCGCTTAGACCGCGGGCATCTGGGCTGACGTGCTCAGCTGCTGAGAATGAAACCAAAGACAATCTCCTCCCCGCTCCCTAAAGGAGACAAACTGGTCTCTGCAGAGCCTGTGTAGTTTGGAGACCCCCCACACACCTGACAGCCCCCTGTCCACGCAGCTCCTGTTCCCCCGCGTGGGTGAAATCCCTCCCTATCACCCGCCGGGCTCAGGTGCCGGAGCTTCCCCAGCCTGAAACTCCTGCTGAGAAGTGTTGGGTGGGTTGGTTGGTTTGTTTTTCCCAAGCCTGTTGTCTTCACTACATCTCCTTTCCGAGCGCCCCGGTGTCTTTGGGGTCTGTCCCGGCCCCCAGACTGGGACAGGAACGTCTGGGAAGGGAAACATTGTCCTCTGTGAACTGGGATGAGCGGGACCTGCACCCAGTACGTACTGGGGAGCGACTGGGGGTGTCCTCGTGACGGTAAAAAAATATTGAAATTCACAACCAAGTGACTAATTTTAATTGTATCATTTAATTTCCTGCAGTGTATTCGTGACTGGTAAAGGAAAAATTAGGATTAATGCAGAAAGTTACGTGGTGTGAATTACCTGATCTTCTGAAAAACTTACAGGACTGAAAAGAAAGTGAAGTGTGAATCTCACAGTTGTGGAAATAGCAAATAGCTCCTTGACTAAAGTCATAATCTGCATAATGAAACATTAATAGATACTTTAAGTTTCAGTCATTGCCTGCAAAATGAAAGCTAAAAGATGGACATTGTTTTTCTGTCCTCATGTGCTTTATTTTGCTGTCTAAGCACAGCACTGAATTTCCTTACTCCTGCTGCCCAGGTTCTCCTCCCTGTTCTCATTCATTTCGTTCTCACTTCTAGCCCGGACCAACCCTCCTTCCCTTTGGAAGGGACAAAATAGCCAGCCCGTCTGAAATCAGCAGGGACACGGGGGGGGCAGGGACACCGGGTGCTGCCCTTTGGAAGGGACAAAATAGCCAGCCCGTCTGAAATCAGCAGGGACACGGGGGGGGCAGGGACACCGGGTGATGGGGGGCAGGGACACCGGGGGGGGGGCAGG
>NW_009954113.1:836168-839294 GCF_000747805.2 Chaetura pelagica | reverse complement strand
CCGGGGATTAAGCGCGGTGGGCGGCGATAACGCGATTTGTCTGTAGTCGGTGGTGGTGACTGGTGTGGGGAGCCTCGCAGAGCTGCTCTCTGCGGTGGCTGTGCTGGTGGATCTGTGCTCTAGACGTGGAGCCGGGTGGAGAAGAATTCGGGGTTGATGTGCGACGTACAGTGCCTATAAAAGTGTAGGTTTCCTGGAATTCTAGGTGAAACGATAGGGCAATGTGGGAGGATATCTTACAATAACAAGCTTGCCGGATTTCTTCTAAATCTGATGGAGAAAGCTGAAAGTGAAAAAAATAGAACAGATGGCTAATTCAATGAAAAACAAAAAAAAAGTGGTTTTGGTGACTTAATTCTGTCTCCAACTTTTTACCCCATTCATTGTAAACTGGTTTTGTGCCTGTTGCAGAAACTGCTCTCGAGCAGCATTTTTGTGCAGACCCTTTAAAGCCATCCTGCATATGAGTGTTCTCTGTATCTAAATTATAGTTTGGAATGTCTTGTTAATGTAACTTACACACCAGAGATACTGTCATTCTGATGCTGTTGAGCATCGTTTTATCATTCATTTCACACCTTTTTTTTTCTTCTCATGGTGCTATGTGTTAGTAATGTCAGTAATGAAGTTTCATGGCATATATGGTGAATATATGAAATAAATGTTTTTAGAGAACGGGTAAGTTATTTTAAATCTAATAAATGGTTGATTCTCAGACAATAATGGTTTTGTATTTCTTAGTGTGATGTTTCAGTTTGGTAATCTGCCATCTTGATAACTTTGAATGGGATTAAAGACTATGCCACGTGACTTCTGAGACATGAATTGTGTTTTCATTTCTTAAACATTTTTTTTTTTCCTGTGGTTCTGTGACACACTTAAAACAGTTTTTTCTTTAAAATGGGTACTGGTAGGGGTTTTTTTTCCTCTTCCTGTTTCATGTATTACAACTTAAGCAGAAGAATATGTGCACTGCATTAAATGGAGCTTCAGCCTTCACCTTGAAGGTGGTTGGGTCTAAAGCTCCCTGTTTGTCCACAGATATTAAAGCTATTTTAGGAGGATGCTTGTGAAGAGACTTCCCAGTGCAATGTTAGGGGTGTTAGCTATGCCATTCGATTGCTTGGCATGTTGAGGTGGAGATATATTTTAGAATACTTGCTTTTTTTTAGTAGTATTGGGAAAAAAAATAAGAAGTTATTGAAAAGATGTTTAATTTGCTTTAGGGGCTTTGCTGCTGAGTAGTCTGAATTTGATCTTCAGCTGCACGTGTGCTTTTGGCTTCACAAGTGCTGGCAGCTGGCTGCCATCTCTCCTGTCCTAGTTGGGTCTGTGTAAAACTGAGCCTTAAAACCAGATTGTTGGGTGGTTATAAACTGCAGTGGAGCACAGTTATCACCAGAAGAAAAAATGTTTTGAAATAGGCCAAACACATGGATTCTGTGGTAGCAGGTGAGGAGCAGAAAGCAAAATTTTTAGAAGAAAAAATACACTCATAAATACAGTACCCTGGTGAGTGTTATGCTAACACACTTAGTTCTAGTGTTGTGGAGTGGGTTGCTTTGGTTTCCCGCACAGTGTCCGGTGAAGAGAAAGCATCTGCTTCTCTAGGTTCTTAGTTGTCGTGTTGCCTAAAGCTGAAGAAAAAGAAGGAATCATCTTTCAAAGAGCATCACTCTGGTTCAACAGCAACAAGATTCTCCTTTAGGCAGGTTGTGTTGCACTTTGTCCTTAGTAAAATGAGTATAAAATATTATATTAGTGGCACAGGTGCTTACTCAAGTTTTTTTAAGGGTGTTTTCCATATGCAAGTGTGAAAATCCCCCAGTGGTTTTCAGAGCAAGGCAGAGAATACATTGTGGTGCAATATATATTTATGCCAAATTTTTTGCTCTTACACACAATAATGAATTTCAGTTTCTGTTAATCAAATGTAGATGCTTAAGCTCACCTTCAGAAGATAAAGGAATAAACTAGACGAGGAACCACCAATTTTGGTGGAAGCTGATAATCCAGAAATCATATTCCAGACTATTAATCAGTATGTTTCAAGGCAGTGCTTCCAGTGCCAGCTACACACGTGATTCATCACAAAGTGTGCCAGAGGTGTTGACTAGAACAGAGTTTAAAAACAAAAATAACTTAATGAGAAAGTGTATTTTTAAGTACTAGGGAGAAAATGTGTTCTTCAGAGTTACTCTGCAAACTCTTGCCCCAGCAGCATAACAGATGGTTAGCACGGTATCTCAGCCTAAGAGAGGCTTCTTTTTGTAGTTCCATACATAGACTTGCCTTCTGATGACTTGTGGTCTGATGAGCTAGTGTACTGTTGTTATCTGGGTGAAAATACTTCTCTAGATGGTGCTAAGATATTCTTGCAGTGCTGTCAGACTCAAAATGGTGGATTAAAGCAGTTGATAAAGTAGCAATACTTTTGAGAAACTTGTTTATAACATGACAAGTCATTAGAACTAGCAGGTTTTCAGAGTTACATGTTATTTTAACATGGGAGCCTAAAATTGTGCATTAAGTATGAAGCAATATAAACTTCAGGGGCTGACCTGAGCTTTTTGTATTTTTTTTCATGAAGAAGGTTGTGAGCACTATTGCAGTTGTCTAAGGTTCCGAAATCAGTGTGAGGCAGCAGTCAGAGTATCTTTTGCTTAAATTGTTCCTGTTCATTTCTTGAAATATTTCCTCTTGACTCTTCCAAGCACACAATTTTATTGTAGGATAGATGCAGCAGGTTTTAGGCTGTTATGTCTCTTCTGCTCTTGACTTTAATATAATGTCTTCCTTTGCTTTTGCAAGCTTTCTGAGTTAATGGAATAATTGTTTTAATAACAGGTTAGATTTGCTAAAAGCTGAGTAGCTGCTTTCTGTCCATCACTGTTGGTAAATAGTTCTGTGCTCTAAGGGAGGAGCAATCAACATTGTTGTTATCTCCAGCTTTTTTGAGTGTTTCTGTTGGAGCTCTCTTTGGACAAATATGAGAAGTCGCTTTCATGAGCATCATGGCACTGCTCACTGTGCGGATGCACAGCCACGGGATGAGACAGTGACATTGTTTTGCAGATCCTGGTAACTGCCAGGTCTCTGCTGACCATGAGGAACAGGTTCCTGCTG
>NW_009954113.1:820186-836021 GCF_000747805.2 Chaetura pelagica | reverse complement strand
GAGAGATCCCGTTTGGTCTGAGAGCTCAGTCTAAGCTGGCATCTGATACATGCAAATATCAATAACTCGGCAGTGCTGAACTAACTCAGCAGTGTGCCCTGCTGTAGGTAAACGCTATTCCACAAATTCTCTGACATGGTGACCGAGCTAGTGGGATGCTTCAAGTACCAAGTACAAATAGGTGCCCTGATAATTTCCTATACAAATAAAGCTTTTACTTCACCAAGCTATTGTTATTTTTCAGTTGACTGATTTAAACATATACTGATTTGACTTTTAAGGTGGCTGGAGCTCTCTTCACCGTGCGCTTCACAAGCCAACTGAAAACAAGCATCTGTCTATACGCGTATACACAAAAGCATGGGCTGGTCAGATGTTAATGCTTCTCTTCTAATGCTCAGTCAGCTGTCACAAGATACTAAAAGAGCTTCATACATGTGTTGTGCATGCTCAAACTGACCTCTGCAGGCTTGCAGAACTTGTGAATAAATGCATTGGTTGCTGGCCTTGTAAATGCAGTCTGGTTCTAGGAAAGGTGCTGCCACTTGTCATCTTCTGCAAACTACCCCAATCCTCAGTTTGGCACAGGCAGAACAAATTCTTGCCTTCCTCAGGATCCGCTGTTGCTCATTCTGTATCTCTGAAATATCAGTCCAGTGGCTTATGATCTGGTCCAGATAGGATAAAATCGTTTTGGTTGGAAAAGACCTTTAAAGTCATTGAGTCCAACCATTAATCCAGCACTCCCAAGTCCACCACTCAGCCATGTCCCTCATCACCACATCTCAATACTCTGTGTATCAGGCAGGTAGAAACAGCTGCTTTAGGCTTCCAGAACTACAGCTGCCCTGATCACCTAGTATTTGCCTGCACCTCAGTACTTCTCCCTCAAATCCAACCCAGGCCTTTCTGGAAAGATGGCTACGTAAAAAGGTTAGATTTTTGTTGTGAGAAGAGGGCTCTAGGGATTGATTTTGTGATACCATTTCTGTTGAAGTTTCTGTTTTCATTGTTTCTCTGACACCTTGAAGCTACTCTAAAGTCCAGAGGAGGCTTGCTGTTCAGTTCCCTGAGAATATCAGGAATTAGTTTCAGCTAAATGATTCCTCAGTTTTCTGAAAAAGCATTTTGTAATTCAGTAATAGAAGTAAAATTTTAATTTCATGGTTGAAATGATGTCTTCTGGTAGGTGTGTTTTGATCTAAGAGGCATAGCAATAATATACTGAAAAATGGAGCTTAAATAGTGAAATAGTTGTATTTTGTGTGTGTTCGCTGGGCAAAACCACCCTGGTAGAGCTTGACTAGATACACACTATCTTTGGTTTTCACATCATCGTTCTGTTTTGGTCTGCAAAGGTAATAGCTTTTAATATTTAAAGCTGTAGGTAGATTACAGGGAATGGCTGCTGATAGTGCTTTAAAATATTTAGTAATATCCAGCTTGTGAAAGCACAATGCAAAAAAACCCCCATATTCTCATGGAGAGATCTTTGCATTTTAAGCTTGCTCAGTCCAAGTGTCTCAGGTAGGTGTTTTTTTTTTGTTTGGGCCTTACATAAAAGGTGAGATGGCTTCCCTGCTCTGATGGTGTGTAAGCCAAAGCAAAACAGGGGCAGCTTCAGGCATGCATGGCTTTCAAAAAGCTTTTCAAGGCTTTCTTCAGAGGTAATTTTGTTTGATTCTCTCTTCTGTGTGGAAAAGTGATGGAAAGAATTCATGGCCCTTTGGTTAATTCAAACAAGATTATTAGCTTAAGAGAGGAGCTACCACTTTAGTTGGAGCCAATTCTGCTCTACTTATGAAAGCAAACTCAGAAAACCCCCAGAGTTTCTGTGATCCAGATTGTACTGCTGCCAGTTTTGTTTCCATGTAAACGTAAGGCACTGAGCAGCATGGTTGTTGAAGGATTAAGCTCCAGCAGTAGGCAGAGATGGCAGGAGGCTCTCTGCTGTGTCCTGCCAGCCCAGAGCACCAGCAGTGTTGGTGAATCGTGTTAACAGCTCTGAAAGCCATGGCACAGTTTTCAGCCTGTAGCCAAGTGCCTGTTGTGTTGCAGGCCTTGCTGGTCAGATTTTAGAATCTGGTTTGTGCAGGGGAGACTTGGCTGTGGTTTGTTTTTCTCTATTGGCTTTGTAGCCTAACAGAAGCAAAACCATCTTCAGCTTGATTAGGAAAGAACTTCATGCATTAGCAGACCCTCCTTTAGTGACCTGTGAGACCATATTGTTGTTGGCGTTCAGATTTTTTTTAAAAGGAAAGATTGTGTTGCTTGCCTTCGATTTTCAAACTTGGAAGATTTCTTGAAATGCACCATGAGTGTGTTGAGAAAAGTGCAGTGTTACATGTAATACATATATATATACATATATGTTTTGCTTTTAGATCTGCAAAGGGATTATTTTAAGTTCTATGTAGTTACATATTAAAAGCATTATTATGAATTGACTTACTTTTTCTGTATGTTGTTTTCAGAATACACAGATGACAGTGCCCTGATTCCGAAGAACTCATCAGTAATTGTCAGGAGGATACCTATTGGGGGAGTTAAAGCTACCAGCAAAACATATGTTATGTAAGTATCCATAAAGCATTGCATTTCTCCTGAGGGGTCTCAGCATGATAATATTTTTTATTGTTGCTAGTTTGCAGAGGCATTCAGATTCTGTCTGAAGCTGTTGTTAATTTTTGTTGTAATGGGGTAGTTTTTATGGTTTTGTCCCAAGATAAACTTAAATATTTCGGCTGCTTGGGACAGGGGGTTAAAACTCCAGCAGTAGTAACTTTAAGGTTATTCTGTTGGGTTTTTCTTGGAGTTGATTTTTGAGACCCAAGTTGTAGATCCTGTGTCCTCTGTGTGGAGAGATTCCATGTGTCTGTAAAGACAGATACACTTTGTAGTGTAAATGTTCCGATCTCAGGAGAGTCTCATTTTCGATGTCTGATTATTTCTTGCATTTGGGGTAGAGGGGGCAGGATATGGCAGGTATTTTTACAGCCCAAATCTGGGTGTTTTGCATAAGGACTGCCAGCTGGTCAACCATGCAGACAAGAAGTTTCATAACTGATTCCTGTTAGTTTGTTAAAGACAACATCTGTTTCAGGCAAGAGAACTTGACAAGTGTATAAACTGTATTGCCTTTTGTGAGAGTACGATGAAGGAGCAGTTAATCCTTTCCAATCTGGAAACGAAGTATGCAGTTTAGCACATTATCTAATGTTACTAGTTATTTTTCTAAGTCTGTTTTTACCCAAAGCTGATACCTCTGCTCCAGGTTTTAATTTGACTGAGCATCAGGTTATTGATTTAAGTTACAGCTGTTCAGATGCAATCCTCACCATAGGAGTATTGCTGTAATTTATTTATTCATACAGACCAGTTCTGTATTAGCATTATTTGAATAGCCATATTTTCCAGCCTTCTTAAAGATATGCTTCTCTACCACAGTTAATCAGGTATTATTAGCTGGTGGTTTTGCCATGTCTTTCTAATGCTGGTTCTTAATAAATATACAGCTGAGTTACAGTGTGTCTTGAACAAACAGTACAGCAGCATCCTGGTGGCCATGAAGCATTTGGAAGTAAGAAGAGCTGAATTTAGGTGGCTCTGCATGTAAATTTTGGCCATGTCACTGCAGTACTTGTTGCAGGGCTTTCAGGCACTGTCTAGTAATTTTGGTTACCACAGTGTTGTGCTTGTAAACATGGCCCTTTTTGAGGGTTGATTTAAATATATTTGCTTCATGCTGTCTGGTCAGCGTATCCTCTGTTTCTAGTTGGATGGCCCCTCCTGCTATTGTAACGCTGCTCTAAAGTGAGAGACGATAGATGGTGCTGGCATGAAAGATCAGTGAATACCTCTATGTGTGGATAAGTAAAGCACTGCAGTTCTAACATTGAAAAGGAAGCAGGCAGATGAGCTTTCTATTCCTTCAGCTGGAAACATTGCAGAAATAACTGGCAGAGTGGTTAATGTTTTGGAGTGATGAGTGTATGGGTTAATGATGGAGAGGACTTCAGAAAGGCATTGCCTGTCTTGTAGTGTGTTCATCAAGGTAGTTGTATGAAGAAGCCATTGTGTGGTAATCTAAGGTATTTCCTTGTACATCCTCATCTTCAGGAGGTGTGGGGCTGTAATTGTGTGCCTGGTAACGCTCTAACAGTGGCAGGAAGCACAAGCATTTTTCTTTGTACATGAATCCCATAGCAGCCCCTGAATTGCCTCTGCTTATGGGACACTTTGGATGATGTGTGAATTGTTTGTTAACTATATCAGTGGTGGCATGTCTGATTCCTGAGGAGCAGCATGCAGATACGGATCAATGAGTATGTGGAATCTCAGCAAGTTTTCAAATGTAAAAAATATTTCCTAAAATACTGTAGCATTTTCAAGATTATCTTAAAGCAAATTCTGGCAATTAAGACCTTTTTTTTTGTCACAGGACTCCTAAATCGCACAAAACCCTAGAAACTGCTTTCAGGTGACATTTCTACTACTATTTTTAGTCAATATAGCATATGTAACACATTTAGTATTTTGGCACTTTCATGCCCAAATATAGTAGATATCTGAACACAGTGCTTGGGCTTCCACAAAGAAACACCATTCTAAAGACTGTGCTGCTGACATTTTTATGTTATACTTCTGTCCAATTAAGTGATTTTTTTCACTTAAATAAACTTGCACTTCAAAGTGTCTAGACTGTCACTGTTCTTCCTTAGAAATTAAGGTGCTGTGTCTGGTACCTATTTGTAATCCTAAAGGCATACAGCTTGGCTTAAGCTGCCTTCATACTTAGGTGGTTGATTGTTAAAGATCAGAAAATGGTAGTGCAGACTTATTATTTTGATACTTACATACAAGAGACAAAATACCTGAGGACTTCCTCTTGCACTGTTGTGTTCTATATCTGTAAGTCTTAAGAGTAATTTGTGACAAAGTAGAAAAGTGATTTTGGAGTTTTTTCAGTTGCATTGAATGTACCAAGAGAGAACAGTTTATGTGTGTGAATAGAACTCTGCATTTGCTAAACTACCAGATCACCATGTTTTGATGTTGAGGGTTTATCATCTGTTTTCGCTGCATTATGTTGGGTACAAGTGCTTTATTTTAAATTCTGATCACCTTTATTTCTCCTTCTAGAAGTCGAACTGAGCCAGTGAGTGGAACATCAAAAGCAGTATGTAAAAACACAATCTCACACTTTTTTCTACACACTGCACTTAATTCTAAACAATGTAGCCTTTTATTAATTTTCCAATCATTAACTTAATATATTTTCCATTAAAATATAGTATATGTTGTAAATACAATGTATTTGATTCAGCATAGTAAAAGCTAATTAATGGCATCCTTTGCACAGTTCTAATGTGAATATTGGTATTTGTGCCTAGTAATGCATTGTATTTCATATTGAATATGCTAGAGTATTTCCTGTATGACTTCGTGTTGTACAGATAATGTATGATCATTTTTAGATCACGTAGGTTCAAGGTTTGCACAATTGAACATGGTGCCATGTTCTACATCTGTCTGTCTATAGCTAGTGATATGTATGTTTGTATAGGTTGTTGTGTGCTTTTTGTTTCTTGCAATAAAAATTGTTTGGAGTGTATTTTTTGCCATTTTCACATTGTATCACTTAGCTTTTGTTTTTAAATACTTTTTTTTTGCCTAATGGTTTTTGAAAATGTTATCAAAAACCACTGAGAAACCACTGTTGTTAAACTTGGTACTGTTTCTTACTTTTGACTTGGGGTTCAAACAAATACCAAAACCAACATATCCCGTGTGTTTTGAGGACTCTTCTGTGCAGCTAAATGACTCCTTTCCACGTCCTTAAATACTTGGGTATTTGTTCCAAAAACTGTGTAATTGAAGTGATACTGTTTCGGCCCCTCTGAGTACATAAATGTCTTTAATAGATTGCTGTGACTTTAACTGTCGTTGCTACACAAAGTGGTATTCTAAAGTTCTGCATTTGATCTTCCCACTTTATCTGCTGAAGCAGTTTAGTTTATTAGTTTGTCTGCAAATGAAAAACGCGTAAGACTGAGTGTACAAATTTTGGCACAAGGTTAGTAGAGCCTGGTGCATTTATGGGTAAAAGACTTGTTATTTTTCTTCTGCCTGCAGTACATTTTTGGATCTGGGTAACTTCAGGGTTGGATGCTGCTTGAGTTTCCCAAAGGTTCAGCCTTTCTTTAGTATACCACCACTTTGAACTGACATTTGGAAAAGGGACAGCATTTTTCTTCAGGTTTTGATCTGCCACTTGGGTTGAATGCTCTATGTAACTGCGCATTTCAAATAGTCCTTACAGTATAAAAGTTACTATTTGGTGTTTTTTATTTTTCATCTTTATTTTAAGTATAACTGCTTTTTCTTCACTAGACTGGTGTGAGGCATTACACTAACCCTGGATCATTGGATGTGATCACTTAATAAGCTGTTAGGATAACTTAATCTAGAAATTAATGAACTCTGGGTCTGTGTTCTATGAAGAATGCAGCCTCTGGTTCTCATGGAATGGTCTGCCATCAGCTTAAAATTGAAAACTTATATGTAGGTCTAAAACCACCAAGTCTGAATCTGACATCCATTAATTTTATCACTGATTGGTTCAAATTCCTTTTTGGACGTCATTGCCTCTCATTGGGAGTTGGAGTTAGTTTAACTGGCCCAGTGACCCGAGTAGTTAATGTAATGCATTGCTGTAAACCACGTTTATAGTATTTGACCTAATTCAGATGGGTTTTTATTTCTTGAAAACAGTTATTTTTCTTTTTGTTTACTAGCATGTGTATAAACACAAGTCACATGTTCATAAATAAAGTTAACATTCTTTTAGCCTCGTGTGTTCCCTGGCATGTCTGTATTACATTTCTAAGTAGCATCTTACCATGAGCTAACATAGATGTCTAAAAAAAATAAAAGGAAAAATCCTGGAGTGGGATGGAAGACTTAGTGTTAGATAGAACTAATTACAGTAAATGAAAGGCAAAGCAAAAACATTGCCGTCTAGTTTGCTCTGCCTGTGCCTGGTCTGGGTTGTGGGTAGCATAGGGAGGGTGGAAGCCTTGCCTGGCTCTACAGGTCCTATCTCACTGTGAAAGCAATGCAGCCTCAGGTGCTGCTCATGTTGGAGACACTGAGCTTTGTTCTTAATAGCTCAAGTCTCGATCTAAAGTGGGGGTGGGGGGATTATTTTGGTTTTTTAATATTATTTCAGAGCAGAGCCTGAATCTTAGTGTGGTAGGAATAATTCACTGGAAAGCTATCTAATTGTTGTTGGAGAATACAACAGCAAACTTGACATTACTTGAGTTTACTTTTTAGAGGATGCACAAAATACTGTATTTTGAATACTTCTCATTGTCTTGCTCTTAGGTTAATTGTCATTTCTCACTTCCAAATTTGTGCTACTGTCCTGTTCTTACGACAGCCAAAGCAAGGAAGTGGTTCCTTTCTGTTAAATGTTACTACATCAGTGACATAGAAGGATCTCTAGTTGGGATTTGTCCTTCCTTCAAGGCTGCAGAAATGCAGAGTCATGCCCATTGTTTTAGCACCATCAAGCATAACTGTTGGCCTTCCTGGCTGGATTTTTAGTTTAGCCAAGATATTGGGGGTTTAGGAAACCACTGTAATTTAAATGTAGCACTCAACAGTAAGATTAGCCTTTTCATCTTATTTTCTGTCCTCCTTCCCACTTGATGTTCATTTCTGTTTAGTCTTCTGCATGAAATGGGAGTTAATTCATTGACTGTCAATTGTAGTTTTCAGGGGGAGGGTGTTTGGTGGCTTTTCTTTTAATTCTTCTGCACCATTATCTTAGGGTTGTATACAAGTTTCATGCAGACATTGTTCCTATGTGATTAATTTGAGGGACTGACAGGAAATATTTGAGTAGAAATTTAAAGGAAACAAAAAAACACAAGGTTAATTGGAAGATGGCAGTTGTACTAAAATAGTACATTAGTTGTCTGCTGCTTTTGATAACTTCACTAGAAAGGAGTGCTCTCACCTCCTTCAAGAAATTAGGCTGTTGCCTGCAAGCCATATAATAACTGTTTCCTAAAAAAAATACAGGAACTAATTAATAGTTTATGAACTGTTATGTTTCATTTGCTGGTCAGGACTAAACTGTTTAATGCTAGACTCCAGTAGAAAGCTTTCCTGATTTCTTGTTTGCTTCTGAAAAAACACAGAGCAGTCGTGGTTGTGCCTGCCATGAGAGAGCACAGGCCTGTTTTTCTACATGTAAAGCGAGGTGGCATGTGGAGCATGAAGCTTCAAAACCCTTGGATCAGGTTTGCCTTTTAACAGAACTAGGTTTCAAAGTGTTCTGAAAACAAGGAAAGTTTAATCTTGTGGTCAGACTTTCAATGGAAAGAAGATCTATTTTTCCAGATCTAGGTATTCCTCTCCAAAAGCACATTTTCAATAACTTCCTAGTTAGTAATACAGTAATATTGTATGTGCTTTCCAAAACATATAGGGAAGGAATGATTAACTGGAGTGAGGAATCCTGTTCTGCAGGTATTTCTTTCCCCCAGTCTGCTAAAACTGCTCCCTTGACTTTTTCCACTATGTTAGGTAATAAAGGACAGGAGCTTTCTCCAGGGAATGGTTTTAATATCTCTTCTGGTCAATTGAGTGACCTCTTGAAGAGGGCTGTTCAGTTTACATTTGGAACTTTTATTCTACATTTTTTAACAACTTAAGACATAAGAAGTGATTCAAATGTCTTTCTGAAAATGTTTTAATAGTGTAAAATTTACTGCTGCCTGTGCATAGTATAATTCCATATACTGAAAAAGGAGCAAGAGTTACTCTTTTTGCTTACGGAAAAGCTGCACTTGAGTACATGTTCTCGGTGAACCCTGCAGTGCATTGCTAACTGGGGCCTGAGGACTTCATTCTTGTGAGGTGTTCAGTAGGTAGCTGGGAGGGTGATTGTAATGGAGAAAAAAGTTGAGTTGTGTTCTGAATCCATGTTTTCATCATCATCAAAATTGGTCTGATAGCAAGGAAAATATTAAGTTCTCACACTTCCCAAATTTTGCTAGTTTCTATAGTATGACCCACAGGCTAATTAAATACAAGAAATTAGTTTTCTCAGTTTTTGTAGGCTACTCTGTTATGGTAAACACCTTTATTCCAATAACTAAGCAGGTTGTTTTTTTCTAGAGGAAGTTAGTTTGTGGCTGATGTTTTGCATTGGTGTTTTCTTTTGGTTTTCGTGGGGTATGGCAAGTTTGGCATTTTTAAACTTAGTGACAGGAGGGTCAGAGTTCTGATGTGCCTGTGCTTTATTTTAACAGGCAAATAATGTGTTCATCAAACCATCTGCATTTATAAAAGATGAGACATTAACTGATTTACTTTCAGTGTAGTTTGTAGATCATTTTCCTGTTGTGATGCTTTCCCCTTAAATAAATACATATTTTTAAAATCCTCTGTAGCTGAATGTTGACAGCTTCCTTGCCCCTTCAACTTTTGAAGAGTTATGAGCATTTGACAGGGTTCCTCTGAGATACTCTGGAGCAATAAGTTGATATCAAGGAGGTTTGATTATATTAGTCTCTTCTTATTAACCCCATAGGCTCTCTTAAGCTGTCACTGGTTTGGGCTGTTTTGATCAAATACAAATTACATGAGGTTGAAAATGCCTCTTTCAGTGACACTCTGAGCATATAATGCAGACTTTCAGACTACAGTAGAGGTTAACTATTGCTATGTTTTGATTGTAGAACTTGAATATGTGTTTAATTTTTTGTGAACAGATTGATGACTCTTCTGCATCTATTTCTCTGGCCCAGCTTACTAAGGTATATATATTCTTGTCAAATATTTTTAAAAACTCTTTACTTCGTATTTTTAAATCTTACACTGTGATCTATAGCTGAATAACTGTTGTAATTTGAACAAAACTTAAATTTTTAATAATTTAAAGTATTCATTTTAACTTCAAAAGTGTGTATATTTGGATACTATCCTGTAAAGAGTAGTTCCCAGTTTGGGAAGATAGAAGGGGAGTACCTTATCAGCCTCAACATAATGTTGCAGTATTACTCATCTTCAAGACACAAAGAAGAAGCACTTCAGAAGCTCTTTACCGTTTTTCATACGTTTTGTTAATTTTTGCGTTGGAAACTAACACAGTTTTTACAGAAGAATTTAATTGGCTGTAAGTTACGGACATTTCAGGGGGTTGCAACAGCCAAAATAGAAGCGTTTCTGTACCATGGACAATTGCATGGCTATTTTTGAATTTCTAGTCGTTATAGTTACAGATCCACTCCTTGAATGCTGCACAGTTTCATAAATTGTAGTATATATGCAGTGGATAACACAGCCTAATTTGTTTGAACACAGACTGTGAATTGTGTAAATGTACCTAATTGTTCATAGGAATATACCAATGTGTTTGTGTGGCATATTAGCAGCTGTGACCTTCTGAAACTGTTGTAATGCCATGTTTTGCTATGGAACTGCTTGCATTTTTTGCTCAACCGTGTGTAACTTTGTCTGGGAAAGCACTAGTGATTGCACTTTGTGGAAGGGCACAGCACCAGACAGTGAAATTCCTAGGCTTTAAAGTTAGAAAGATGAGAGAAAGCAGGACACAATGCAGAGTAGCTAGTTCATTCTTTCTTCTGAAAATAAAGGCTGGAGTTTATTTTCTAGAAAGAGAAATATTCCCACTGAAAACTTCTTCCCTCTCTCACTGCAGAAATTAAATAGTGTACATTTGGAAAATAAAAATCAGAAAAAAAACCATTTGGAAGGTAGCCACAAAAAGAAATTGGTCTCCATTAGTGCTGTCCCTAAACGTGTCCTTGGTTCTGTAATTGATGTGAAGTTTTACTCTTAAAATGTGAAAACTGTCCAAGTGGTGTTAACATTGAACCTTTCAAGAAAACTGAAGTATTTCAGAAAATGCAGGAACATCATAACATAAAGCAACTCAAAACTGTGACATACTCTAACCTCTTTAGTGCAGGCTGGCTTAGCATGGAGGCAATGTGTTAACAGTTTTCTGGTTTATTACTATGTATTAAATGCCATATTTGAATTTTGGTCTATTCCTACTAATGTTTTGTGGGTTTTGGATGTGTTTTGTAAACCGTTTGGGTTCAAACAAATTAGTCAAGTATCTGTAAAGTTTTCTGTAAATGTTCATGGAAATGATTTCATAGATGGTGATCCGGATTGTGTTGCTGTTAAGAAAAAAACTGTGTATATGAAACAACCATTTAATAAAATGTTGAAACTAGTTGGTTGCTTTTGTGAATGAATGCATATAAAAACAAAAATGAGTGTTTGATCTGAATGATAGGTGCTTGAAGGTCCAAATAATGTACAGACACTCCCTTAGACCCTGCTTGTATCTGGACTAGTGTGTAATAAAAATATTTTAACAAATGCTACTTTAAAAAAATCAGCTGACTTCAATAATTTGAAGATTAGTTCTGCATAAGGTTTATATTGCAATTTGTATGTTAAAAGGACACAGTCAACTGGAAAATACTGTTTTTTCTCACTGTAGTTAAATCACTTAAAATGAAGAAGTTTGGGGGAGTTGCAGTTTGGACTGCCTACAGCACATGATGGTCAAACGGCTGCTGAGAAGAATCTCTTCTCTTGCTGAGGGGTTATAAAAAGCTTGATTCAGAGCTTCTGTGGCAGAAGCTGTATTTCAGCAAGCAAAACCAACTGCCCCAGCTCTTAAGTTGTGTGTCCTTTTAATGCTGCAAAGTGTAAATAATGATACTCGCATACATCTTTCTCAATTAAAAGCAGAGTGTGGCTGTCTTCTTCAAATAGTCTGGAGTTGAATCAGTTTTAAAATACTGGATACTTGTAATTTTTTCTACACGTAGCTTCTGTCCACTTGGAAGAAAATTGGATTGGTTACACAAGTCTTTATATAAGGTACAAACAGAGCCTAAGGTTTGAGTGCCCAAGAATGCTCTTCTCAAGTAGGTTGACAGGCACATAAACATCATGTAATGGCATAAGGACTCCCCAGAACATCTTCAGGTCAAACTTATTTTATATAAGCAGCTGTTTTCATGCACTCAGCTAGCGTTTTGCTGCTCTTTACAGGATTGGATGAGTGGTGTTGTCTTTGGCTGTGTGGGCTTAAATGTG
This sequence comes from Chaetura pelagica, assembly GCF_000747805.2. NCBI lineage: Eukaryota > Metazoa > Chordata > Aves > Apodiformes > Apodidae > Chaetura > Chaetura pelagica. The sequence continues at coordinate 823,862 of NW_009954113.1, read as the reverse complement.
TTTCTAATGTGTGTGTCAAATAATTACCTGTTAAACAGACTGCCAATCTGGCTGAAGCCAATGCTTCCGAAGAAGATAAAATAAAAGCTATGATGACACAGTCTGGCCATGAATATGATCCAATCAAGTAAGTGTTGATAATTTCAAATCTGTTCTTTGAAGATTACAGAAAAAAATGTAGAGATTGTTTGTTTTAGCAAGAGAGACACATGCACACTTTTTTTTTTTTTCCCTTAAAAACTTGCAGTTACATGAAGAAACCCTTGGGCCCACCCCCTCCCTCATACACCTGCTTTCGTTGTGGAAAACCTGGCCACTATATAAAGAACTGCCCAACAAATGGGGTAAGATTGGGGGGATTTCTGGTGTTAGTTTTTTTGTAACAAACACATGAATATTCATATTATGAATTATTTCTCTTGGGGTGAAACACAGAAGTTTTATGATCAATGTTGCAAAGCATTTCAAAATTCAAGGGAAACCTGGAATTAAAAAAGTAATTTTTTTCCTAGGTCAGAGGCATTAAATATGCTTACAGATGTTTCTCTGTGAGTTTTCCTATGTGTTCAGATATATTTCAGTAGGATTGGCAAACTTTCTCTGCTTTTAACCCTTTTTAATGACAATCCACATTTTTTAGTATTTTGTATAAAACAGATTGCTTCTGTTAACCCCCATCTTTTGAATATATGCCTGTTTAATGACACAAGTCTCTGCTGGAGTATTTGTGCCATTGCACATTGTCACTGGGTGTGTGTGTATGAGGTGTGAGTTCAGTCTCCATATGCTGATGGTGAATACAAGTCCTCAGGGACTGATGCGAAGCACCAAATAAGCTCTGAATTGTGCCTTGGAGGAGGAGCAGATTTGTGTGTGCTCTCCAAGTAGATGGTGAGCTGAGGGATGTTTCACCCTTAAAAACCTGAAGTTAAGCCAAAGGGTGTTGGCTGAGTTCTAGAAAGTGCTCAAGCCTTTGAAACAGCCTGGCTATATTCATTCAGGGAAACATTTATTTTGGCAACCCTGACCACCAGGCAGAAGGAGAGGCCTTTGCTTCTTAAAATAATCACAGAAATATGATTTTAAGTGTGGGTCTCTGGATGAGATATGTGTGTATTTCTTTTCTTAACAGGACAAAAATTTCGAGTCTGTTCCCAGAATTAAAAAGAGCACAGGAATTCCAAGGAGTTTCATGATGGAGGTGAAGGATCCCAACACCAAGGGTGCAATGCTGACCAACACGGGGAAATACGCGATACCAACTATTGACGCGTAAGTGCAGAGCCAGTCACATTGACCAGGGAGAGCATCAGTGGCAACACAGCCAGACTGGCCAGCATCTGCAGTTACAGGGGAGGAAGAACTGTCACTGCATCTTAACCTTAAAGTCTGTGATGCTTTCTAACGTTAAAATAGGATAGTCCTACTTTTTGTGCCCCTTGGAAGTTGGTTAAGCTTGTGGTATGCTGAGAATCTTAACTTCTGCAAAACATTTCAGTAGTGTTTGAAGTTGGAGTCTTTCTCTTTGAAAGCTCATTTTGCTTGTGTTTTAGATTTCAAAGACTTCTTTCAAAATGGAACAAATAGCTGTTGGACTGAGATTTCCTCCCCCTCTGACTTCTATCAGATCTCATGTGTGAAGCAGATTGAAGTTTTCCTGTTGCTGTAGACTAAGAAAATACTGTGTGCTGAGAACAGCAGCTGTTTTGAAAGGCACTTGGTGGCACTTCTGTATTTCTGCCATGCATCTTCTCTTGTAGAAGCTGTTACATAGACTACTTTCATTTACAAAATGTAATTACTCAGAGACTAATTTTATCCTGAGCCTTCAATTTTCATTTACCCTCTGGCAAAGGAAAGGTGGGATTAATTTCACCTGATTTCTACCTTTCAATTTTATTTTTTTAATCTAGTCTCAGCTAATTTCTTAGTTGATCCAGTGAATGGGATAATTCTGCAGAAGGAAAATTGTTCTCCCTCCTTCTTCTGGTGGTGTGACTGTATAAAAGTTGTTTAAATGCCTACATTTTAGAATGCTAATGTGAAGTGAGAAGAATTCCATCTATTTTCTTCCCTTAATAAAATCCAAACCTTGGAAACGTTTTCCTTTATGCATCTTTAACTTTTTTCTTTTTCCTTCCCCACTCCCCTCCAGGGAAGCTTATGCTATAGGAAAGAAGGAAAAGCCTCCCTTCTTACCTGAGGAGCCATCCTCCTCCTCTGAAGAAGATGATCCTATTCCAGATGAGTTGTTATGTCTGATTTGTAAAGATATAATGACGGATGCAGTTGTTATTCCGTGCTGTGGAAACAGTTACTGTGATGAATGTAAGTGTTGGTCGCATGTTTGTTAACTCAGAATGTCAAATCTGATCTTCTGAATGCAGAAATAGGGGACAACAGCATTGCTTTGTAACCCTTCTCTTTAATACTCAAATGTATCTTGAATAATAAGTTACTCTTCTCATGTTAAGGAAAATGTAAAAAGGAAGAAAGCTTTTTTCCTTTCTTACATGTCATGTTAAATCCTATTTATATACAGAAGGATGTGTATAAGAAAAATGCAGAATTGTGCAGGTGCTGAGGATATTAGATCTTAAATTCATTTAGTTGGTCCACAGCCCTTTCTCTCATACAGAAATACATATCCAGCTCTGGTGACTTCTGTGGTCAGCCACAGACAGATAGGTAGGCATTTAATCCACATTCTTCTTCACGCGGGAGCTGGTTAAAATCTTCAGGACTCGAACCTGCTGATGTTTTTTTGAGATGTTTTATTCATTAACCTTGATGTTGGTTACCCGTCTCTGTGCTAGATAGAAAAAAAAAAGACCAATGGAAACATCAAAACACAGCCCCCTCCTAAGTTTGAATGTTACAAGTCTGAAGTAGCACCACTGGATAGTTACTTTCTGTATACTAGAAACGTTTTACATTTAACAAATGTAGCTTCCTGCTCTCCATTCAAGACCATACTTACCTGTTAATCATATACATGTTTTTTAATTGATTAGAACCCAGAACAATTCCCTAGTGTGGCTAAAAACTATTTGAACTATTCTAATTATTCACAGGTATCAGAACAGCATTGCTGGAGTCTGAGGAGCATACCTGCCCAACTTGTCATCAGACAGATGTTTCTCCAGATGCATTAATTGCCAACAAGTTCCTACGCCAGGTAACATTATGACTTGTACATAAACTGTTTGTAAGAAAAGTCTATTTGTAAAAAGCTGAAAGGGAAGAAAATACTAATGTACATCTCCTTAAGAAGGGCTAGGTTGAAGAAGGTTAAATTTACTTTCAATACATTACCTGTTCTTACAGGAGATTAGCAACATTTTAGAGACAGTCTAGCAAAATCAGGTCCTGCTTTTGTTTAACATGATTGCCTCACTTTCAGATTTGGTCTTAATACTGAAGTACTTTAAATGCTTGAGTTACCAGTTATTTGTTTAAATGTTTAATGTGATGTGTTCATATCTATATGTTGATTTATTTTAGGAGTATTAGCATTTACAGGAATGCAGAAGTAATTTTGCTCTATAGAGGCTTTTCTTCGTGGATCTACTGAAGTTTCATATTACCTTTTTGTAATTTTTTTTTGCCTCTAGGCTGTGAACAACTTTAAAAACGAAACTGGCTACACAAAAAGGCTGCGTAAGCAGGTTCAGCA
>NW_009954113.1:811501-820123 GCF_000747805.2 Chaetura pelagica | reverse complement strand
TCGATTGACGACGCCCCAAGCGCCCCGCCCGCCACCACCACCGCCACCTCCACCTCCTCCACCCCTCATGAGACAAACCATCACACGCAACCTCCAGCCTCTGCTCCGGCCAGCCATTTCCAGGCAGCAGGATCCAATAATGATCCCATTAGCTTCTCTGGCCTCTCGTTCTGCTTTGTCATCCTTGGGCCCTGGTCCGTCACCTGGGCTGCCAGTAAATCCGTCTTCTGTCATTGTCTCTGATCTCCCTCCAGCAGTGTCCCTGTCTTTGCGTGGTGAAAAGCCAGATGGACCCTTTCGGTAAGTGGATCTGTAGATCAGCATAAATATAGAGACACCAAATGCTGTAGTTAGATTCTTCTTGAGCTTCTGGGCTATCAATTTATGTATCGTTAATAACAGTTCCAGATAATTTTGGAAGTTCCGGTTTTTATTCTTACTTGGAATGGGGACACTCTGATAAGCTGGATGTGTGTCTCATGCAGGAATTTCCTCAGAAGTGTTTCTTGTTTGGTTCCCCTATCAGTCATTCAGCACAGCTTTACCCTGAAAGAGGAACTTTTTTTTTTCCAGGATTTTAAGTGGCTGGCAGTTCCTAAAGTAACCATTTAGTTATGTCAGACCTTCTTGAGTGCGTTAATTTCTCTTTAGTGTTGAGGAAATACTTTCATGAAAAGTGTAAAAGCATCAGTGTAGGCAAAACTGACCTGGTGTTTTCACATTACTTTGTTCTACAGCATTTCTGTCATCAATATTAGGAAAGTTATTGTCATCCTTAGTAGTACAGTGTTGTCAGTGAAACATAATAAACGTAGAAAGACAGTAAGTTTGAAGTATTTACAAACATGAAAGTCTGAAGTTTGCAACCCAGTTAAGACACATGAAATTACAAATCTTGTTTTGGGGTCATGTCCTTTGATCAGCTCTTGAATCTTCCAAAACTGAGATTCATTTTGTGGGTTGTATGTTCTAAGCCACTGGTGTGCAGCTTTTTGCCTGTGGCAGTGCCAGGCCAGACTGACTGCTCAGCAGTGCTTCACTTAGGACTGCCTGACTTCACTTTTGCCAATCTCATTAAGATTATTTTAATATTTTTTTTCCCATTTACAGTAGTCATTCTTTTCCTACCTGGGCCTCCATATTCTAAGTAGTACTTACAAGCAGTGTTTGTAATATGAAAGTGTGGCTTTTCATTGTAGTGATGCTGATACTCTTTTTACCTCCCGCTGCTCTGGTTTCTGCTGCTGAACTGTCACAATCTTCCCCTCTGTCGATCAGCAGTCTGTTGGAAGAGAAGGTAAATTTTATTTCAATATAGACAACAATTGCTGTGTTTTAGCAGAGCATATTTTCTAACTGTTTGCATTTATTCCCAAGGGCTATCAGGTACCTGTACTGAGACAACCAGCACTACCGAGTCTTCTGGGCCCTCAAGGACAATCAATACCCACAACTGGTAAGTAACTACAACTTAGAATTTCTTCTAAAAAATTATCTTCAGATCAACTGAATGTGTCATTTTTTTTCCTCTCCCCACTGCACAAGGTCACCCAATGAGAGCTGGTGCCATTCGCTCAGCAGGAGGCAGACCAGGCTGGGAACTGTAAGTATTCTTAGAAATTCTATATGTTACTGCTTGTAACCTGTTAAATAAGGCTGTAAGACATAACGTATGTAAGAGCTGATTTCTAATGAAATAAGAATGTACAGATAGTTGTAGAGAATACAAGTGGTAATTAATATTTAAATGGATTAATTTGAATTAGTTTTAAAAGGGACATCTGTGCTTGCAGTAAGATTATTTAAAATAAAACTCCAGTACATAATTGAAAAGAAGACTCTGAAAAAAATGAACACATTTTGAGAAAACCATAATTTACATATGAAATTAAATATAATTAAAAGATCAGATGGGAAGCCACCCTTCTGATTACTGGCTGAGTAGGGCTGAAAAAAAATTATTTCCTAATAGAAATCAGCCTTCAACATACTTGTTCATCTTAATTGATACTGATTCAGCAAATGATTGCAAAAGTTAACGCTGTTACTTTATGTCAACTTCAGTTTCTGCAAATGAGTCACGTCAGCCAAGCTGCTTTCTCTCCATTGTAGGGAGAGGAGCCTGGCTTACCTGTTACTGCTGTGCCAAGTTAGTTCTTCTTTTTGGTATATGTTTGTTATAGATTGTAAGGGTACATTGTGTTTCTAAAATCTTAATCAAAACAAAACCCAGGATCCAGACCCCAGATTATCTTAAATCTCAAACTCAGTAAGCAAGAAAATAACAATTTAGGAACAAGACCAGGCCAAAGACATCATCACAAGGCAGCAGCATAGGAAGTGTGTGTGGGAGAAGTGGAAGGAAGCTCTAGAGGAGGGTTGGCCAGCATCTGCTGCACTTTGCAGGGTGGAAGTGTCAGGAAGGGGCAGAGAAGCAGTGGGCACTTGGCATATGGGAGGTGGGAATCTTTTAAGCATGGGGAGCCTCCATCCAGAGCCACTAATAGAAGGAGAGAAGACTGAGGGAACTGCTGGGGGTGAGGATGTGGAAGGCAAGTAGAAGGATCAAGAAATGGGAGTAGTCTCAAATGAACAAACAGCAGGGAAAAAAGTGTCTGAGCTGAGAACAAAAGCGATCCTCACTGTGGTCCTGCTTCATTCGCTTTCCTCTTTAAAATCCAGGCAGGGCATGACAAACAGTGACACCTGTTTTTGGGTTTCTTTATTAGCTCAAATCGAGGACGCCCACATAGTGATCGTGCCCAAAGGACTCAGGCCCCAACACTACCAGCCTCAGCACCAGTCTTTGTGCCTGTGCCTCCACCTCCCCTGTATCCTCCACCACCCCACGCACTTCCTCTTCCTCCGGGGGTACCACCACCACAGTTTCCTCCTCAATTTCCACCTGGTCAGCCTCCATCTGCTGGGTACCCTGTCCCCCCTCCAGGATACCCCCCAGCTCCTGCAAACATGTCATCAGCTTGGGTACCAGCAGCAGTACCAGCGGCTCATTCAAATACCATCCCAACGACACAAGCACCTCCCTTATCTAGGGAGGAGTTTTACAGAGAGCAGCGGAGACTGAAAGAGGAGTAAGTATTTGGCTGGGAGCAGTTGTGGTGTTGTTGATGTTTGTGTTTCGGTGGCGCATCGGACTGCGGTGACGCTAAAGTGCATCTGACATAAGCAAAAATGACATAGTGTTTTTTTTCCAATGTAGTTTTCGTTGCGGATGGTAAACGTGCAAAACTAAAACAAGACAAATGTAATTCTAAAACTTTCCCTAGAGCTTGTAGGAATTCTTAATTGTTTTTGCTTAAAAAGGATGTTCACCATTTGCATGCAGTATACATTTTCTCTTATTGGCCATGTTTTGTTTCTTGATGTCTTTTTGTAATAAAGGTCAAACTATAATTGTAATAAAGGTCAAACTTATTTTAACAGGGAAAAGAAAAAGTCCAAACTTGATGAGTTTACAAATGATTTTGCTAAGGAATTGATGGAATATAAAAAGATTCAAAAGGAGCGTAGGCGTTCGTTTTCCAGGTAACTGCTTTACGTGTCCGTAACGGAGAAGCAGATTGTCTAGAGGAATCAGGAGGAGTTCCACTCCACCTCTATTGTTAGATGGATTGGATGATTCCAGGGATTAACAGTGATAGCACTGTCATATGTAGGTCACTAGCTTAAATGTGGCAGAGATTACGGTTGACTGATAGTTATAATTTGCAGCAGTTGTTAAGTAGCAGGTGTCTCTGTTACTAAAGTGTCTCTGCAGTGACATCCCTCACCGCCTGACAGCCCTGAGGAGGCCAGGAACCAAACAGGCTTAGTTGCTGGATTTTCTGCATTCCTATTCTGACTGTAGCCATTGCCTCAAAGCACTTTGGAGGAGATATGGAAGAGAAATTGTCCTCATTCCCTCTGTTGTGTATCTCATGTGGATACATAAAGATACTTTTAACCTGGACTGCAAACTGGTGGCTTTCACTAGTATTTTGTTGATATTGTTAATTTTTTCTTAGGAATTAAATTATCAGACTTGTAATGAAATTTTACATTGGTGAAGGACTTTGAGAGGAGGAGTGATGTTAATGAACATATACAGAAAAAAGGGAAATTGTTATTTAAAAGATAATAGAAGACAGACTTGTGAAGAAAAAAACTCTAGCTGATGCTTTATATAAAAAAGAATCACTGAGGCAGGAATCAGAATAGCTCTGTGTTACTAATGCTATAGCATCTTTCCTGGAGTAATGTCATTGACTCATAGAAGTGAGTTTAGAAGTGTTTAGATAAGCTTTTTCTTGCAGTGTGGTCACTCCCCTTGCTGAGAACTAGAGGTGTGTGCAATGCAGGATGTCAGGCTAGAAGTGTTGATTCAGTAGTCCTGTATGTAAGATTACAGTACAGGGATTTTGTGTCCTGTACAAGTCTCCAAATAAGTAAGTAGTGAAGTAATTAATGCTGGCATTTTGAAACTGAGCTTTATTGTCTTCAGGCTGAATCATGTTTTCTTGCTGTCTGATGCTGCTCTGTAGCCATTGAGACTTGTTCTTTTTGCGTCCTACTGCAACAGAAACGATTTGCACTGCATGTAGTTGTGGAGTAGTGGAAAATGTCTGTGTTCGGGTACCGCTAGAGGCCAGTATACACCACCTGAAATCAGTCTAACTGCGGTAGCTCATGTGATAGGAGTGAGTGGAAATAGACTTCCTCTTCCTGTATGTATTTGAACTAACAAAGCAGCAGCTGGTCTGTCTCTTAAGCAGAAGCTTGTACATGTTATGGAGTTCTTCAGTTTGCAGTAGCTATGTCAGCAGCTGACAGAAGCTTTATGTCTGTGTTCGGGTACCGCTAGAGGCCAGTATACACCACCTGAAATCAGTCTAACTGCGGTAGCTCATGTGATAGGAGTGAGTGGAAATAGACTTCCTCTTCCTGTATGTATTTGAACTAACAAAGCAGCAGCTGGTCTGTCTCTTAAGCAGAAGCTTGTACATGTTATGGAGTTCTTCAGTTTGCAGTAGCTATGTCAGCAGCTGACAGAAGCTTTGACTTAAACAGATGGAAAGGAAAAAAAAAAAACAACAAATTTGGGAGGAAAAAAATGGGGAGAGTGGCTGTTTTGAATTAACTTCATTTATATATTTTTTGTGTGTTGTGTTTGTTTTTTAAGGTCCAAGTCTCCCTATAGTGCATCGTCCTACTCCAGAAGCTCCTACACTTACTCCAAGTCACGATCAGGTTCTTCCCGCTCTCGCTCCTACTCCCGCTCCTTTAGCCGCTCCCACTCCCGCTCCTACTCACGGTCGCCGCCCTATCCCAGAAGAGGCAAAGGGAAGAGCCGCAACTACCGCTCTAGGTCACGGTCTCATGGTTATCACCGGTCAAGGTCGAGATCACCCCCTTACCGAAGGTACCACTCCCGGTCACGGTCTCCAGTCTTCAGAGGCCAGTCTCCCACTAAACGGACTGTACCCCAGGGGGAGGCGGAAAGGGAATATTTTAACAGGTTCAGAGAAGTTCCACCGTACGACATGAAAGCTTATTACGGCAGATCTGTTGACTTCAGAGATCCCTTTGAAAAGGAGAGATACAGAGAATGGGAAAGGAACTACAGGGAATGGTACGAGAAGTTCTACAAAGGCTATGCTGTTGGTGCTCAGCCTCGGCCTCCAGTAACAAGAGAGAACTTTTCCCCAGATAGGTTTGGTCCACCTGGGACCCGACGAGAAAATTCACCGTATGCTCGGGGACGCAGGGAGGATTATCCCGGGGGGCAGAGCCACAGAAATCGTAACATAGCTGGAAATTACCCTGAAAAACAGTCCGGAAGAGAGAGCCATGCCATCAAGGATCCTACAAAATCAAAAGAGAAAGAGGTGGAAAACCCATTGGGCGATGGCAAAGGCAATAAACATAAAAAACACCGGAAGAGAAGAAAAGGGGATGAGAATGAAGGATTTCCCAGTGCAGAGTTGCTAGAAGGTGCAAGAAAACCAAGAGAACCAGGTGCAGCAGAAGATGTTAAAACAGACTCTTTGTTCATGCTGCCAAGCAGAGATGATGCCACCCCTGTGAGAGACGAGCCAATGGAAGCAGATTCCATTGCTTTCAAACCAGTGTCAGAAAAGGAGAAAAAAGAGAAGGAGAAGCCAAAAGCAAAAGCTGACAAGACAAAGCGGAAAGTCGAAGTGGCCGTTCCCCCCAAGAAAGATAGTACAGCAAAACCAGCAAAAGCTTCTCAAGAGAAGGCAGAAACTGATCGAGAAAAATCTCCTCGAGCAGAACCTCCTGTGAAAAAAATGAAGGAGGAGTTGCCAAAGACAGAGAGTGTTAAAACATCTTCCTCTCAGAAGGATGAGAAGGCTCTTGGTACCCCACGGAAAGTTCACCCAAAAGCAACAAAAGATCACCCAGAAACTAGGCCAACCAAGGAGGAAAAAGCAAAGAAAGACCATCCAAAAGAAACCAAGTCAGAGAAGCCTTCCAACAAAGAGGACAAGGCTAAAAAACCTGCTGAAAAAGGCAAACCTGATGCAAAGCCTGAAAAAAGAAAAAGGAAAGCAGATGAAAAAGTTGACAAAGAACATGAAGCCACTTCCACAAAGGCCTCTAAACCAGAAACTGCTGAATCAAAACCATCGCCAAAGGGGAAGTCTGAGCCTGATGGGGAAAAAGGAGAGAGAACGCCAGAGAAGGATAAAGCTGGTTTGCTTAACAACCCTGCAAAAAAGATTAAACTCAACCGAGAAACTGGGAAAAAGATTGTGAGTGGAGAAAATGTGCCACCTGCAAAAGAACCTGTTGAGAAACCTGAGCCAAGCAGTAGCAAAGTTAAACAAGAAAAAGCAAAGGGAAAAGCGAGAAGAAAAGTAGCAACAACCGATGGATCTAGTTCAACTCTTGTAGATTACACCAGGTACCTCATCATTTCTTTTCATATTCTTGCTTTACTCCTCCCTCCCAAAAAAACCCATAAGATTCTTTATGATGAAAGCAACAGCTAATCTGTGCTAAATGAGTGAATGATCTGTGATGTTTCCTGTTAAACTGTACTTGGGTCAAAATCAAGTTTTGTTAGAGAAAACAAGCCGTCTGTCCAGCACAGAAAGCTGTTAAGGTTAATTCATTGGTGACGTGTGTGACCCTTGTGGGACTTCTTTTGCCCCCTCTTCTTATTAACTTATTTATTCTTTGTTCTATGTTCCATTGTGTGACATGTGTGACAAGTTACTGCTTCCATTTCAGTGTTTATAGAAGCAGGACCAAGCAAACTCAAAGCATTTAAGACATGGCTGGAGACTTAGGGTGGTGTTTTGATATTTTAAAAAAGTTTTTAAAACATATTTTTCTAAAGAACCACACTAGGTAAAGCTTTGATTGTATATACCTTTCCATAACAGCTTACTTACCTGTGAAATGAAGAACATGTGTCTAATTTATCTGCCATTGGTAGAAATAGGACAAGAAGGAATTACCAGATCAGACAGTCGCCCATCTGATAATCTTGTGTCTTTGTTAATTAAATGTATAGTAGCAAGATATTAAATTAATTGATTGCTCATAATCGTAGCTTGTGGATTCATCCTTTCTTTTGTCTGTTCCCTTAATTGAACATCATTTGAAAAATGGTGAAGGTTTAGAGTTGAAACAAAAGCCATGTTACAGAGTGCTGCGGAGGTTGTTGGTGGTGAATCTTGCCTGTTACTAATGTGCCCATTTTTCTCCTTAGCACCAGCTCTACTGGAGGAAGCCCCATTAGAAAGACTGAAGAAAAGCCGGATACAAAACGGACTGTCATTAAGACCATGGAGGAGTATAATAATGATAATACAGCCCCTGCTGAAGATGTCATTATTATGATCCAGGTCCCTCAGTCAAAGTGGGATAAAGATGACTTTGAGTCTGAAGAGGAAGACATTAAATCTACCCAGGTGCCCACAAACATAGGAAAACCTGCCAGTGTTATAAAAAATGTGAGTGCTAAGCCACCAAACCCCATAAAACACAATGAAAAAGAGACAGAGCTTTTGGAGAAAACACAGAAAATGACAAAAGAGGCAAGTTATGAAAGCTCCCAGCATGACACTAAAAGTTCAAAAAGTTCTATGTCAAACGAAAAAGGAAAAACCAAAGACCGGGATCATTCTTTGTCAGACAAGGACACTTCTGAGAAGAGAAAGACCAGCCTCCAGCCAGAAAAAGACCACTCAGAACGTGCAACCGAACAAGGAAATGGAAAAAGCATTTCTCAATCTTCCAAAGACAGCAGATCTTCAGAGAAACATGACACTGGCCGTGGATCCACTGCTAAAGATTTTACTCCAAACAGAGAGAAAAAATCTGACCATGATGGCAGCAGAGATCATTCTAGTTCCAAGCGCAGAGATGAAAAGAGCGAATTAGCCAGGAGGAAAGAGTCCCCTTCTCGACCCAGAGAATCCACATCAGTCCAGAAGAGCAAGCCAAGGGAGGAGCGAGCGGAGCCGCCCAAGAAGGGCGCTGGAGATGCCAAGAGGAGCAGCCACAGCCCCTCGCGGGAGCGCAAGCCGGCTGAGCACAAAGCTGCTCACGAGCCCAAGCGGGCAGTGGAGGAGCACAAACCTCCAGATAAAA
>NW_009954113.1:801378-811075 GCF_000747805.2 Chaetura pelagica | reverse complement strand
GAAAGAGAAAGAGAAAGAAAAAGAGACAGAAAAGCCTGTACCAGAAGTAAAGAGCAATAAAGAGAAAGAGCCAGCTGTTAATAAACCACCTGTGAAACAAGAATCACCAGAGGTAAAAGCTGAGAAGGAGAATGTGACGGGGCAGAACGATAAAAGCCTCGTCAAGCCGAAGCCTCAGGTGAGCAGCTCCTCCCGGCTCTCCTCTGATCTCACGCGAGAGACTGATGAGGCTGCCTTTGTACCAGACTACAATGAAAGTGACAGTGAGAGTAATGTATCTGCAAAAGATGAGGAGGCTGCAGGAAAAAATCCAAAGGAACCGAAAGAAAAGGCTATTGTCGATAAGGTGAAAGAGGAACCAGCAGCACCTGCTGCAGCTGAGCAGCCTGAAGTGAGCAGAAGCCAGAGCCAAAGCAGCCCCAGCGTGAGCCGCAGCCGCAGCCAGAGCCCCTCGGAGAGCCAGACCCGCAGCCACAGCAGCAGTGCCAGCTCAGGAGAGAGTCAAGACAGCAAGAAAAAGAAAAAGAAAAAGGAGAAGAAGAAGCACAAGAAGCATAAGAAACACAAGAAGCATAAGAAACACATGGGAAACGAAACAGAATTGGAAAAGAGCCAAAAACACAAACACAAGAAGAAAAAATCGAAGAAGAGCAAAGATAAAGAAAAAGATGACCAAAAAGTGAAATCTGTCCCTACATAGAATGACAGATGATAAAAAAGTGACTTAATTCCTAAGTCATCTGTATTAAATTTTGTTAAAATGTAAACGAATTCAAGCGTTGTAAATAATGACATGAAAGACCCTGTGCTGCACTTAAAATATTGCTGCTTGGTTATTTGATTTTTACATCAGAGCTTTATAAAAGTGAACATTTTGTACAGAATTGTGAGTTGTGACCATGTAACATGAAAGGTTTTGCTGGGGCATCTTATTTTTAACCACCATGAATTAGTTTGGGTGGAGTTTACTGTACTGTGAAAGTTTTCACATTTGGATTTTTTTTAATTGCCTGGCAAAAGGAGCTGGTATCAGTTATAAAATATCAGCAGAATGATTTGCAGAATACATTACAGCCCTGTTATGTCACTTTTTGATTACAATAAAAAAGTTTTCAGTAAACTATCCAATGTGATGAGATTTCCAGTGATAACATCAGCAGAAAAAGAGGGGTGGTGGACAAAAGCTACCTGGAAAGGCTTGCTGGTAGCCAGTGTGTATGAAAAACAACATCTCAGTGGGTTTGGTTTTCAAAAGGCTGGTAGGACTTTTAAGTCTTCCAAACGGACGCGGTGTGGGGACGTGCTGGCAAGAGGTGTGTTTTGTGTGTGTGCCATGGGGACTTGTTTTTATATTGTAAAAGGTAGCATATGGCCCCAAAATACAGGCACTTATTAACAGCTGGTACTGACTGTTTTAAAATGTTGCCTAGTAAGCTGTCACATTTCAGTGTTGTTCTGGATTGTTTAGAAAGCTGTTGTAGTTGCCAGCAAACATTTACACATCTACTTTAAGGAGCCCTGTAATCTGCGTTTTCTCTCACCAATGCTGGTCTCCAAGATGTTTGTGGTTTTTTAATAGGACCTTTATTGTTAGTATTTTCATCTGGTGGTACCACATGATGGAGAACTGACCCTTCCATTAAATGTTGGGTCAGCGGATGGGTTTGGTAGAAGAGGAAAGCCCACTGGAAAGGCAGGTTGCTGCTTCCAGCACTGACAGGAAAGCTAGGAAAGAGTTAAATTTATTTTGCTTTATTTTTTTATTTTTATTTTTAAAGATGGCATTGATGGCTGTTGTTCAACTGTGCATGGTCTGTGCCCGTGGGGGTGAGGCAAAATTGTGTATTTTTATATGGCCTTGTGCTGGAAAAGCTGTAGTCTCAGCCTGTCTTAGTGCTCAGTTAAACTTCTTGCGAGCACTACAGCAGCACTGCTGATGCTGTGTCAGTCTCCTGTGAGTTCAGTTTATTCTGCACATTCTTTACCATTACTTTTTTCCAGGTGTATTGAGCTGAAGACACCTGGAATGCAGCTAATCCATCTTCCATCAAACGGTGTTTGTGGAGGTCAATTCCCGATGCAGCCTGGGATCAGCCAAGGCTGCCTTTGTTACTGAGCTTTCTTTTCCAGTTCCTGGCTGAACTGGTGCCCAGCAGGAGGCTCAGCTTCTGAAGGAGCTGTTTTCAGATTGTTCTGGTACTCTTGCCTGGCAGACTGAGGAGCTCATGTTTTAGAGACTGGGGTTCATGTTGTCATGGGATCAGCTGAGATTTGCCTTTTGCATCGTTGCCCTGGAACTGGGTTCTGCAGTAAGAATTTTAATTTAAAATAACCGTATTGTGAGCTTAGCCATCCACTCAGCACAGCTCCTGCAGGGATCTAGTGCTTGTCAAGCCTTTCCATGTGCAGAGCTGGCTGTAGCAGGATGTGGGGCTGGTAAGGAGGCAGCTCAGGGGTGTGTTGGCTCGTGGGTGCTGGGGCAGGGTCACCTCCTGGTGGGCACCAGCCCATCACAGGGAGAGGCAGGAGCTGCACCTGCGTTCCATTAACGGGTCAGGAAGAGGAAGCAAAGGCAGCCCAAGGTTGAAGAAGGCAACACCTCTGAATGAGACTAATTAAAAGGAAGAGCTAATCAAGGTTTGGAGCTTTCAGGAGTCCCTCTGGGCAGGGAGATGCTGGGTAAGCTACTGGGAAGGGCACAGCCAGGGAAGGAAGCTCCCTAATTAGGAAGGGGGAGCAGCACTTGATGGGTGGGTGGGAGCTCCTGGGGCTTTTCCAGCTGTGGGGTCAGTGCTCATGCAGAGCAGAGGAGTGGAGCTGGACTCCTACCCGGGGTTGATGAGTAGTAACTCATTGAAAAAAAGCCCCTGACCAGACAGAGGACAGATTTGCTTCTGTAGTTCCAAGATTATGAATCCAGGGCTTGTACAGGGAAGCTGGGCTCCAGATGGGAGTGCACCAGCCCCCAGGAGGTCTGTCTGGGCTGGCACCAAGGCATGGAGCACATGGGGCCATGAAGAAGGCTGATCCTGGGACAAAGCTCTTGTCCCAGCCCCTAAGGGAGGGCTGGTGGGGACATGGCAGCCTTGACCCCTCCACCGTGGCTTGTTTCTGAGTCCTCACAGCCCCTGGGAGGAGGTGAGGGTGCAAAATCCACAGGGCCACCTTGTCACACTCCTCATGGCCCACTGATGTGGCCTGGCCAGCCAGGGGCCATCCACAGCCCTCACCCACCCTGCTGGAGCAGCTCTGCCCACACTCACAAATGAAATGCTCTGCTGAAGTTCCCTGCAGTCAGCCCTTGGAGCTAGAAAACTCCGTGGAACGAGGTAGTGGTTTTGAATGCAAGTTAAAAATTGCAAACAGTTCTGTGTTTGGGTAATTTTCAACCTTTTTGTATTTCCTGATCAATTTCTACATTATTTAGCCCATTTAGAGCCGTGTGTTTGCATTGTGTGAGCAATTCATGGGATTGCAGGATTCCTCTGTGGAGATAAGAACAGAAGCCTCCACAGCTTTGTGCAGGCTGCTCTCATCTGCCTGGGCACGGGCAGCCCCTGAGTGCTGCTTGTGGAGCATGTGTGGAAGATCCTTATTTTTCTGTAAGTCTTGCTTTGCAAATGATTCAGTTAGGATTATTGTTGCAATTTGCATTTCAATTGGAATCTAAGGCAGGGCTTCAAATTGTTTTTACAGACCTGGAAAAAATATTGCTGAGCTAGGTTTTAGTATTTCTTTTGCCAACACAATTTTCAGAAACAATATTGATTAAATGTCTTGTGATAATAATCAGGGAATCAAATACATGAACAGCGGGAGAAACAGCTCAGACTTTCCCATTCCCACACTGCCCTGAGAGGGGCAGGTGCTGAATCCACACGAGCCTGTAGCTTCAGAACACGATGCAGACCTTGCTTCCGGTTATGAATTTTACATCTTATTTTCTATTTCCTGTATCTATTCCTATTGTCCAGACCATCCTCCCTGCCTGAAACACCCATCGGTGTGCTCAAATTATTGGTAAATATAACCTGTTAGGAGACCCTTTCTGAAGATAACCCATGTTCCCTGGGTGCAGCCGCAGTCCTTGCCAGGCTGCAGCCCCACAACCTGCCCTGGCACCTCATCCTGCACGTACCTTCCTCTCCTCCTGAGCTAGGAAACAGATTGCACGTGAGGGCAGCACCAGATCTTACAGCAGCCATTGTCTCTTCCAAAATATATTGAATGTTTTAAATGTCTGCAGATGGATTTCTCTCTCTGGATGCCAAAGAGGGGAAGCTGTGGGCTCCTCGTTACCCGACGCTTCTTGGCTTTTGACGCTGCTCATGTTGAATACGTTAATTATGGTTATTTAAAGCACTGGGAGGTTTCTGCTTTAGGCACTCAAACCTCTGTGCTTTTTGCTGAAGTGAAGCTGTTGAGGAGGTTGTGTCATGCCCATCTGCGCCCAGCGGTGCCACCTGGTGAGCTGGCACGTTTGCTGTTTGCCCAAAGCCAGCAGGGAGAGGAGTTTGCTTGGGTGTGATGTCTTTCATTTAGCCTCCCTAATGTATAATCTAGGAGTCAATTTCAATTAAAAGTGAAATGTTTTGACGATTCCCAGCCTTATTGTAATTCCCCTCTGCACAGAATGTGCTGTAAAATGATAAAGCACCAACTCCAGCACAGCAAAGCCAGCACAGGCTCTTCTCTGGAGGCACCAGCTCATAAAATAACCGACTTGGTTTTGTCCAAACTCTACCCCGTTGAGCTTTTTGTGCCCAATATTTGGTGGATCTGCAAGCCTTTATCTGCAGCCCACCCCTGGTGTTACACCGCTCCTCCAGCAGTGTTCAGTCTTCCCCAGTGCAAAACCAAACCCAGACAAACCAGTGGAGAACTGGTTTGCTCCAAGGGGACACCAGCACCCCCTTCCCACGGGCAGGGTCTGGAGAGGCAAACTAGCACTGGGGGGTAGAGGTGCTTGACCCCTCCTGTGGGTCTTGGGGAGATCCTCCCCAGGGCTGCTCTGGGGGATCATCTTTGTTTCCCAACAGTGTGGTATTTCTTTGCAGCAAAAGTGTTTCCCATTCCTGGTCTGACTTTACATCTTTTCACCCAGGTGCCATGTGCCTACGTCTTCAGTCCCCCTGGAGGGCTCACTGCTTCTGTGGGTGAGCATCTCCCCTCCCAGTGTGCTGCTGGGGCCTCAGTTCACTTGGGGCCTCAGTTCACTTGGCTGCCAGTGCCCAGGTAAGAGCTTGAGGGTGTGGGACACCAGCTCAGGGGAGCACTTTGCACATGGGCTCAGAGGGCTTCACTCCTCCCTGGCTCTGTGTGTGCCACATGTGAGCTGGCAGTGCCTGGCCCGGGCAGGTGTGTGGTGCTGCTGGGCAGGGACCAGGTGAACCACGAGGCTTTGTAGATGGGCTCAGGTCCATGGCCCATGAGAGACAACAGCACCTTTCCAGACCCACCATGGCTGGGGCTGGTGTCACCCCCAGGCACAAGGGGCCCAATGTGCTCACGGCTGAGCCCGTGTCCCCGTGTCCCTCCCCAGGCACCAAGGGCTTCACTCACAGGTTCACAGTCCTGACCCCACAGCTGCACTGCAGAAGAGCCTGCCCAAGAGGGTTCCCCCCACAAGTCCCCTTCAAGGAAATGCCTCCCCAAGGTCCCTCAGCTCCCGCTCCTGCCAGAGGCAAATGAGAGCTGAATAATTATCAGTGATGCATTTGGTGGTGAAATTCCTCAGGTTTAGTTTATACCAGCTCTGCTATCGTGCATCCTTTCTGGGCTGGGGGGGCCAAAGGGGCAGCTCTGACCTGTCCCCCACCCCATCACCCTCTGTGGGACGGGGCAGGGCAAGGCCTTTGCAGAAGGTTTTTCCATCCATGATTTGTGTGTGTGCTCATGCCTGGGCTTTTGTCACCCTTTTCTGAGCAAAATGGTTGTTTGGTAGCAACGAGCGAGGGCTCCTTGCCAGGGCTGCCTAATTAAGATTAAGCATATGCAGATTTGCCTTGTTTTCAGCTAATGACAGCAGCAAACAATCCTTTGCGGTGCTCGCTGGCTGCGGGTTGGTAAAGGCAAGGGCTGAACAGGATCTGCCTTTGCAGGGGTGCGAGGGGTCTGGCCGCTGCTGGGGGCTCAGCCCGGGCCCTGGTGGCCCCGGTGGCCCCAGCTGCACGAGCCACCCTGCCCCGTGTCCTTGGCTCTGCTGCAGGGCGCGCTCTTGGTTTTGTTCTTTCCAGCAGTGCCATCAGCACAGACACATCGGGATGTCTGCACAGGAATGTGGAGCTGCCTGCAGGTGTCCCTGGCATCCTCCCCTGCCACGCCAGCAGCCCCAGCAGTGTCCTGCCAGCTGAGAACCAGAGCAGACACCAAAAAGGCAGAGGCTTTCTGCCCCCAGCCCTGAGCCCAGTGCAGCTCAGCAAGCACCTTGGCAGCTCTCCAACATGCCTGGCCTTTGTAAGGGTATTTTCAGAAAGAGCTTGATTTAATTTTCTCTAACATTATTATGCTGATGAAGGAAGAGCCTTTTTGATAAAAGGGTGCCTGAGCAAATGGAGCAGTGTGGCAGAGGAGAACAGTGTTGCTTCTTAAACAGTTTCCTTAGACAGTGTGGAAATGAGGACACGGTGGAAAAACAGTCACTATGGAGATAAAATTATGTTCACTTTGACACACATCCTACTGGGAACCCTGTGCCCTGTGGCCCTGCCTGCTCCTGCAGCATCCCCTGCCCCACAGCCCTGAGCCCCCAGAGGTGGAGACACACGGGTCTGTCTGTGGATGCCTTCAGGTTCCTTGGCTGCTTTGCCCATTCCTGGAAGTCCCTCCCAGGGCAAGGGCTGGGGGAGGACCCCTTGGGCTGGGGGTCCCTGGAACAGGGTGCTGGGGGGGGCTGTGCCCCCAGAGCTGTTCAGCTGCCTGTGCTGACAGTTTGTGTCCTTCACCCTGAAGATTAGGAGCAAACTGTGCTTGGGAGCTGCGTCGGGCTGGCCAGCAGCAGCCAGGCACCCCCAGCCCATCCCATCCAGGCCCCCTGCAGCCCCCAGCCCCACTCATGCACCCTGTCCCATACCCAAGTGCTTGGCAGTCACTGGCCACATCCCCTGGGCACTGAGTCCTTTAGCTCCAAAACCAGCTTGTGCTTCCCCAGAGAGCAGCAGAGTCAAACACTCAGACACTTCCGAGAATATTTTGGAGAGCTGCTAATTTTAATTGGGTTTACTTAATTATTATTTACTTTGACTGAAGTAACTGTTGTATTTAAATAACACTGGTTTTGCCAAAGTGCTGTCACAGAGAAGCTGCTTTCCCTTTAGGAGCCCTCAAACACGGGCGTCCTGCCAAGCCGCTCAGCTCGTGGCACGTGGAGCGTCCTCGCTTGTGCTCCTGCTCCTTCCCCAGCTAGGAGCACAGCTCCCTGCTCCAGGATGGCTCTCCTCGTGGAAATGGTGAAAGGGGACCTTGGAGCTGCTTCCAAATGCCCTAATGGGCTTGTCTGTTTGTTTCCTGTTGTGGTTTTGTTTGTTGGTTTGGTTTGGTATTTGATGGGCATGGGGGTTGATGGTTGGAGGTGGTGATCTTAGAGGTCTTTTCCAACTGTGACAATTCTGTGATTCCTTGTATCCCTCCCCAGGCAGGATCACCCCTGGTGGGACATGCTGAAGCTCTGCTGTATGTTTTTATGCTGTCTGATGAGGGTCCCATGTGCTTCTGCTATTGCTGCTGCTGTGTAGGAAGGAAACTTGCAGCTATTTCAGGAAGAGATGGGAAAACCCACCAATTTGTGCCTGTTTTCCGACTCAAGCTGCTGAATATTCAACAAAGTCCATTTGTGACCTATATTCAGTGTAACTGCTGTTATTGTGGGGCAGTGGCTGAGGTGTCAGGGCAAGTACCAGGAAAACAGGGCTTGTCTCCACATTCCCCCGTGCAGAAGGAGACTGGGAAGGGGAGGGAGGCAGCACCCGTGCTGGGCTCCCAGGTCTGCATCTTCCCTCAGGAGCTCTTGCTTCCCAAAATCTTGAGCATGTGGTTATAAAGGAAATAGGAAGTAAATTGAAGTGAAAGAGGAGATAAACCCTGCCATGATGCTCGGTGGGTGGAAGATCTCTGTGCTGGGGCTGCCCAGGGTCGGGGTTCACCCAAACATGTGTTTCAGGCTGTGGTGCTGGGGACCCCTGTCCCACGCCCCCTCATGTTGCCCCTCAGACCATTTTTCCCGTTTGCTCAGCTCAGCTGCTTTTGTGCAGGAAGAGAGTGGCCTGACTTGCCTTCTGGCAGTAAGTGTTGCTGCCCCTCGCAGCCCCCTGACCCCCTGAGCCCCTGAGGGGCTGGCAGAGGGGCTGGGCACTGCCTTTCCCCAGCTCTGCAGTGTTTGGGCTTTCCCGGCAGGGCAGAGACAAGTCCCTGGGACAGCAGTGTCCCTTCCAGCATGTGTGAATGGTTTTTGCACCCAGTAACATGACTTTTCTATCATTTGGTCTCCTTATTTGGTATTTCTTTAATAATTAGTGGCAGATTTCGTACTTATGTTTGCAATTATCTAAATGCCTTTGGGACATGTTCTGCCAGATAATTGAATCTCCTTGGTATGTGACTGCAAAGATATTGTTAGTGAGCACAGGCTGGAGCTGAGGAACATTTCTCTGGCTTTTGGTGTCATGTTAAGACAAATTAGGCTGTTTTGGTTTAAAAAAAAAAAAAAAAAGCTAGTGGAAACAAAGCATTTTGCTTTGCTGTCCTCAGCAAAACCTTTGCTAGAAGCCGGTATGGGAGAGAGAAATACATTGTTACCAGTAATTAACTGGATGTAGGTTTTAATTGTATGCAGGGTTCTTCCCCAGGCTGCAGCAAATCCTCCCTGTGCCCAGGGCAGGGGGAGGGGGCCATGGGACAGGAGAGGGGAGACCCTGTGCCCAGCATCTCTGTGCTGGTGCCACCCCAGCAGCCCCCAGGTGCCTGGAGGGTGTGGGTCCCTGTCCCTGCAGTGAGATCCTAACTCTGTCTCTGTCTGAGCAAGTCATGTTGGGACCTAAGGTGCTGAGCAAGGGAAAGGAAACCTCCTGCCTCATTCCTGAGGGTAAGTGCAGAACTGTTTGGCTTCTAAACACTTCTAGTTTAGGGAGATCTGGTAAAATCAGCATTGCTGTTTCTCGTAGGGCCTGGATTGGCAGGGTGCAGTGGTTTGGGCTGGTGCCCTGTGCTGGCTGCAGCCAGCTGGGATGTGACCCCAGCCCGTCCCCAGCCTGAGCTGCTGGGAGCAAAGGTGCCCTCCAGCAGCACAGACACCCGAAAATGTGTGGGGTTGGACAGAAAATATTTGTCTCATCTTGCCAGGTTCTGGCCAGGTCAAACCTGCCCTCTCACCAGCCAGTGAGCTACCAAGAGGCTTTGGGGTGTAGGTTCCCCTGTGACCACATGACTGGTGCACGTCTACCCTGGATGACTTCCCCTCCATGGTGGTCCTGTGGCCACTGCCCGTGGGGAAGAGGGGCTCAGGCAGCCCTGTGTGCCCGGCCGACCCGGGGGAGAGCCAGGAAGCCCCCAGGGCACAGCACCCACCAGCCCTGCTGGCCCAGATGGAGCCCTCCAAGCATCAGCATCCCATAGCCTCGAGGTGCATCAGAGCTCCGTGTCCTGCCGCTGTCCTCACCGGAGGGGTGCCCGTGGGACATTAACACCCCCCGGCTGTGCCCCC
>NW_009954113.1:799967-800470 GCF_000747805.2 Chaetura pelagica | reverse complement strand
CTGGAGCTAGGCAGGGAGGTGACAGCGTGGGGATGGAAAGAGCCTGACTCTGCTGCCAGGTCCCAAGGCTGACAGTCCTATGGGTGCCAGCAGCTGCAGATGGCTTGATCCTGGGGCTTTTCCAACCCTTTTGGCCCTAATGGAGCAGGGCAGTGCTGTCGTGGATCCCCTCTCCATCAGCTGAGCTGCTGCCTCTCGCACCAGCCCAAAGCCCTCGCGATGCCCAGGGAGCAGCAGCAGGTGCCAGGCGTGGCAGTGGCACACGCAGAAACAACCATCACCCCACCAGTGGGAAGGAGGGACCAGCTCCTCATGCTCAGGGAGGTTCCCGTGCCAGGAGCAGGAGCTGCAGCCACCCAGGGAACCACCAGTTCTGTGCTACACATGCAGCTGATTCAATATGAAATCAAATTGGGTTTGGGTATTTCTTTTCCCCCCCCTTTCCTGCAGTGTGTGGCCAATCGGGTGTTCCCCCCCCCCGGTGCCTTTCAAGCCGGGCACTG
>NW_009954113.1:799194-799946 GCF_000747805.2 Chaetura pelagica | reverse complement strand
GCTAGGAATGCCAATGAAGCTGCCAGCGAACTGCAGCACGTGTTTGTCCTGAATGCAGAGTAATTAATGGTTCGGGGGAATCAAGTGAATTACGCTGGAGCTGTTGCCCAATTAGTTAAACTAATACTGAATTAAGGAGGCCTTCCAGGGAGCAGCATCCCGGCCGTGCCGCGGTGCCCCCGCCGGCACACGCTGGGGGCTGTGCCCAAACCCTCCCTGCAGGGCCAAGCTTTCCTCATTTATGGATCTGTGTTTCTGTGCACCTGCAGGACAGATCTCTCATTTCAGCTGTGGGTGCCAACAGGCTGAGGCTGGTTTGTAACCAGGTCCTTCCACCGAATTCTCCCTTCCCCCGTGCTGGGTCTGGCCCCGGGCTGTCACAGTCCCTGAGTTCTGCCCCTCTGTGACAGGGGTATCACCACTGTTGCCATCCCATGGGCAGCCCCCTCTGGTCCCACAGGTGCTGGGACAGGTCTGGTCAGTCCAGGTTGGTTGTTTCTGGAATTGCAGGAATGTATGTGCCTTGTTCCTTTTCTCTTGAAATGAAGAAGAATTCAAGTAGTGCAGAATTCTGCACTTAATATGGCTGGAACAAGCTTCCCAGAGCTTCCAGCTGCAAATTCAGAATAGAAAAAATATACATATATATATATATATGCATGTATCTAGGGATGCGTATATGAATTAAGTGATTTTATTCAGACACCTCAAAATGCATGTCCAGGCTTAGCATGGCTTTCCCTGGCATGACA
>NW_009954113.1:792586-797617 GCF_000747805.2 Chaetura pelagica | reverse complement strand
GCGGGGTCAAGGTGCCGGTGGTCCGCCCAGCTTTCACTGGGTTTCAAAACATGCTGTGTCCCGAGTGGGGTGGGCTCAGGGGGGCTGCTTCCCCCCTCCCGTGTCCAAGGGGCGGTGGGGGGGGCACTTGCCATGCTGGTGATCCTTTGCCGGGCATGAAGTGGTGGCTCTGGGACAATGCCGGCGTTAGTGCAGCGCTCAGTCAGTGCCTCAGTGCTCCTGGGCCGTGTCCTGCCAGGGGTGGGGCCACCGGGTCAGGAACAGGGCCTGAATCTGTAATACTGGAGCGCCAGTGCCAGCACAGCCCCCAGCTGGAAGGGGCCACAGGGAGCTGCATGCACAGGCAATACTGGCTGCCCAGCATTAGGATGCAGGTCCATTAGGATGCAGGTCCATTAGGATGCAGGTCCATTAGGATGCAGGTCCGTTGCCATCTCCCTGGAGACGATGGGAAACGAGGTCTGGGGGTGGGTGTCTTGTGTGGCTGCAGCCCTGCCTGGCCGGGGGCAGCTGCCTGCGGGCACTGAGGGGTGCTGAGGAATTCCTGCCCTGCTCCAGCACCAGCTTTTGTTCCCCATGCATCATCACAAGGAAACAGGAAGGAGTCATGAGCTGGCTTGGGTGCTGAGGAGGTGATGGGCTGAGCTGGTGCACAGACCAGAGTGCTCCAAAACCCACCATAGTTTTAAGCATAGGTTACAATTATATTTTGTTTGTTCTTGAACTAATAATCCACAAAAGCTCTTTTGAGCTGACGCTGAGCGTGACTCGCTGCTCTGGTGCCACTGGCACTGCCCTGAGCCCCTGTTTAATACCCGCCATTCCTGGGCGATGCTGAGCCCCTTTGTGCTGCTGAAGGAAGCCATATGTTTCCGAGACAGCCTTAAAGATGCTCGCAGAACCAACAAAAAAGGGATTTCAGGGCGCTGCTGAATGCAGCTGCCAATCACCCGGGGGCCCGCAGCCCTGCCTGGCCGGGGGCAGCTGCCTGCGGGCACTGAGGGGTGCTGAGGAATTCCTGCCCTGCTCCAGCACCAGCTTTTGTTCCCCATGCATCATCACAAGGAAACAGGAAGGAGTCATGAGCTGGCTTGGGTGCTGAGGAGGTGATGGGCTGAGCTGGTGCACAGACCAGAGTGCTCCAAAACCCACCATAGTTTTAAGCATAGGTTACAATTGTATTATATTTTGTTTGTTCTTGAACTAATAATCCACAAAAGCTCTTTTGAGCTGACGCTGAGCGTGACTCGCTGCTCTGGTGCCACTGGCACTGCCCTGAGCCCCTGTTTAATACCCGCCATTCCTGGGCGATGCTGAGCCCCTTTGTGCTGCTGAAGGAAGCCATATGTTTCCGAGACAGCCTTAAAGATGCTCGCAGAACCAACAAAAAAGGGATTTCAGGGCGCTGCTGAATGCAGCTGCCAATCACCCGGGGGCCCGCGCCGGCCCCGTTGTGCTCGCCTGGAATGCGAGGCGGCGGCTTCGGGAAACACGGGCTTGTGTTTGTAGTTGGGATTTGCCATCTGGGGAAATGAGCTCTGCAAGATTTACTCGGCACGAGCGTCCACCCTGCCCCTTTCTCACGTTGGCTGGCTCTCCCCAGCCTCCCTCTTCTTCCATCCGAGCACCAGGCAGCGGCTGCTGCGGCGTCGCTGCTCGAGAAGAATTTTCTCTACTGTCTGTGCAGATTTTCTTGACTTGCAGCTGTCCCCGTGAGCAGCACTGAAACAAACAAGTGACCCGGGCCCTGCTGCACTGTCCCCTGGCTCATTTCTCCAGCTCTCCCCATAGCAGTTTGCTCAAACCCTGTATTTTTATTCCATTTAATTGTCTCCATAATAGTTTAGTGGCAAGCAATTCTGCTCCCATCAAAACCTGCTCATGTGAAAGTTCCCTTGTGGTACGAAGGAGATAAGTAATGAGGAAAATTGATTCCCTTCAGCTCCACGGGCCCCGGCGATGCCTGCTGGCACTGGGGGTGTGACCAGCTTCCAAGGCTAATGGTTTGGGGAAATAGCCCTGGCTGTGCCTGCTGTGAGGGCTACAGGGCTGCTGCCACTAGCCCTGCAGGTGGGGAGGATGTGCAACGTTGTGTTCAGATGGTTTTTAATTTACAAGGGTTTTTGAGTGTAGGGCTCTTGCCAGGCAGCTGAATCCCACACAGCAAAGGCTGCCCTTGCTGGGTCCAGCTCTTGCTCTGCAGCACTTGGCTCCTGCTGCTGCCGTGGGGCTGTGCCCACTCCCCAGCAAGGCTGGGCTCACAGGGCTGCCCTGGGCTGGGAGTTTCCTTGAGGCTTTATTGCTCAGGACAGCCCAGGCTTGGAAGGACCCATCACTGAAAAACCTCGAGCATTTGTGCAATGTGTGTGACAAGCTGTGTCCAGGGGCAGAGCTCTGCAGGCAGCTCATGCCTGGCTCCCTGGGGATTGCTGGTGCCCAGCACAGGCAGGGCTCAGCCGAGGGTTCACTCCAGCCCCAGCCCTGAAAGGCCCAAGTTTCTAGAGCCCAGCCTGGGCACACTCTGTGCAATGCTCTCTGTGGGCTTTCTGCTCACTTCTGCACATACTGATTTATGTCCAGCATTCTCTTGTGCCAGATTAAAACCCAGAGATCCATTTCTTCCTGGGGTAAAGTGCCACATGGTGTAGGAATGGATTTAAACCCACAAGGGTGAAGCTCATCCATGGTGTCATTGGAGGACCCCCAGAGCTGGGGCACCCACTCCGGCCAACCAGGATGTGACAGGATACAACCTCTCATCTCCCACATCCCCATCTGCTCCACCTGGTCTCCTGGTTCCCCATCAAACAGCCAGCACACAAAGCATCTTGATTTAGTAAGTATCTGGAAATGTCATAAAAGAGGTGATACTAAAATATCAGCTGCAGGAGAATGACTGGCCAAAAGGCATTTTAAAAAGGGAAGAGTGTAAACGCAGTAGATTAAGACACTAATTCCTGTCCCTTGTATGTTCTCCATCTTTCCTGTGTCTTGACAGAAATAATGTCCCTCTCTCTGAGAAGCACTATCTGCCTCTCCTTGCTGCCTGGTAACCACTGGGTGCCCACAGCTGGAACAGCCTGTTTATTCTCAAGATTTGATGCTTTATCACTTTCAAAGGAGCAGTCGGCTGGTTCATCCTGCATTCCTTAAAGGGCAGGTGGAGATTCTGATGGTAACAGCTAAATTTGATATTTTTATGTGCTGAAGTATCTCTGCAAATTAAAAAGGTGCCTTTGTTTAGACCATGCAGCAAGGCAACAGGAACAAAGACCAAAAGCAAAATGAAAAATAGTTTAAATTAATTTGGAAGAGTTAGACTTGAGTTCTGTGAAAGTCAGAGCTGTGGGCTGGTTTTTGTTGTTGTTGTTGTACACATAGCTTTGAACCAAATGAAATCCAAGTAAATTCCCAAGCCCAAAGCAGTGCAATAAGGACAGGAGCCAGCTCAGCAGCTAAGTGATGGATGTGTTAATGTTTTAATAGGCTGACCACCTTATAAATAATTTGCTCAGTTCTAGA
Organism: Chaetura pelagica; assembly: GCF_000747805.2. Lineage (NCBI taxonomy): Eukaryota > Metazoa > Chordata > Aves > Apodiformes > Apodidae > Chaetura > Chaetura pelagica. Next base: position 794,095 of record NW_009954113.1, on the reverse strand, counting down.
GTAATTGACCTGGTCACAGAGGTAATAAAGGGCTGTCCCTTGGGTTCTTGTGCAAAGGTTCAGCAAACCCTTCCAGAGAAAGTCTTAAGTGGCTTTTAACAATATATATATTTTATATTGCTACAGTCTAGTGCCCTGCTAATTCCACAGTCAGTGAAACACCATCAGTTCAGCTCTGTGGATATTTCAATTAAAAACACCAGAAAAGACAACCAAGAGTGCCTGGTGCTGGGTGAGCTCGCTGTTTTCTTCCCAGTGAGCAGGGAGCTGCACATGGAGAGTCCCACCACCGAGCATCCCATTGCAGCTCCCTGGGGAAGGATGGACCCGTGGCTGGGCCCAGTGCAGGGCAGCTGTGGTGGGTGGCCAGACTGGGAGGCTGCTTTACAGGAACCCCCTGCTGCAGCCAGGCCACTGGGCACAGGTCCTTGGTCACCACCGGCTGTCTGAGGCAGCTGGAACCCAGCCTGCAGCCTGGGAATGGGGGACAGGACTCCCCTGGGGTGTTCCTCTTATCTGCTGCATCTTCTGCTTGTGTATTGGGTACTCTTGTGGCATAGTGGGTGTTTCTGTCATTTACTGGGTGTTCCTCTTCTTGACTGGGTATTCCCATTGCATACTGTGTACCACCTTCCAGTGCTGGCACTGGGAGCAGCTTTACTTGCCCAGGGAAGGGCTGCTGAGCTCTCATTAGGGTTTCTGACCTTTGCCACCAGGGAGTCAGGCAGCTCCTGGCATCTGCATCTCTACCCAGAGCCCTGGCAGGTTTTGTTTAAACGTTTCTGTGCTGCTGGTGGGAGCTGAACAGAACCTGCTGCAGCTCGTGGTGGTTTAACCACCTGCTGCTGTGGGAATTGCCTTGCTCTGGCTGTGGGCTGGGCCAGTGTGGTTGGGCTTTGGGAGCTGCAAATGAGGAAGACACCAGAGTCATTTGTCAAACAAAATCAATGGCAGCCACCTCCAGTATGAGGACGTAATTAAGTTTGAGACAAGGAAGGAACACCCTGTTTTGGAGGGCAGATCAGCAGCACCCCCCACATCCAAATTAGCCAGGAGAGGAAGGGCCCCATGGCCAAGGGTCCTTGGGCCACCAGCAAGGGATGGCAGGATGGTCCCTGGGACCATAGTGCTTGGGGAAATGAAAGCCCCCCTGCCTGCCCCCCTGCACACGCAGCCTCATCCAATCATCAGAGGCAAACGGGGTGGTAATGAAAAGTAAATGTAGTATCCTTGCCCCTATTTTTGTAAATTAGTGTCAGTGTCAGCTACAGAATAAATGACACCTAATTGCTGTTTGGGAAGTTCAGGCAGGAGTGCTTACTGTGAGGGGATCACAGGGAAGCCCCAGCAATGACGGGAAATGAACAAGATGCTGGCTGTAGGGAGCTGTAATTACAGAGGCCTGACATACTGTGAGCTGTTTATGGTAATGAAGTGGTGCATCAAATCAAATTAACCTGAGTTATTTAACACGGAAGGCACCGAGGGTTTGTCTCGGGAGCTGCTGCA
>NW_009954113.1:787930-791943 GCF_000747805.2 Chaetura pelagica | reverse complement strand
GAGGCGCGTCCCGCCGGTGCGCCCGGGCAGCCCCGCACACCCCGCAGGGCTGGCGGGGCCGGGGTCGGCACAAGCTGAGCTGGGCGGGGGTCGGGGCACAAGCACGGGGGGGACAGCGGCTCTGTGAAGTGTTAGAAAGGGGGTTGTGTCGTCGGGATTTCTCCGGTTGAAGGCAGGAGGAAGGAGAGCCCCGGGGTGCCGGCAGCACCGGGAGGTGGGCACAGGCTGGGGGGGCAGCGGCAAACACCGACCCGGGCTGCCGGGGATGGGGAAGCACAACGGCCCCTTTGGAACGCCCCGACGGGTCCCTGTCCCGGCTTTCTGAGCACCTGGTTCGCTTCTGAGCGTTTTGTTATGGAACCGGTTTGTGTTAGGAACGTATTTGCTCAGAGCCCAGCACGCCCGTGGGAGCCTCTGGGGAGCCGAGTCCCTGCCCAGGGAACGGATTCCTCTGCAGAACTTCCCACTTGTTGGAAAAGCACCACGTGCATCTCCAGGGGAACACTTTCCTCTGGGTAATTCAGTGTTTGATGGCTTTTGGAATACCTGCAGTCGGGTTCATCCTGATTTGTATTTCTGCATGTCTTCCTGTTTATTGTTTGTTCTAAAACACGTTTGCTGTCTTTTCTGCTCTCCAGCAAGAGCAGGTTCCACGCGTGCACACTCCCACCCTGGCAGAGCTGCTCAGACAGGCAGCCCAGGGCTGAGCAGGCAGTTAAGGGAGGAGGGTGACACCGTGGTGGCCCTTTCAGGGGACAGCCAGGCACTGTCCAAACGCTCCCTGAACACGAGTCAGGGCTGGATGCAGGGGCCAGGCAGGACTGGAGTGGGATCTCACCCCCTGTCCTTTATTGTAACCACACTGGCCCTTCTCTGAGCCCTCAGATCTTCAGCCCTGCCTTTGAGTCCTGGTTCATGGTGGAGGCACTGGGTCCTGTGGTTGTGAGTTCATTTTGCTTCTTTCCATCAATATGAAAATGCCTTGAGAGCCCTGAGAGTTAATCATTATTAGAAGGGAGCAAAGAGAGGAGATTTTCTCTAATCCCTTTAAATGGCCTCCAAATGAGGCCTTGAACAAAGGTGACTAAGGACAGACATGATTAAACTAATTTAGTAGATGAACCCTTGATGGGAGCCCTTCCAAACCCAGGTACAGCTTTTGGGGGACTGTGCACTAACTGTCCATGCAGCAAATGCAGACCTCTGTCTTGTCATAGTTTAATTAAGCAAGGTCATGATTTTTTGTTTCATTTTGACAAGAGAATTGCCTTTTTTAATTGAAAATATTTTGTCTATTTTCTGCAAACATTTTACTTAGCACTGCCAAAGATAATCTCACCAATGGGTACTAAATCCAGATTCACTTCACAGCCAGTTACCTCCTTCATACCTTATTCAATAACCTCATCAAAGGGTTCCCTCAAAACACACATTTGTCTTTCAAGAACTGATAACAGTAATGAAATATAAAGCCAATGAAACGTGTCTGAGGGCCTCTCTAAAGAAGCTGCATTCAGCTCTGGAAGCCTCTTGTGGTAAGCTGTGGTTGCAGGTGGGAACTCAGGGCAGCAGCAGGTCTGTTCTGCAGCTCAGCATCTGCAAATTGGCACATGGTCCCTCCTCTCCTGGTCACACTTGGGGACTTGGGGAGCACCTTGAGCTGCTGCACAGATACTTGTCTGTTCAGCTCCTTCTTCCTGTAACTCAGCACCCTGCTTTCCCTTCTCTCCCTGAGCTGGTCTCTCTTCCCTTTGGCTTTAAGGATTGCCCTGCCCCTTTGTGCTGCCCATTCCCTGAATCCTTGTGGGAAGCTGTAGCCTCTCTTCCCTGCTGCTCCTGCAGTATTCGTTCCCTCACCCAACCATAATCTGTTGGTGCACATAATGAACCACAACAGATTCCCTTCCAGGCCTATTAAAATACCAAAACTTGCACAGACTATAAGAATGGGCTGGACAAAATAAGGGTGTCCCATCCCTTCCCTGCAATATTCTGGGGATGACTGATGTGTCACCATTGCTGTCCATCTTGCTTTTGTTTAATTATCATTTTTGTATTTTTCATGTCTCTGGAGGCCTGATCTGGTGGGAATGGTTTGATGGATTATGTATGAAACCCAGGTCAACACATCCAAGTATTACTGCCTCATAATTTGCTGCGCCACAGAGGCCAATAGAGATGCCTTGTGTTATTAATTATACCAATATATTTTCATGAGTGATGTGATTAATTAGGCTGTATATATTACAGTTGCAGGCCTGTTCTGTTGGGGTGTTTGCTCTTGGATGGAGGTGTTTGGCTCACAGAGCAGGCAGCAAAACCCACAGCCCGGGCTCAGTCTCGTTCCTTCTCTTCCAGAGCATTCAGGGGGAAAATACAATTCCACACGCTGCACTTTGTGTGCCAGGGAGCCACGAGGCAGCAGGGGACAGGCCAGGGGGCTGCCCTGGCCATGGGCACTGGGTGGTTGGTCCAGGAGGGGATGGGCACTGCCAGCCTGTCCTGGCTGCTGTTCCACCTGCGATGTGCCCGGCTGCCAGCAGCCTCCCTGGGGACTGGTGAACCTTTGGTGCTGGCAGGGTGAGCACAGAGATGCTGAACAGGACAGAGGGGCCTGGTGGGAATCAGGGCAGTCAGGATCCCACTGCCTGTGCTGGCTCAGAGCCCAGCATCATGCTGCCCTCACCTTTAGCACTGTGAGGGTGAATTATACTTGGAGTGAGTCCCAGAGACTCCTCTGCACCCACTGAACTTCTTAACAAGCGTATTGGTGAAGTCATTCCTGTAACTCCTTTTTATTTTACTTTTATGAGCCCAAAGTGCAGGATCTGAACCGTGCTGGGGGGTTCCCAGGCTGCTGTCCTCCAGCACCTGCAGGGCTTGGGATCACCAAGTGGCTTCAACCTGTCACAGGTGACATGATGATGAACTGTTGCCATTTTGCACAGTGTGAAGAGCAGATTAAGTGTTTGCAAATTTGCTGCAGTGTGAAAATACTGACAGAAACCCAGATTTTTTACAAAAGCAGCAGCATCCCCAGCTTGTCACGTGTGTTTGCTCAGCATCCAGGCATCAGGCTCCCTGGCAGCCCACAGTGTCCCTTGCTGTGCCACCGGGACCTGGGAAGGCCATGCTTCCCAGCCCAGCATCACCAAACCTGTGGGAAGTGCCAGGCGTCCCGCGGGGCCGGGGCAGCTGGAGCCTCATGTTTTGCTTCTCTGGGCAGCACAGCAGAGCTGACACCTCTTCTGTCTTTTGTTTCCATAAAGGTCACAGAAAAGTCACTGCCCTTTAAGTGCCACGAAGAGACCTTCCACCCTCTGGTGCCAGAAGACTTTGAACAGTAAGGCAGCTGCTTTTCCTTCCCAAACAGTTGCTGCTGGGCTGTGTGTGCACTGCTTTTACTCCAGCTGTTTGGGTTTCTATTTTTGTCACAAGTTTGATAGTGAGGGCTTGGGGGGGTTTGGTTCCTTGTTTACTCACGTGCCTTAGCCAGGGCAGTCACACACTCACGTCGGGGTATTGTCCTGCCCTCACAGTGATGCTTCAAGATCTCGAGTTGCAATTTTCCCATCAAGTTACTCCTTTGGTGGGGCTGGCAGGAACTGGCAGAGGGTGGTCCTGGCTCCTCCGGAGCCCCACCGACCCCTCTGGGAGCATCCAGGAGCCCTCCTGGCAGAGGCAAGGGCTGAGTTGTAGCTCTGCTGACAGGTGATCCTGCAAGGACCCGGCCTGGGGCCAGGGCTGCACCAGCAGGCAGAGAACCCCATTTCTGTGGAGTTTTACTGTCTCCCTGGAAGGGGGTGACTCAGGGGACCAAGGACAATGAGGTGTCAGGGTGCGGGATGAAACCCGGTGCCACTAAGACCGGCAGAAGCGGCTCCAGGCGATCCCTGTGCATCCCTGCCTGCGGAGAGAGCCACGTACCTGGTCCCGTTCCGTTCCTGACATTCCCAGAGCGCTTCTTCTGTCCCTTGGAGTGAAGCCCAAAGCCTCACAGCGCTTCGGTGGGG
>NW_009954113.1:782728-785535 GCF_000747805.2 Chaetura pelagica | reverse complement strand
GGAGCTGCGGCCACCGCACCCGGGCAGGGGCTGCGGGAAGCCCGGGAGAAGGCTGCGGGACCTGGGCTGACTTCGGGGGGACGTGTGCGCCCTGACCCGTGTCACAGCACGGTGCTCGGGTCGTGCTGAAGATTATTTCTGCCTGGAGGCGCTGGGGAGCTCAGCATGAAGTGCAGCCTTCCTCAGACAGGGACAGTCCTGCCCCAGGGAGGAGCCTCCTTTTTCCCACACTTAGCTTTTTGGATTGACCCTCCACCCCTTGAGACCAGCCCGTGGCTGAAAATTCCTTTAGAAGCTCCAGTCACAGTCAAAATTAAATCAGAAAATGGACTATTACTCAAAGTGACTCAGAGTTGGTCAAGATGTATGTGCTTTGGGCAGCTGGAGCTCCATTTGCTGGGATACCTGGGGAAGCCTCCACCACTAGCCCACCGTGACCGTTTGCAATTTCACACCACTTTAAACTCGCTCTCCTGGAGACCGGGGAGATGAAAAATGTCTTTATTAAGGGAAGTCACAGGTCCCTGATTGGCTGCTAAATGTGTTTTGATGTGAGTGGGGAGGGCAGGAAGGGGTGCAGGTGGGGTGGCACACTGGTCACTGAGCTCCCAGGGGAGCCTGGCAGGGCACAGCAGCCCCAGACAGAGGATTTGTCTTTCTGTCTCCTGCCACTTTGACCATCTCGAGTTGGTTGGTGGCACCTGCTTCAGGCCAGCCAGGTGGCTGTTGAACTTCCCACCACTCCAGGGTTTGGCTGGGATGGGAGGAGGTGACCTCCCCTCCTCAGCTGATGCCATGCACCAGGTTCAGCATGGAGCTGCAAAACGTGGGATGTTGGAAGGACCACAGGGCTGGGCTGTTCCCACAGGCCAGGACTCATGCATCCCAGCACCCAAGAGGTATGGCAGGTGTTCCTGCTCCCTTCTTTTGCTGCTCTGTTTGTTCCCTGTCCATAAATCCATGGCATTAAAACCCTTCCTCCCGTTCCCCTGGATGGGACCCCTGCAGGGTCAGTCCCCTCCAGCTATGCCACTGTGGGGGTTTGTGCCACTCGGTTTTGGGGACAGCATGCCTTCTGGTACAGGCCCCAGTGACAATTGTGGGCTTCCTGGGCTGCTGGGCTCCATCTGGACCTCCTGGCGGTGACTCCTGGTGGTAGCACTTAGACCCTCAGTACAGGGATACAGGTAGGCACACACGTGTGCAGTGTGCTTTGATAATGTCCTCAATTAAACACGCCATTAGTTGTCCTCCTACATAGTGTCTCAGAGATGTATCTCCCCGGGCACCCCAGTGGTTCACACCTTGAGCAGCTCCCATGCGTTCAACAGGTGCAGAGCTGTCCCCGGAGGTGTTTGTGCTTCCTGCTGCTCTTGTTTCTCCAGCAGACCTTTGTGGGTATTCGCTCCCTAATGATCTCTAATTCTTGCGTTTGTATCTTTACTCCAGGAATCCTGCACCAACCTGGAGTGAAGTCAAGCGCAGCCCCTCCTCCCAGCTCATCCAGCCCCGGTTTACAAAAGGCTCCATTATTATCCCTGCATCCACACTCTCTAACCCTGTAATTAGATGCTTAGGCTATGATTGCCCCATTGTCCGCTGGATGGGTTTAATCATCCTTTTCTCCTGCAGTGGCAATTTTGTTCCAATTAATTATTTCAGTTTTAACAGCAATAGCTGGTTGAGTTTAGAGAGAAATTAAAAGGGTAGAGAAGGATAACGAAGAGTGAGCTAACTAGGGAGGGACTGCAAACGGAGCTGTGTCTATCCCTGCTTCTCTTCCAGGCTCTAGCTTGCTTCCCAGAGATCTCGGGGCTGGAAAATGTTCTCCCTGGAAACGAGGATCCTGCATGGCACAGAGGCTGCATCCTTGCCTGGGAGGTTTGGTGTTGGGTCTGATGGAAACAACAGGGCATGCTCGCAGCCCAGCCTGGGAGGGAAGGTGTTTACCCAGCTCTGGCTCCAGGGGGGTTTGCTTTTGTGGTCACTGTCTAGGAGAGAACCTCCTCTGGGTTGGGGTCTTCTCTCTGACCTCACTGGAGGGCCAGGGGCTCAGCCCTGGTGTTCAGCCTCTGTGTGACCAGAGATCCACCAGCTTTGTGTCCTGTAACAAACCCAACAGTGGATTGGGAACACCCCGGAGAGCAGCCCTGACTGGTGCTAGAGCACCCTGGGGGAGGAGCAGCTCAGAGGGGCTTTCACACTGTGCTAGGCTGACCCTGAACACTCTGTAAGTAGCTCTTTGTACTACATTAAGTACCTTAACTTACAGCCGACGGCAAACCCTGGTCACCAAACCGCTCATTAATTCGGTGGCACTCCCAGCTGGAGTGGATGCTGTTCTCAAGGTGATTTGGGATGCAACTGATTTGGGTTTTTAAAAGCTATAAAAAATGCTCAAGGTTAAACAAGGTTTTGAAGGGAGAGGGAGAAAAAAAAAATATTAATACCTTTCAGGAGTTACAAAAATGCTGCCTGTGCAATTCATGTATAATTCAATGAATTCCAGAGTAGTTTGAATATTTGAATTATGTATGATCAAAGCAATAAAGAAATCTGCATTTCCTCACTCCAAGCCCCCCAGACATAATGCTCCCCAGCGTCCCCTCCCCGAACCGCAGCTCCTGGTTTCCACACGCCCAGATCTATTGAGCCTCAGCTCTCCAAAGAAATTGAGTTCCACTGGAAAAATACGGCCGGCAAGTGCAACCGCTGTTCCTCGGCAACGCGGGGATGCGCGGCAGCTCCAGCCAGAGCCGTTGCCAGGACGATGGTCCCCGCAGGGCAGGCCCGCGGGGGGCGATGGG
>NW_009954113.1:780440-782522 GCF_000747805.2 Chaetura pelagica | reverse complement strand
GTCCCCCCTCCCAGCCGGGGGGCTCAGCCACGGCAGCTCAGAGAAAAAGAAGGGGGAGAAAAACCCAGACAAAATGCTCCCTCTGCCCCTTTCCCTGCCCCCTCTCCAGATGCTGCAGTTTTTCATTAGTATTCTGTAATTTAGTGATCTATTCCCAAGAGAAAATTAGTCTTCAATTAAAAAAAAACAATAATCCCTGTAAATTTAAGCAGAGTAGGAGGAGGGCGAGGTGAGGGCTGGAGCCCCGTCCTGCACCTCCGGCTCCTCACTCAGCTTGCAAAGGGCAACTGGGATGGGAGAATCTTAGCAATACACTCAAGTCCATTTGAAATCTCCCAGTGAAGACTGCAAAGAGGTTCCTGGGGGCAGGAAAAGCAATTTCCTCCTGAAACAAGAGATTATTTTGAAGAGGGCAAACGCACAGATTCAGCTGCAGGTTGGTGCTGCCAGCCTGGGGGGGCAGGGAGGCTGCAGCCAGCCCTGCCAGTGCAGCTGGGTGGGGGCAGGGGCATCCCAACCCCTCCTCCTTGCCCTGCTCATGCCAAGGGGAGTGTGTAAATCCTGAGCCTCAGCCGGGAGCCACCTCTGCTGCAGGTATTGAGATAGATGGGGGCTCTGCTCATTAGAGGCAGTAGCAAAGGGTAGGTGCTGGGAATCTCCATTCTGGGGAAGAGCTGCAAGGGGAGCTCATTAACTTGAAGAATTGGTTCCAGAGGGCTCATTTGTCTGATATCAGTTCACTGTTTTTTCTAGTAATGTAGAAAATGAGGAAGGGGGATCTGAGCCTCTTCTCTGTGACCAACTCTTTGATTTATCCCTTTCTCATTCATGTCTTATCTTTCAAATTGCCTTTAATACTGTTTATTTTCCATAGGTCTTACACCTACCTATGTGAAACATCATCCTTTGCTCCCAATGTGCTGCACCTAAGGGACAGATCACTGCTAGATGGGTTTTTATCCAAGCACCACAGGTACTATCTCAAAGCTGCTCATGGTTCTTGTCCTGGCCAGACCAGGGTGCTCTGGGAGCAAAGCCTGGGCAGGACAGAGAAAGGGGCTTTCAGCTTTTCACCTGTTGGTGGCCCATGGAGTCCTGGGGTTCAGGGCTGAACCCCGTCCCTTTCACAGCCTTGGCTTTGCCATGGTGGATGGCACCGTGCTCTGGGCATGGCACCCACTGCTGGCACTGCCACGAGGACCTGCTCCCCGGTTTTCTGCAGGAGCCTGGTTCGGGTTTGTCTCCCGTTGCCTCCCGCGTCCCCTGGGGCCATGGCTGGTAGGCGGTGTCTGCTTGGAAAGGTCAGAGCTGGCTGATCCCAGGGAGGTGCCTGACTGCGGGGCTGCCTGCCAGGCTCAGCCCCTGGGTTCTCGGGGTCCCATGTGGTTGAGCCCCCTCCTCACCAGCCCGGACCTGTTAGCGCACATACCCGCTCCAGCTGGGCTCCCCTGCGGGCCCGGCTGAGCTGCCCTCGCCTCCCCCAGCCCGTGCAGGGACAAGAGGCACCGGCCTAAGCCCCCCACGAACCCCCGGGGCTGCAGCCGGGGCGGGTGAGCCCGGGAGGGGCTGCTCCAGCTCTCGGGGGGCAGGGCCCAACCTGCCCAGCCTGCAACAAACCCGACAATTAGTAAGAAGCGTTAACAGCAATCACGTTAATTGCATCAAGCTATTAATAATGGCAGAGCTGTCAAACCACAGCAAATACTTGAGCGGAAGCCTGGAGCGCTTCCCCAGGGTCCCTCCCCCCCTGCACATCCCTGCCCATCCCTGCCCCGAGCCCCGGGCAGCGCTCCTGCCTCCCAGCAAACAGGGGTGAGGGTCTCACCGCCACAAAAGTAAGTAACGTTCTCTTCCCAGCCAGCCGTGCTGAGCTGCTGGTGCCTGAGAAGGGAAATCTATTTCCTGGTTAAAAAAAAAAAGGCTCCAACTCAGTGTTAAGTACAGAGACACGGTCTGTAAATGAACCTGAATAAAAAATGCTGCAGGTTTACGCTATGGAAGGGTAGGAGGAGATGGCGCATGCAAATAGCATTAGCGTGGAAACAGGCAGCTCTCTGAGTAGGGGCAGGAGTCTAAAATACT
>NW_009954113.1:777465-779485 GCF_000747805.2 Chaetura pelagica | reverse complement strand
TAGGGAAAGGAGGTTTTGAAACATAATTATTTCTTTTAAGAAAAGAGCTACACGTTAACTAAAAGCCACCAGACCCGCACGTGTTTATTTCAAACCCCTTTCTTCCCATCCTGGCACGTTCTTCTCCCGGCTCTTTATTCCCCCCTGCGAAGCAATAAGAAACATTGAAGGCTACTGACTTTTCTAGCTTTAATCAAAATAAGATAAATTAAGTTTTGGTTGCTATATATGAATAAATGAGTCCCAGTGATGGTTGATCACAGGCTGCTATTGAGAGGGCTGGGAGAAGGTGTTTGCTAATCGCTGGAGCAGGGACAGGGCTCCTTGGCCTTGGGAGCCACTGCAATCACACCCTGGGTTATCACAGCCCCCTGGGAGCCACGGTGGCTTTTAGCAGATCCCCAGAGATAGCGTGGACTTGATTTAAACGTAAAAATACCTGCCTCGAGATTTCAACCTGCCAGAAGGAGTTAATTACACTTAAACTGTGAAGATGCTCTGGTAGCTTTTGCTGCTGTTGCAGCCCGTGTGGCAGAGGGGGGGAGCGGGGTCCGGGCTGTGCCGGCTCCTCCTCGGCTTGGAAACAGCAAACTAGCTGGTGATTTTTATCAGAGGTAAAGCTGACAAGGAATTCTGGTAGAATGGGCACTCTGCGAGTGCAGTAAATGTCTTCATTACCTTCCACGCAGCTGTATTTATGCCTCCCTGACCCTCTTCAGGACTGACAGGGCAGGTTACGGGTTTCCTTTTCCTAATTCAGTACATGATGGCTTGGGACGAGTTGTTAAAGCTGTAGATCAAAATGTCATGTATTAGAAAAGTGCCTCCCCGGGGGTTCTTATCCTTCGTTTATTATTTGTTGTGTGCTGACAACGTGCTCTGTTCTGTCTAATCTGTCTTTCCAGCTATTTATAAAGCTCTCCTCACGGCAGCACCTGAGTGCCTCCCATTGCTTAAAAAATGATGGTTTGTTTCCTGCTCCCTTCCCTGCTCCGTGAAGCTGATGAGGGCTGCAGGATTTATGGGAAGTGCACGGGAGGGGTTTTTTTCCAATTCACTTCCAAGCTATCAGTGGTGAAAGGGTCCATTCTGTCCCCCCCAGTAGAGGGGGGTCTGGCCCTGGGTGATGCACAGAAGCTCCCCCCCCGTCTCACCTTCCCACACGTTCTGCTTTCTGAGCCCTTGCCCTTGGGAAGCTCTGCCCTGAGCAGTCCATAAGGATGCTGCCTCTTCACTTCTGGTGGTGTCTGAGTATCCAAAAGGTGTGTTTGTGCAGCTGTGGGCAATGGAGAGAGCTAATAACCACCTACCCCATGCTGCACCAGAGACTAAAACCTGCCTTCCTCATTATCCGAATGTATAAAACTCTGAGTTTGTCACAATCCTCAGGGGGTTCAGGGCTCACCTGCTGTTTCCCATAGCTTTTCCACCCACGGTCTAGCATTTCAAGATCAGGCTTCCCTGCAGGATGGTCCTGCTCCTGCCTGAACTGCCCTTGCTCTTCCCCATCCCACGGCTCTCTCCTTTGGACAGCCCCTGCTGTGGGCACGTGGCAGCCTTCCTGCTCTGCTTTACACCCAGATAGCTGCATGGAGTTTAGAGAAATCACTTTTCCTCTGAGCTGAGACTCTGCTTTGCTCTGCCCAGGTGAGAGCTGCTGTTGATCTTCTGTGACTGATCTGTTCAAAGGCAATTCAACCTTTTTCTCCCTCCTGGTCCCTTGGTCCATGCAGAACGGACAAGAGCCGTGAGAGGGCACCTTGTGGGGCCAGCCTGGTGCTCAGCTGCTGTACAAACCCCCTGAGTTTCCACCTTTCTGTTTTCTGACATGCCTTTTCTCTGTCCTCACCCACCAGGACAGCCCAGGTCCTGGCCAGGGGCACAAAGAAGAGCCAGCACTGGTCCTGCCCCCGGGTCCCACCGGGGGTGGGGGGTCAGTAGTGCTCCGGCGGCTCCCAGTCCATCCCAGTCCCGGCCCTCTCTTCCCCGGTTTGGCCGCCGTGTCTCCATGGCAACGCGC
>NW_009954113.1:770807-777318 GCF_000747805.2 Chaetura pelagica | reverse complement strand
CCCCCGGGGCGGCCCCGCAGCTCCCCCAGCTCCGGGCCGGGGAAATGGGGCTGCACGGACTGAGGGTGCCGGGCAGGCAGGACCGGGCAGGGGGGAGACATTTTCTTTCTGCCTCCCACTACCTCGGCTTAGCCGAAATGTTCTTTCACGGGCAGGCGCGTCATTTTCAGCTCATCTTGTCCAAGAGGTTCAGCTACAGCTGGATTTGTTGAACCGCAAAGCCCAGTAGCTGAGATTCCTGCCCCTGGGCAGGGGAAAAAAAGGCTGCTCAGAGTGATAGAGGAGCCAGGATCCTGCCATCAGGATCCTGCCATCAGGATCCTGCCACCAGCCCCTGCTCCCTCCCTCCTGCCGCTGCCGCCGAGGCAGGCAGGGCTGGAGCCAACCTGCTGCAGGGTGACCCGTTAATTGCAGGATCCTGGTTTCTAGGGGAGTTCAAGGCTTGGAACAAGTCATGATATTACACATCTGCTTAAGTGTGCAAAGATATATGCGGAATTATGCAGATGCATATGGGGGAGGTTTAGATTGGGTGTTGGGAAGAATTTCTTCACCAAAAGGGTTATTGGGCATTGGAACAGGCTGCCCAGGGCAGTGGTGGAGTCACCATCCCTGGAGGGGTTTAGAAGTCATACAGACATAGTACTTAGGGGTATGGTTTAGTTAAGGACTTGTCAGGTTAATGGTTGGACTCCGTGATCTTGAATTTCTTTTCCAACCAAGGTAATTCTGTGATTTGGTGCATTGATGCAGATTTAGTGGAGACCTTGGTTTCCAGGCAGTGTGGTCTTTGGCTCTGGTCGACCTGTTCCTTGGAGGACCTTGCACAGGGTGCAGGGAGGCAGCCAGGAGGGGACACCAAAGGGGACACAGAAGAGGGCACTTCTGTGTTATTGCTGAGGTCCCCCAGGGCCTCCCTGTGAGCCCTCAGAGCATGAAGTGAAGCAGGAGGAAAAAGGAGAGGATGACTGGAGAACAGGGAAGGCTTTGCTAAGGACAGAAGCAGAAGCCACGCGTCTTAGCCTTGCCCAGAAACAAAATATCTCCAGGAGCAGCCTGTTCTCTGATAAAGGTGTCCTTGGAAAGCAGTGGGAGCTGGGCAGCCAGTCCCATGATGGTGGCTGGGGGGGAGTTTATCCTCCAGCAGCAAGAGGAGGAGGAAGGATTCCAGCCCTGGGAGCACCCAGAGGAGTATCCAGGAGCACTGGGCACAACTGAAGCACTGCACGTGGGCTGCCAGGGGAAAACAAGAGCAGCTTACTTAAAAAGAGCCCCAGTGGAAAAATTTAAGCCTTTTGTAAGAGATGTAAATGAAAATAGACAAAAAATAGTTAAATACTTGGGACAGACCCTGCAATTTTTGTCAAGTCAACATTGATTTGGAATAAATTAGATTAATGCACAACACATCTGGAAACTGAAAAGGCAGAGATGTCAGGATTGGTCCAGAGCAGCAGACATCCCCTCTGTCCTCGGTTATCAGAACAGCTCTGGAGTCTGTTACATGCTGTGGAGCTCTGCTGTCCTGGAGTGATATGTGGATACACCAAACATCCACATTTTCAGGTGTGTTTAGGAGCCATTTAAATAATCAAGACTTTAAAATTAGTGTTCTTTGAGAACTAATCTCCAGACAACTTGTGCCCTCAGCTGATGTGCACAACATCAGTGGCATGAAGCAGCTTTTTAATGCATTGGATGCCTGGAGCAAAACATCTCTCCTGCCCAGGAGGGAGTGAGGAGATTTGCTTATGCCTGATCTATAAAGTACAATGTTCAGACCTGCCAAGCATTTGGGCTTAGTTTCTTGACTGCAAATGAAAATGCCAGATCAGCTACTGGGAAACAGGTTGCTGTGTCTGCCCAGAGCTCGTGCTGAGCTGCTGCTGTGGGCAGCAGGTGGGACAGGGTATGTTCAGCCTTGGGCCTCATCATCTACAGCCTGGCTGGTGCTGAGCAGCACTGCAGCTGGAAGTGGGCACTGAGCTATTGGCCCCAAAGGTCTCACAGGAAAGACCTTTCATCTTGCTAAACCTCAGACAGACTTCTTAAGTAATTTACTGCACCATTATGGTGAGATATAAACCACTGTAGCATCACAGTTCCCATGACACATTTTGCTGGAGTCATAGTGTCAGCCTGGATGTGTTTCCTACCTCCCAGCTTAGGAAACTGCACAACACCCAGCCCCATGTATAAAAGACTGAGGGGCAGGGTGTGTGCTGGCCCTCCCTGTCCCATCCCTCTGGCCCATCCCAGGCAGGGGGTGGGAGAGCAGGGGGCTCAAGTCTCTGACCAGGCAAGGAATGAGCTGGCATTCAAAAGCACAATGAAAACTCCTGCCTTTCATGTGATGGCCAAAAACAACTGCTGTGCTTAAGCCTCATGCCCAGGCCAATGTCACCAAGGGGTGGGAAAAGCCACTCTGGATTTGTATGGATGGAAAGAAGCAGACCCAGTTCAGTAGGACCAGGGCCTAGATTTTGCACAGTCCTGATGGTTAAAGCCACTTTCCCTAAAGCTTAAACTTGTTTGTATCTCTCTTGCTTGGAAAGGTGACTGGAGAAAGTTATTTTTATTAGATAGCAAACAAAATAACTATATATTAACACTTCATTTTGGGATTTCTTTTTTAAATTATTTTATTTTTTGCTTTTCAGTACATGCTGTGACCTTGGCCAACATTAACCAGTTGAGGTGCATTGTGTGTGTATAAGCTTTGTTGTTGAGTAGGACCACGTTCAGCTGGGAGAAACAGGAATGCAGGACTCCAGAGTGGCACAGAGAGGTGATGGCAGATGCAGCCACTGGAAGTGCCTCCCTGCAGCACTGAGGTGACTGCCTGAGGACACTTCCCTCCTGGAGACAGTCCCAGGAGGTAACAAGTGCCAGAGCTCATGCTGTGGTCTATGGTGCTGCTCAATAATGTGTGTCCTGGCCCCATTTTATTCTCTATAATTAGGAAATTCAGCAGATTAATTGCTTTCTGAAGCCTAAATTGCTGGCACAAAAAGAAACAGTCCATAGCAGAGCAGAAATAATTCGGGCTATTGTCAGAATTGCAAAAGAAATAGGTGAAATCTTCTGTTAATCTGGTGCTGTGTTGAGAAGGGGCAATTGTTGAGTTAGACAATCGATAAGCATTGATCACCAAGAGGCTTATTCCTGTTAAACACAACGGAGGGCAGGGTAAACATGCACAAAGAGCAGCAGCTGCCCAGGCACGGTGTGTGTCCCCGGGGTGAGGGGACAGCTGCCCATGGTGGGCACAGCCCCGTGTCCTGCCCCGGCAGCGCAGCCTCCTGCCTCCCCCCGTGTCTGGGGCTGCTCCAGAGCTCCTGTCGCTCCTGTCCCCCCTTCTCGGGCTCTGGTGGTGGCTCTGGAGAACTGGCTCGTGTCTCTCTGTCAATTCCCCAGCCGGGATTAACCCTGGCGGGAGGCTCAGGGCTGCTGGGGGTGCAGCAGAGAAGGGGGGAGGCGATTTTCCCTGCACACGTCGTCCACATCTTCTTGCTGGTGGCGAGGAAGGACGGTGGGTTTGTAGCTCTGCGGGCCCTCCAAGCAGCTCCCCAGGACTTTCTGAAATTGTCTTTTTATTTAGCACAAACCTAGAAACAAGCCAGAGGCGGCAGCGGGGGATGCGCGGGGGCTGGGCCGGTCTGACGGGACCCCCAGGAGCCGGGGAAACTCTGAGCATCTTGAAACCTGAACGCTGCTGAGGGGAGGAACTGGCAAACAGGGTGAGACACAGGGAGCCCACCCGTGTGGCTTCTTGCGGAGGGCGAGGCTGGCGGGCTCTGCTGCACCGGGAGCACAACCGGCTGGGTGCGCAGTGAAATCCAGGCTCAGCGATTCCATTTGGCAGTTGGCAGCTTTCCCGAGCACAGATCAGGGAAAGCAAGTCGGACTAGCTTTAAAAAACACAGGGAAATCCTTTCCCTTTTATATATTTTTTTCTGATTGAAAGGGTAGGATTAAATTCCCATTTAGTAGCCCCAAGTGCCTGCCCTCCCCTGCCCTGATCGCTGTGTGACAGTGATAATGCTGGGAAGGTGCTGGGAGCCCGGAGGCAAGGCAGGGAATTTTCTCCTCCTGAGCACAGATCTAATGCTCGTTTGCTGCTGCTGCAGCCTGTGGAACAAGCACCGACTGTGGCAGCAGCAGCCTCAGTGTATGATGTTTCTCGTTGTTTTCCAGGTCTGTTTGGAAAGGAAGCCGAGTGCTCTCTGATACCAGCTTCCAGCTCTGTCATTTGTGGGGTTTTTTTCCTCCTAATTACAGATCCTACAGAGGCCCAAACGTTATTCACTAACATAAACAGTTTGGTTGACTTAACTGAGGGACTCCTGGGCAGGCAGTGTTTTTATCAGCAAGCCCTGCCTGTTCAGTACCTTTAAATTGTCACCTTTTGCCATCGGCTGAGCTGTTTCCAAATAGCTCTAGAAATGCATCCAGTATCAAAGTATCTAAATGAACAAGGAAAGGAGCTTCCTCACAGGGTGACACACACAGCCTCTGTCTTAATGAGGAGGCTAATTCCCCTTGTCTGTCAGATCAGCTCATTTAGATTATTTAAGTCAAGTGCAATTTTGAAAACAATCTGTTTTGCTCGTGACAGCGTCTCCGTCCCGTGTGATGATGCTGAAAGGAACAAGAGGCAAAGGGCTCCTGAGGGTGGCTCCTCCACCTCCCCAGGCCCACTCTGCTCTCACTGCCTCACAAACAGCCCCGTGCTGTGTTTTCCCCAGACGTGGAGCAGAAAGTCTTCTCTGACATGTCTGCCTTCCACCTCATTTTGCGTGGAGCCTTGACAGCAAACTGCAGATAAAGAGAAGGGTGGAGGGGATGGGAAATGCTGAAACGGTGCCAGCTCGTTCTTAACTGGTTTTGGTGGGTACGTTTCTCTGTCTCCTGCAGTTTATGCTCTTGCTCTGATTACATGAGAATCCTAATGAAAAAGTTAATGGGGAACAGAGGATGGGAGGACCCGTGTGCCAGGCTGGCAGGGTGCAAGTGGTGGCTGCTGGGAAGATATTTGGGGATCACTGCCCAGAAGGGCATGTTTGCAGAGTGGTGAAAGTGTAACAGCAAAGATCCATCCTTGGCAGCTGCGGGGCAGGGCGTTTGCCCTTGAGTAGCTGTTCCCATCATCTCCCATTGCAGGTATGACCATGATGCTTTGGAGGAAGTTGATGCTACAGCAGATTTCCTTGTCCAGGGCTTCCATTTATTTCACAGGTCAATAAAACAGCATCTTTTTTTCATTAGCACTAATCAGAATAATAAAGGCCAACAGAAACTGGGCTGGTGTTTGTGGTAATGGGGAAGCTGGATGCAAAGAGGGGGCAAGGATTTCCCTATGCCAACAAAAATACTTTCTCAGTAGCTCCCATCAGCCAGGATGGTGCTTAATTTCACAGAACAGTGGAAAGGGGTTGGGAAAACCAAATTTCCTGGGCAGTCTGCAGGCACATGCAGGATCAGCCATTCCCTGGCAGAGCAGACGTGTGTCACTGGCAGGAGCCACCACCCCCTGGCAGCTTTGCTGGGCTCAGGTGGGTCAAGAAGTGTCTGTGAGGTTGTTTTGCAGAGATGTAGCTACAAGCAGGGTGCATCCCCGTGGCTCCTTCTCAGGTCAGTGCTCCAAGCAGGAGCCCGTTCCCAGCTGCTGTCCTGTTTGCTGACAGGGCTCACCTGCACCTGTCAGATTTTACCCTGGAAACTGGAAGTAGAAATCAGCCAGACTGTTTTCCAAGGCAGGTGTGTTAAACCACCCCCGGAGCTGACAAGCAGCACTGCAAGCAAGCTGCTGGGCTTTACTGATGCCCATAATAACACTTTAAAATTTGACTGTGGATTTTTGTCTGCTCTCGGCCCTTTTCTTTCTTTACATTATTGTTCTTAATTGTCTCCCATTATTCCCTGTCAGTCGTTGGACTGGTTTGACTTTTCTAAATTAATGTCTGGGATATTTTTACAAAGCCAAACACAGCACGACAGAGCATGGCTCATATATTATTTGCTCTTCACTTTATGTGTTTGAAGTGAGAGTATCTCTGTGCACTTTTTAGAGGCAGCTGTATGTTCACCTACCTCCCAGCACAGCTCCGTTTGCAGGTGTTCCCTCCCTCAGCCTGTGGAAGGATAAGGAAGGGCCTGTCTTCCTCTGTGATGGCTCCTTAAGACTTGAGAGCCTCTTTTCCACCCGTCTCAGTAGCTACTGATGCCCCGAGCAGGGCTGAGCAGCCGCCCCACGCCAGGAAATCCCTGCGGACACGCGTGTCGTGTCCGCGCAGCGCTCGGGACGTGACCGACCTCCCTGCGGGAGCGCCTGGGCTCGTGCGTGTGTTCGGGATGAGTTAAGAAGGTCGGTGCTGCGCTCAGTGCCCGCCCGGCCTGGGGAACCCCCGCGGGGCAGGGCAGGCCCGCAGCGACGGCCCGCAGGCAGGGCCGGGGCCTCCTGCCCGCAGACGGGGATGGGCCCGGGGGCTGCTCCGGGGCCGGATCGGCC
>NW_009954113.1:761686-769475 GCF_000747805.2 Chaetura pelagica | reverse complement strand
GGGCTGCGAGGCCGGGGCCGGATGGGCCCTGGGGAAGCGGCCCCCGGGGCTCCCTGGCCCGCCGTGGTTTCCCCCTGACCCACCGGCACACGGAGCGCAGCCCCCGGGCACCGTCCCGTGTGGGTTTTTTGCTTTGTGCTGCATTCCTGTTGACATGGAAACCAACCCTGCTTTCTGTTCCAGAGAATTGGAAGCTAAAGCTACCAAAGAAGTTGAAAGAAAACTAAGCAGGTAAGATACTCATTTAAATTCCCTCCTACAGTTCAGAACAAGAGTTGGCCTTGGGCTAAGAAATCGTTGTGGGCTTTATCTGGAGCTTTAATCTCATGTTAATTGTAAGGATTAAAAAAAAACACACTTGGATTTGAAAATGTGCTGCTCTGTTGCATAGAGAAATCTCTGCAATTTTAGTTAATTCTGTAGTGTAAACACCTTTTTAGCATGGTTTCATTTGCCTAATAACATCAAGTTCTGTAATAGGATTTCTTGAATGGGGTGGGTCTTTGAAGAGAAAAATCACTTAGTTTTCTGTCCTAGGCTGTAGTACCTAACAATAAACAAAAAATAAATAGTAATAATAATAAAGGGTTTGTTTGTGATCTTCCTGTACAGTTCAGGCAAGTATTTTTAGGAGGCAATAAATAGTTGGTTTTGGCATGGAGCTTGCTTTGAACTCAAATGAATGGTATATTGCCATATAACTATTGGGTTTTTGCCACTTTTTCCTTGAGGAGCCGAAGACACTGATTTTCTCTCTCATGTGTGGGCTTTAGTTGAGAATTTTGTAGAATGGGTGGTTCCTTTTTCACATTATTTAGCTCAAGAGCAGAGAATTAAGAGTGATGTTGAGAATTCTGTGCCAGTACCTCACATCACTTCTGTGTTTTAGAAGTTATTCCTTCCACACTGTTTATATTTAGGTTGGTGTCTTTCTATCAAATACCTGCCTCTTTCTGTTGTGTACATTCTTGTTTTCAGCCTTTGTCCTATTTTCTTGAAGGGACTTTTGGTAGCAAACTTTTAAGTGGACTTCTACTAGAGATGTTTGAAATGTGCAGAAACCTTGGATGTAACTGATAGAATATGAGTTTCTGGTATCTTGCATTTTTTCTGGCTTACTGTGCCTAATCAGGCTCTAACTTACAGGTTGATTTATGATTATACTGTGAAAACTGCTTGGCTTTCCCCCAGTGTCAGTGTGTGTGTCTTCCTTGTTTTGGTAACATGCTTAAGCATGAACAATTTTTTCCCTGTTTTATTGTTGAAATACATGGAATCTTTTAAGATGAGGATATTGCTTTTCAATCCAGTGTCAAGGTCATTGTTTAAATGGGCTTATTTCAGAGAATGAGAATTGTTTCAAATTGCAGCTCTGTCCTCAAAAGGTGCCAAAGTGCTGGGGGAAAAAAAAGAAGCATTAAATCCTTGTCATTCTGTGACAAGCACTCAGTGCAGACCTGGTGCCAGAACGATGTCATTTAGGTGGACAGAGTGCTAAGTTCAAAGCAATATTCTGGTGCAAGTCCCAGTAAGTCAGTAGATCTCCCCACGTTTATAACCCTGCTGGCAGGCGTGGCAGAGAGTGACACGAAGTGAAAGTGAACTGTAGAGCTGGAGCCTGGGGACAGAGCAAGGGGCACTGAGGAAATTCTGATACAGAGAGAGTGAGTCTCTGTTTTCTGACACAGAGGTATCTATTCATTTAAAAGATTCAGAACTGCTTTCAAGTGAACTTTCTCCCCTTTTACTTGGCTCTCATGAGCCCACCTGGAGCACTGTGTCCATTTTAGGAGCCCCCAACATAAGAAGGACATGGGCCTCATGAAGGAAGTCCAGAGGAGACCACAAAGATGATCCGAGGACTGGAGCAGCTCTGCTCTGGAGACAGGCTGAGAGAGTTGGGGATGTTCAGCCTGGAAATGAGAAGGCTTCAGGGAGACCTTAGAGCACCTTCCAGTGCCTGAAGGGGCTCCAGGAAGGCTGGGGAAGGACTTGGGACAAGGGCAGGGAGTGAGAGGACAAGAGGTAATGGATCAAAACTGGAAGAGAGGAGATTTGGGAGAGACATGAGGAGGGAATTCTTGAGTGTGAGGGTGGTGAGACCCTGGAACAAGTTGTCCAGAGAGAAGCTGTGGCTGCCCCATCCCTGGCAGTGTTGAGGGGCAGGTTGGATGGGGCTTGGAGCAACCTGAGGTGGTGGGAGGTGTCCCTGCCCGTGCAGGGGAGTGTAACTAGGTAATCTTTAAGGTCCCTTCCAACCCAAACTGTTGTATGATTCTACTATTATACCAGTTGTTTTCAGAAACATGTATTTTAACTGGGTTGTGTTAGTGAGGGTGTTTTCATCATGTGAGCACATAGTCTGATAAAACTGTGCCATGCCTGATTAATTGTTTTACTGTTGTAGAACTCAAGAGATAGCCCTCGCTCTTTCTCTAATGTCATTATTTACAGTCTTATTAAATTTGCTCTGACCTAGTCAAATTGTAAAAGAGCAAATATCTTTTCCTGGGAAAGGCAAATACATCTATGCTACAGTTTTCCCTAATCTAAAATCACACAGTGTATAAACAGACTGTAAAGTCTCTGGGATGTTGATATTGTTTCATGTCTGTTCTGAAGGCACCTTTGGAGTTTAGGCTTATAAATTGATGGGTATCAAATATCTTACTGTGAATATTGGCCTGGGCTGTGCATTTGTGATAGGATAAATGTTTCAGCTTTTACAGCAGCTTGCTTTTTCAGGTGGAGTGGTTACTGGTTTAAATTCAGGATTAGCAATTTGGCTTGTTTGGTCATTTTGAAAAGACTCTTCATTTGATCTGTGTGCTCCTCAAAATGCACCCATGCTTCCTCCTGTGCGAGTGTTCCTGCCCTCAAAAACAAGCACAGTGCCTGATTTGTGACAGTAATGCAAGTGAAGCCATTGCACCCTGTATTGTGGCATAATGTCAGAAGTTAAATGTCACCTGGTCAGCCTGCCCATGATTAACTGCAGAAATGTCAGACTCAAATTAGATTGAAATTAGGAGCAGTAAAAATCACCGTTTAGTTCTTCTGATTTAATAACTTCTTAATTTTGTTTGGTGAACAGGGCTTTCCTGCCTCATTTATGTGGAACTGAGAGAAGGTAAATATCTGAAATATGCTTGTCATTGCTTTTTTGGAACACAGGAGTTTGATTCTCACTTCAGGAGCATGCACATTGTAGGGAAGGCTCACACTTTGCTTTCATTCACCTGTGCTTCTACTCCAGAGATTTCATGTGCATTCCTTGCAGACTGTCTGTGTTTTTGGAGAGCAAACTTTTTGCCTAAAATCATATCTACCTCCAGATTTCATCCATGTGTTCTATTAAGTCACTATACAATTTTATTTATTTATTTTTTTTTACTCTTCCATGTTAGGATAAGCACCATATTTCCATGAGACCTTACTTGCTGTAGGAAAAAAACCGAGGTGGCTCAATGACAGAGACACAGGGAAACTGAGAAATGGAGTCGCTTCTGTTGATACTCCAGCACTTGATTTTCTGTTGGATTTGGGGGGGGGTTTCCTTATAAACGTATTATGGGAAGATTTCTGCTATCAAACAGGAAGGGTTTATTGCGAAGTGGCAGCATTCTGTTCATGGTTTTCAAGACCTTTAGAGACAGGCAAAATGATGCACTCCTTTCTCCTCTACACACACACTTCTAGGTCGTGTATAATTGTCAGGTTATCCAGATAAGGTAACTTGCATTTACCTTATGTTTTTCTAGTCTTGCAGCAAGCCCAAGGAGCAGAGTGAGTCCTGACTCTGCTGTAGTGGGACTGAGGCAGTCTAGGGACAGTCTGCTGGTGAAGATGCTGGACTTGGCAGTCCTTTGAGTTTGTGCATCTGTTACAGATATCCTGCATAACCAGCATGATTAGGGAGAAGCAGTTTAATCTATTTTCTTTGTTTCCCCATTTGTTAAGCAAAGATAGGGATTGTTTATTGCAGCTACTGAAGGCTTGTGTGTTCAGATGATAAACTTCTTGGGAGAGAGATTTGTCTTTTGTATGCTTGTGTGGCAGTGAGCATCTCAGACAAAACTTCAGGGCAAAACGAATATAAATATTATTCCAGAACTATGGCATATTTATAGTGCCTGTACTTTGGAACATAGTTCTGTTCCTCCAGCTTCTGTACTAGGAAGATGGGAAAGATGAGTGTATTCCAAGTGATTGGTAGTGGTAGACATGGTAGCTAGAATTCTCTCACTTCACTCTGAAGGTGATAATTTAAAGACTGAGGTATTTAAAAGCAAAAAAAGAAAGTAGCTGACACACGTTTACTAATTAATTATTCATTGAAGTAATTGTTTCAATTTTTAGCTTGGCAGCACCTCTTCTATACGTTAATAGCTGGAAAGAATTAACACGCGCACATGATATCTGTAAATAAGTGGGTTTGTTTTGTTATCGGTGCCTGAGGCTTTTTTTGCTCCTGTGTGATATGCTGAGTTGTTTTAGTTGCCAGAGAATTTCCATTTAAGGCACTGGTGTTTTTTTTGGAGTTATTTTTTAATTTTTTGTTGTTGTTGTTAACTTAAGTACTTGTTTATGTCCCATAAACTTGAAGGGTGAGTGTTGTTTTTGGTGAGGTCTGGTATTCTGTGGGAAGTGTAATTAAAGGAATCAGAGGATCCATTTTTAATCAAAAAAACACATTTTATGATTGATTCTTGTGTAATGATACTTTAGTAGAAAAACTAGCTTTTTTAAATAGAAACTGACAATTTTTATTGACACCTGTATGTAATTGCATACTTTCAAAAAATGTAAAGATTACAGAGCTTGTAGGTCAGAATACAGAAAAAATACCAAAATGTAAAGCCTCAGCAGGATGTTTGAGTGAATGTGTAGAGTGTCATGGGTTGGATCTATAGGGTGTTTGTGCATACATGTTTCTTCTGTCTGCAGAATGTTAAAAGCTCTTTCAATTCCAGATACTTAAATGTAGTTACCTGGCAGAGTTCCACCTGTAGCATTGCAAGTTAATTTATAACTAGAAGAAAAGCAGATGGTGGAAAGGTTTCTTTTTCCCAAAATTTATTTTATATATATTTCACTGAAAATTGTAGGGTGGTTTCACAAGCCATTTCTTATTTTTATGCTTAAGTAGTAAATGAGTAGAAGGTAAAAATCCATTAATAGTTGATTGTTTATGTCCCATAAACTTGAAGGGTGAGTGTTGTTTTTGGTGAGGTCTGGTATTCTGTGGGAAGTGTAATTAAAGGAATCAGAGGATCCATTTTTAATCAAAAAAACACATTTTATGATTGATTCTTGTGTAATGATACTTTAGTAGAAAAACTAGCTTTTTTAAATAGAAACTGACAATTTTTATTGACACCTGTATGTAATTGCATACTTTCAAAAAATGTAAAGATTACAGAGCTTGTAGGTCAGAATACAGAAAAAATACCAAAATGTAAAGCCTCAGCAGGATGTTTGAGTGAATGTGTAGAGTGTCATGGGTTGGATCTATAGGGTGTTTGTGCATACATGTTTCTTCTGTCTGCAGAATGTTAAAAGCTCTTTCAATTCCAGATACTTAAATGTAGTTACCTGGCAGAGTTCCACCTGTAGCATTGCAAGTTAATTTATAACTAGAAGAAAAGCAGATGGTGGAAAGGTTTCTTTTTCCCAAAATTTATTTTATATATATTTCACTGAAAATTGTAGGGTGGTTTCACAAGCCATTTCTTATTTTTATGCTTAAGTAGTAAATGAGTAGAAGGTAAAAATCCATTAATAGTTGAGGCAGAAGTCGATGGTTGGGGGTCAGCAGCAGCCATGGGATCAGTGCCCCCTGCTGTCGGTCAAGGTGCTAAATGATGCCCGTCCTTCTGGGAAACAGATGGATAAATAAATAGCTTTTCTTCAGCTAGTGATGTGGAGGTTGTAAGAGGCTGGCTGGTGTTTAACTGCCTCCTTTGTCCAGCACCTTCTCCAGGGCCCTCTGTGCCCCCCCTGCCCGTGGTGATTGGGACCCGTGGGGTGCTTGGTTGCTCAGGGTGCTCAGTGTGGCTGGCCAAGCAAGGACACCCACAGCCCCAGCACAGGCTGCAGTGTGGGAAGTGCTCCAAAGGAAGGCCGATGTGCCATGCCATTGGGAGAATCCCTGCGCAGCCCCAAGGCTTCTGGAGGCATTTGCTGGGGTGGAAGCAGTGTCTTTAGAATGTGCTAGCACCATCTTGTGGGGCAGTGTCACCTCATGGGCTGGAGAGGGGCTGGGGACGGGTCTGTCTGGCAAACCTGCCCTGTGCCTCTGGTGGCATTCAGCCCCTTGGAGGAGGGGCACTTGTCACTGTCAGTGCTGGCCCTCAGAGCCCAGCCCCAGGGATGCAGTTCTGTGGTGCAGGGAGCCCAGGCCTGGTGACACCAGGGGCTGGCTGTAACGGTGAAGGGTGACCTGCTTTATTTTGCTGTTAAAATTTGCTGTGTGCACGTACACGTCCACTCAGAGATAAGTACTGAGCTCAAAATCGTAACAATGTAGTGCTGTGTCCTAGCTCTTAATTTGTGTCAGAATTCTTCTTGTAACCATAATTTCCTCAGTGAGGTGACTGGAATTGTAATTTTGCTGTGGCATAACGTGTTTCCCATTTGTGTACTGCAACAGCAAAGACAGTGTGCTGCACAAACAGTAATTATTGCATCCTCAGTGTGTCTTCCAGGGAAAATATGGATGTACTTGATTCTTCTCTTCTGAAATGTAAGAGTAGGGGTTAAATACATCTATTTCAGCCCAGTTATTTTTACAATGCCAAGCTGGAGCTTTTGAAATTGCAGATTAATAGAACTTTTTCAATAATTAAAGTAATAAATAAGATACTATTTGATGTAAATACTACCTGAAACATTTACATTTTGAGTGTTAACAGCTTTTTTCCAGTTGACAAGCCAAATACATCAAGCCATACAAAAATAAAATTAGCACTATCAAAACTTATGACAGAGAGGCAGTAATGAATGCTGTCTGTAGGAGTGAAACATAGCTGCACTTTAATGGCATTGATTGTGATAGTAAATGAAGTGAAAGACTTCAGACAATCACAGGGCACTTTGTCTTGCCCAAGTGATACCTGTCCTAGATTAAAAAGTACAGGGGTTTTTAGCTGTTTGTTTGTTTGTTTTTTAATTAAATGGCTTAATTGAGTAAATAATATTGGTAGTTTGTTGAGTTTTTTTCCCCTTATATAAATAAGAATTCTGCTGCGGTACATAAAATTAGAGAAAAACATTTTAACATAAATAATGGTAAAGTGTATCTGACAGTCTATTAAAAATTATGCAGATAATAGCAGCTTCTATTTATATGTTCTCAGAGCCATCAAACATGCAGTATCCTGAGATCAAGATCCATGTTCATTTGGTCTCACTTGAAAATAAAGCACCTTTCAAGTTAAGCTATTTCAGCTGAAGGCCTTAGCTCCAGTCTCACGTGAATTCTGTGATGTGGGTATTTTATTTTCAGTTGATCTAAATTGAACAATAGGGTTTGCATTTCTGCTAAGACCATTTAACCTTGAGCAAGCTAATCCAATTATATGGGAGGAAAAGGAAATTCCCTGTACGTGTGTTTTAGTGAAAGCTGGATGGCTGGTAGGGGAAATAGTAGAAGTCTGATTAAATGTTCACATTCTGAATCACAGCTCTCAGTCACTGCTTTTTGTTTGGCCACTGATAGACCAGGCCTGCTGCCACCAGCACCTGTGCCATGAGAGGTCCATGGAGTCAGTCCACCCAGGTGTAGGGA
>NW_009954113.1:753858-761270 GCF_000747805.2 Chaetura pelagica | reverse complement strand
GGGAAAAGCCCAGCAGGAAAAAGTTGTTCATTTTTTGGCTTTGTCTCATGTCTGTGAGGCTGGGATCCCACATTGTTTCTTGTTTTGTGCTGTAAAGTAACATGAAGCTATGGATAGTTTGTACACAGAGTGGCAAAGAGTGCTGAGCACTTAGCAGGAATAGGTAGCTATTAAAGTCTGAGGTGATAAATGGGAAATACTCCCTAACACTTCTGTTTCTCAAGGAGTAGCACTAAAAATGAAGCTTGTTTGTTGTATGTTCTAATGGGTACTGGAATCTGATGCATAAATCCTCTCATTTGCTGTCTGTTGAGAGGGTCATATATTAATGTGTTAGAGAATAAAGGAAGCGTGAGCTTTTAGCTGTCAGAGATGGAAATTCAGGAGTTCTCCTTTAGGCTGTGATGAATTAATGGGCAAATCTGAATTAGTATTTATGTTTATGTAAGAGGGCAGTGCGAATATGACTGCCTTTCTTGGATCTCCGTGAATCTACTACCATAACTCTTTTTGTTTGAAACTAATATTAATAATATTTGAAAATTCTGAGTAATGGAATATTGGTTTTGAAACTAATATTAATAATAACCAAGTGGCCACAGACTTCAAAACTTAAATATAAGTACTGCTATTATGGCACGGTCTCTACTGGAAGGAGGACAATTTCCAACATCTTGCTGAACAGTCTTGCAAGGAGACAGAAGGCCAGTTTGAAAGTTTAAAGGCAGTATTCACAAGGGCAGCAGTGATATGGGACTCGCCTCTTCTGAGGGAATGGCAGTATAATCTGGAATGCAAAACAGGATAAGCTGCTGGATATGAGATAGACCTGATGAGCTGCTCTTTAGTATTACTTACAGTGGCACCACCTACAGTGAGAGGTAGGTGGCTAAGATGTTGTTTTGCCTAATTAAAAAGCGAGGAGGTTATATGACTTTGCCACAGTGGAACTGGGCAACTGGGAACTGGGAATCACATGTAGATTTAAAAAAAAAAAAAAAAAAAGAAATTTTTAAAACCACAATGCCTGCACTCATTTTGAATGGGACTTGAGCTGTGTTAAAAAATAGAATTAACAGAGTATTTATATGTCTATATAAGTAAGGCAAGTTATAATACTTCAGAAGTGTCTTGTGTTTTACTGTATTCTGTTGGCATTGCTTCTTTTCTTTTATGAAACTGGAGGTTTGTAGGTAGTTTGGGGTTAAAAAGGAGTCCAGTGTTTCTAGGCAGAAGTAAACCCTGTGTTGGCTGCCTCTGATTGACATAGTTAGCTCCTGTCCCCCCACCAAAGTTTTCTATAACCAGGTCGTGT
This sequence comes from Chaetura pelagica, assembly GCF_000747805.2. Lineage (NCBI taxonomy): Eukaryota > Metazoa > Chordata > Aves > Apodiformes > Apodidae > Chaetura > Chaetura pelagica. The sequence continues at coordinate 759,955 of NW_009954113.1, read as the reverse complement.
TATGTTTGTTAATGTGAGTATGTGCAGTCATGTGTCATCCTGCCCTGATTTGAGAGTAACTTTTTTGAAGGAGATTTTTATACATTCAAAGTTACAGTGTAATAGAGTATCTTCTGTTCTGCCTTGCTGAGTATGTGAAGCATGACAAAGGTGAAAACAGGGCTTTTCACATTCAAAGCTGAGCTTTGGAGGTAGACACCAGACAAGGGCACTCATCGCCAACGGGTGTAAATTCCCTTCCATAGTTGTTTCTCGGGTTTCGTTTTTTTGCCTTTTTTTATTTTTCAGCAGTGACTAGCTGTGTGACTGATCAGTTGTGCTGCCCAGAGCTCTGCACAGCAGCTCACAACACAGGCACCTCTTGTCACTTCAGTTGATGGCACAGAAAGTGTGTTCAGGTTTGGGAGAGCCCCAGTTACACACAGAACACTAACTCAGAGGACTTGCACTAAAATCTGAAGGTTATTGAAAGAGTGAATTTGGTGTCTTCTTCCTGTACTTACTCAAGATGCATGGAATTTGTTCCCACATCTCATTCCAAGTGTCATAAAAATTAGGACTTGTCTGAAGGAGGACGCGGTTTGCTCTGCGAGAGGGTAGGTGTGTGGTGGCGCTGGTGGCAGGATTCAGAACATCAGAAGGGAGTATGGTGTGACCTAGATACACACTCTGAAAGAGGTCTGGAAAAACATTTTCCACCTATTTTTTTAATCTCGTCCACCTGACTGTGGTCAGGGCTTGTGGGCCAATTGCTTCCAAGCTTTTGAACTGAGAAACATTCCTGACCCTGAAATGGCAAAGAAGAGGCTTTCAAGTAGGATTTCTGCTACTCAGAAATACTTTATTCTCTGGATCTCAAACTTTGAACTAACGGAATATCAGTAGGCTCCTTCTCCTCTTAGTGTGCTAACAAAAGCAAACTGAGGCCACTGTTTTATTTTTATATTCAGCAGTATTGTTGCCTCCTAGACTTCAGAGTCCTTCTTTCTGTGAGCAATTGTTTTTATTCTCCTGTATGAAACAGCTAACGGATCTTCAGCTGCACATTCCATATTGTCACGAGCTTTTTGCATCATAAGCCCAAATGCTTTTTTGTCTGCCAGTTACCACAGTCTCTTCTGTCTGTCGTGTTTGTGCTGAGTTCTCATTGTCATCTCTCCAAGCATGGCCTTAAAGAAAAACTTATTTTTGTTATCATTAAATTTGTATGAGATATTAGTTCCTGCTGGCCCTGATAGCTTGCAAGTGTGCTTGCATGTCTTCAGTTCTTCCTGCTTTTTATACTCTCCATGTTTTCTGTTTTGTCCTGCCTTTACTGAAGTCTCTTTTTAAAAGATAATATAGCATAATCTGGAAAGTGGTGTTTTGCTCAGCCTTCTGTTTTAGCCTAAAATAATGTAACAGATTTTGTTTTCATGTTTGCCAAGTTACATTTCTGTCACTCCTTTAATGTGCTCTGAATTTGCTCTGCTATCAAAAGCCCTGCCTTGACCGTGCCCTTCAGCTCATGTTCCTGTAGTTCAAGTGCCCTTTGTCTCATGCAGATACACAGCCAGCTGAATTGGCTCAGTGCTCAGGCAGGGAGATGTGTGGGTGCTGGTTGTGTCTTGGCAGGGGTGGTGCTTGAGATTGGTGAGGTAGCTGTGGGGGGACCCAGTGCCTGGGTGCAGTCACACTGGGTCAGAGCACAGTGCGTGGGACACTGGTGAGGTGTGAGGGGAGAGCTCAGGGGCATATGAATTCACAGTAGTAGATAGAGGTTAAATAATATCTGAATTTGTGCTGCTTCTTGAATGAAATGTCTAAGCCTTCATTGAAGTTTTGGAAATAAAAAAAATCTTCCCTGTAGCTTACACTGCATCTGCCTTTAAAGTTTTGTCACTTGTGACTTGCAGTGAAAGTTCATAGTCCCTATAGAAATATTATCCAATTAGAAGTAAAATTCCCCAGTTCCTTTTGGGTCATTGTGAAATAATTGTTCTAAAATGAATCTAAGTGTGTACAGATTGTATTTTGGGAGAGTTAATTACAAACTGTGTGGTTCAGGGATTTAGTGCAAGAAGAGGAAGAACAGTTGATGGAAGAAAGGAAAAAGAGAAAAGAAGACAAGAAGAAGAAGGAAGCTGCTCAAAAAAAGGTAGAGCAAACATTAAAAAATAAACCCCTGTGCTAGTGGGTTACTTATCTTTCATTACTACTAAAGACTGTTTTAGCTGCTGTTATTCAGAAGTATTTTCTTGTTAATTGAGTGGTTTAAGCTTTAAATGTACTGCTAGTTACTCAGTGGTACCAGACATGCTGAACATCTGAATTGGCTTTGTGTACAGTTTTTTCAGAGTCAAAATGTTTTTCTGAGATGACCATTCTTTTTCCTGATTGTCAGCTGAAATGGTTTCAAGTTTGAAAACTTCCTCAGTGTTAACACACTTATTAGTAGAATAAAACTACCAGGTTTTTTTAAAACAATGTATTCCAGCTGTATCCTTAGTTTAATTATCTTCTTACTCTTTAGTATGGAAATATACCTGTCATAACATGATTTGCATTAGGGAAGGTAGATACAAATGAAGCTCTTGGCAGCAGAGGTGTTTTGGGATGGAAACATCAGAAGTGCTTGTAAACATTTGAGAATTCCTGTTTCCTGTCAAGATATTAATGATGGCCCTTGATTCTAAATGTTGACCCTAATGGTGAGAGGAGCTTGTAAATCTGTTTTTAAAAACAACATGTCCATTTCAGGCTTGTGTGCTAACTGGCAGTAGCAAAGTGAACCTGTTTAACAGTTTGTCTTTTTTCCACTAATTAATATTAGATATATATAGTAAAAAAAAAAAATAAATCGGTAGTCACCTTTTCTTGTTTCCTGGCCTAAATAAAATTGTTCATTGTGCATCTGTGCAAAATCAAGTATGTCTAATCTTGCAACAAAGCTGAATGAAATAGCGCTGGAGGAGTGGTCTGAGGGAGGTGTTTGCTCTTCTTTCAGACTGAGAGGTTCTTGGCAGTAGCTGACAGCAAAGCTGCATAATAATTTTTGGACCTCAATTTTAAATTTATAATTTTCCTCTTGAAATTATTTTTTTAATAAAAATTGTAATGAGAAAGAAATTTGTTTACATGTAGAATTTGAGTCTTCTAAATGACTGGTTCTTAGCTGACTCCTTGAAAATTCACTATTTTGAAGAGTCTGAAAAGGCATGTTTGAGAGTGAAGTTTGTAGAAGAAATAAAAGCATGAATATTTTTTTTGAAGTGACCAGACCATTGCCTAAAATTAAATTTTGCAGGAGGTAGCCTTGTCCTGCAGCCCTTTCTCTTCAGTGATTTCTTTGGGTGCCATGGGTAGTCAGAAACAGCAATATACGCCGCAAGCCATTGGCTTTATTTGTGCTTTCGTCATTCCAGTGGCTGGTGCATCAGAATGGATTTCCTTCAGAAGAGATTTTGCACTCTTCAGCTATTTTTAGCAATCTCTAAGACCATAAATAAGAAATGGAAAAGCCAACACTCAGGCTTTCGTAGGAGCGAGAGGCTGCATTTTGAACTGCTGGACAGTGTAACTTTTCTGTTCGTATCCTCCTGGTTTCCTGAAGGGAAGGGAGGCCACAGCATTGCAGAGTCATCAGTGAGGTTTCAGTAGTCAGCCCTAACAGTGCTGATGTCTGAACCCAAGTTGTGCATCAAATCAGTGAATCAATACATTTGCCTTTCATTCATGCAGTTTTTTCCTTCTCATGATTTGAATTCTAGACAATCATAGCTTAAGTATTATTGCAGATTTATTGCATGCTATGAGTATATGCAGTATCCTAATTTAATTGGGTCATATACAGCAACTCAAATGACCATATCAAATTAATATCATCTTGCTTTGACAACAGTGCATTTTAAAAGTCCTAATTATGAAAACTCAAGTTTCAGTTACAAAGAACTCTGTTTTTTTTCTTTTGAGAGATCCTTTATGAAGTCAGCTTCCCTGTTTTATAGTTAAAACCACACAATTAAGGTGTATTTCCATACAATAAATGTTTCTCTCCCCTTTTTTATCCTATGATAAATTTTTATTCCAATGGATTTCTCACCTTGGCTCTATCACAGGTGTAACCACTTAAATCTTGGAAATAAAAGGCTTAAAGCTTTAAAATTTACTTTCTTACTTCCTTTAAGTTTCTAGGTCCCTCCCTCTTGCCCTGCTGGATTCAGCAATAAAAGTCAGGGAGGTTCCTTGCTCCCAGGCACAGTTTTAACTCACTTCAAACATCTTAATTTGCAAGTTTAATTCAGTCTGTTTGATGTAGCTATCTTTCAAATTAGTTTTGTCTTCTATAACATTTAAACAGCTTTCTAGGTGTGAGGAATAACAGGCCCAGGTTGGTTAGAGAGGCACCTCTGAAGTAGATAATTAAATAACTTTAAAACATTTTTAAAAGAGGAAAGTCAACAGCTAATGTTACTTTATGGACTGGCAGGTGCACATGTGGGTTTTCTCTTATCTGCACAAATCGCTGACACTTCTTTTTTCTTCTTCTAGGCCATTGAACAAAAAATCAAAGGTAAGTTACTTTAGAGTTATTTCTATTCTGTATATTATTTCTGCATTTTAAAAGATGTTGAATCAAACAGGTCACTTGAACAATCTTCTCAAACTGAAATATGGGATCCTTCAAACTTCAGTTGCACTTTTTCAAAGAGTGGCCACAAAAGACTAGAAGAGTAATGGCTTAGGGTTTATTCCAGGGATTGGAACCTTCTGTTTTTCCTATTTTCCATTCTTAATTACTCACACAGCACCAGGCGTATACATAATGCCTTGGGTTCTTTTCTCTATTTGCCTTTTTCTCGTGTTTGACAAGTGACACTCCAGCACTTCCAGTATGACCATGTCTGTATAGATCCACATAACGGATCTGTTGAAACTTAATTTCCAAATATTCTAAGTGCAGCTGAGGTAGAGAACTCTTGATAGATGAGTAATGGACACATCTGGTTTTAACTGTTGCATATGGAGGGTTCATCCTGACAAAATGATGGAGATGTTGGTGTCTAAATTCCAGTGTCCAGGGGCAGGCTGGGAACACTGTAGGTACTCTGACTGGGTTTATGCAGATCTCCATTCCAGCTGGCTTCCATAAAGGGGAAAAAAAGGTTCTTTTCACTTTCTTTTTAATTCTAGCACACGACCTGTTAGTTGGGAAGTGGATAATAATTGCATAAATGATCATGTGGAGTGCTTGCTGAATCCCTGTTTTCTGGGAATCTTTGGTTTAATTTAATACTTGAGCAATGGTAGAAAGTGGAACTGAGAAGCCCTGCTTAGCAGAGATGCAATTACCCTTGGAAGAATCAAAACATGTTTGAAGTGCTGTTCTGGCATGAAAGTAGTTAAATGGTAGAGGACATACTGTGCTTGAGAAGAGGCAGAGAAACAAATGGAAGTGTCCAGTGCTGAGGGGTGTGTTGGAAGGAGCATCCTGGTTGGCGTGTGGTTGGGATGGAGGAGGCAGGTTCTTTGCAGAAAACACGTACCAGTTCTGCCGAGGGCTGCAATGCCAGTCACCAGGTGTTGGGGGACACCTTTGTGTCCATTTAGTGCAGTGTGGACTTTGCTGTGTGTGTTTCAGTGGAAAAAAAATAGTAGAGTGAGTTGGATGCTGAGGTGTTGGTGTGTGATGCTGTGTGGGGGGAGCGGCACAGCCTGGCCCCGTGTCCTGGGGGGGTCTCTCTCCCCCGTGCTCCCCAGAGGCTGGGGTTGGCACAGAGGGTCAGGGTCAGGGCAAAGGGAGCTGCAGGGCTGGGTGGTTGCAGGAGGGTTTGTGCCCATCCCTGCCATGGAAGCTGACAGCCCATGTAGAGAGCTGGCCAGGGGGCTCATTGGACTGACGGGAGGCCCTGGCCTCCCCAGCCTGACTCTGGTCACTGCAATCAGTTGGGAGTTCTATTTGTCTTTCAGTGCAGGACTGGGTACTTCACAAAAGTCCTGGAAGAGTAATAGAATTAATAAATACTCCTCACTTGTTTTTTAAAGCACCCTTTTTCAAGCAGTGCATGGAATTGCATTTGAAGTACAGACTAACCTTTTGTTTTCTTCTGTCTATTCC